>NC_086101.1:188413174-188744285 GCF_963921235.1 Mobula hypostoma | reverse complement strand
AGATAGACTGGCAAATGATACTTAAATGTTTGACTGTGGATATGCAATGGCAAGCATTTAAAGACCGCATGGATGAACTACAACAATTGTTCATCCCAGTTTGGCAAAAGAATAAACCAGGGAAGGTAGTGCACCCGTGGCTGACAAGGGAAATTAGGGATAGTATCAATTCCAAAGAAGAAACAAACAAATTAGCCAGAAAAAGTGGCACACCTGAGGACTGGGAGAAATTCAGAGTCCAGCAGAGGAGGACAAAGGGCTCAATTAGGAAAGGGGAAAAAGATTATGAGGGAAAACCGGCAGGGAACTTAAAAACTGACTGTAAAAGCTTTTATAGATATGTGAAAAGAAAAAGATTGGTTAAGACAAATGTAGGTCCCTTACAGTCAGAAACAGGTAAATTGATCATGGGGAACAAGGACATGGCAGACCAATTGAATAACTACTTTGGTTCTGTCTTCACTAAGGAGGACATAAATAATCTTCCAGAAATAGTAGGGGACCGAGGGTCTAGTGAGGTGGAGGAACTGAGGGAAATATATGTTAGTAGGGAAGTGGTGTTAGGTAAATTGAAGGGATTGAAGGCAGATAAATCCCCAGGGCCAGATGGTCTGCATCCCAGAGTGCTTAAGGAAGTAGCCCAAGAAATAGTGGACACATTAGTGATAATTTTTCAAAACTCTTTAGATTCTGGATTAGTTCCTGAGGATTGGAGGGTGGCTAATGTAACCCTGCTTTTTAAAAAAGGAGGGAGAGAGAAACCAGGGAATTATAGACTGGTAAGCCTGACATTGGTGGTGGGGAAACTGCTAGAGTCAGTTATCAAAGATGTGATAACAGCACATTTGGAAAGCGGTGAAATCATTGGACAAAGTCAGCATGGATTTGTGAAAGGAAAATCATGTCTGACGAATCTCAGAATTTTTTGAGGATGTAACTAGTAGAGTGGATAGGGGAGAACCAGTGGATGTGGTGTATTTGGATTTTCAAAAAGCTTTTAACAAGGTCCCACACAGGAGATTAGTGTGCAAACTTAAAGCACACGGTATTGGGGGTATGGTACTGATGTGAATAGAGAATTGGTTGGCAGACAGGAAGCAAAGAGTGGGAATAAACGGGACCTTTTCAGAATGGCAGGGAGTGACTAGTGGGGTACCACAAGGCTCAGTGCTGGGACCCCAGTTGTTTACAATATATATTAATGACTTAGATGAGGGAATTAAATGCAGCATTTCCAAGTTTGCGGATGACACGAAGCTGGGCGGCAGTGTTAGCTGTGAGGAGGATGCTAAGAGGATGCAGGGTGACTTGGATAGGTTAGGTGAGTGGGCAAATTCATGGCAGATGCAATTTAATGTGGATAAATGTGAGGTTATCCACTTTGGTGGCAAGAACAGGAAAACAGATTATTATCTGAATGGTGGCCGATTCGGAAAAGGGGAGGTGCAACGAGACCTGGGTGTCATTATACACCAGTCATTGAAAGTGGGCATGCAGGTACAGCAGACGGTGAAAAAGGCGAATGGTATGCTGGCATTCATAGCAAGAGGATTCGAGTACAGGAGCAGGGAGGTACTACTGCAGTTGTACAAGGCCTTGGTGAGACCACACCTGGAGTATTGTGTGCAGTTTTGGTCCCCTAATCTGAGGAAAGACATCTTTGCCATAGAGGGAGTACAAAGAAGGTTCACCAGATTGATTCCTGGGATGGCAGGACTTTCATATGATGAAAGACTGGATCGACTAGGCTTATACTCTCTGGAATTTAGAAGATTGAGGGGGGATCTGATTGAAACATATAAAATTCTAAAGGGATTGGACAGGCTAGATGCAGGAAAATTGTTCCCGATGTTGGGGAAGTCCAGAATGAGGGGTCACAGTTTGAGGATAAAGGGGAAGCCTCTTAGGACTGAGATGAGGAAATTCTACTTCACACAGAGAGTGGTGAATCTGTGGACTTCTCTGCTCCAGGAAACAGTTGAGGCCAGTTCATTGGCTATATTTAAGAGGGAGTTAGATATGGCCCTTGTGGCTAAAGGGATCAGGGGGTATGGAGAGAAGACAGGTATAGGGTTCTGAGCTGGATGATCAGCCATGATCGTACTGAATGGCGGTGCAGGCTTGAAGGGCCAAATGGCCTACTCCTGCACCTATTTTCTATGTTTCTGTGTGACCCGAAGATGAATATGTCATAGTGTAGGAATTGAGAAGCAACAGATAATAGATAGCTGAAGCCATTTGATTGGTAAATTAGTGAAGTAAATTGGTTTAGTATTATCACACGTACTGGGGTATGGTGAAAATCTTTGTTTTACATGCTATCTACACAGATCATTTCACTACATCAGTGCATAGTTGTAGTACAAAGGAAAATAGTAATGCAAAAAAGTGTTACAGTTACAGAGAAAGTACAGTGCAGGCATAACGCAAGGTGCAAGCCCATAACAAGGTTAATGTTCGGGTTGAGAGTTCATCTTATTGTACTGGGGGTCTTAGAGCAGCAGGATAGAAGCTGGCCTTGTGCTTGTGTTAGATGTTGGGGTGGGAAGTGACAGTTTTAAATGTATTAGCCCAGCAACATTCTATATCTAAGCATATTCAGAAACTAAATGTATTTGAATCACTGAGGGGTTGTTATCTGTGTCTCGTTCCATAGACTTGAACACCTGTTTAACTTAATAATCTCTGGATCTGCCCATGGATGCAAAATTCAGTGCTTTGTACCCACTTCAGTGGAATGTTGAGTACGGAGAAAAATCTAAGTTAGTGTCAGTAAGAATAATAGTATTAGGTTTTTCCAATACTGCTACGTTTAGGTCAGGGACTTCTCCGTCAGCAAGTTTTTTCTTGGTCAGAATTTCTAAGCCAGACAAACAAAGAAACCAGAGGTACCAGCTTCTCTCTGACAGTGGTGTCTGAAAAGAGGATGCTGTCCAAGTTGCATGCCATCTTGGACAATGTCTCCCATTCACTACATAATGTACTGGTTGGGCACAGGAGTACATTCAGCCAGAGACTCATTCCACCGAGATGCAACACAGAGCGTCATAGGAAGTCATTCCTGCCTGTGGCCATCAAACTTTACAACTCCTCCGTTGGAGGGTCAGACACCCTGAGCCAGTAGGCTGGTCCTGGACTTATTTCCTGGCATAATTTACATATTACTATTTAATTATTTATGGTTTTATATTGCTTTATTTATACTGTATTCTTGGTTGGTGCAACTGTAATGAAAACCAATTTCCCTCGGGATCAATAAAGTATGACTATGATATCTAGCAGGTTGCATATCTAGCAAGAGGGGCTGTAGAATATGCATGAAAAGTGTAACCAGCCCCCAGGCATATTCTGCACACACTTTTTTCCAAGTTGATGGCTTAATTGACCACTTGTATTGTCCTAAGTGTAAATTTGTGTGGTAGAATTTGGAGATTGAAGATATGAGAAGAATAAAATTGGATTACTGTAGGTTTGGTGTTAATATGTGCTTGATTGTCAGCAGCTTGGTAGCGACATGGTGAGTATAATATTTTACAGCGCCAGCTGTAAGACCTGGGTTTGATTTCTGCCGCTGTCTGTGAGGGTGCTCCAATTTCCTCCCATATTCCAAAGACTTATTCCGATTAGTAATTTGTGGGTATGCTATGTTGGTGCTGGAAGGATGGAGGCACTTGTGGGCTGCTCCCAGCACATCCTTAACCCAAATAACACATTTCTTTGGATGTTTCAATGTACATATGATAAAGCTAATCTTACTACTTTATTTTGCCATAGCTACACTGATCACCTTGACCCAATGTCTGTTTTACAGCAGACTTTCCACATTCAAGCAGTACAAAATGCTAGAGGAACTCAGCTGGTCAGGCAGTATCATAAACCGATTCTAGCATTCTAGTATGTTAAGTGATTTAGTTTGATTAGTTTCAGCAGCAATGACTTTCCATGTTGCTGGATTTGCACCTGCTTCCCAGCTTGGCAGTGTGTATTAGCAGGAAGAACAAGATCGTGTGCCAGATTCCCAGCACGATAGTTTTATCAGCATCACACTCTTCACAAATAATGCTATGTGTCAAATTTTAGTGTTGAGTCAATGAGTGTTTTCATTTTTGGAGATGCATTTGGAGGAGATTAAAGGGATTAGCTTTATTTGTTACATGTATATTGAAACATACAGTTCTGTTCAAGGTATTAGTAGATATTATTACTTTTAATTTCAACTTAATGTATTTTCCTTATTGGATTTCATTCTAATGTGTTAAGTGATTTAGTTTGATTAGTTTCAGCAGGCTCTTTCACAGTATGAGTTATTACATTTGACTCACCAGCCAAGCTCAAAGATTCTTAGAATAAGGTTTAAATGAATAGTGAAGTTCATGATTCATTTGACTTTTATGGCACTGCTTCTTCCACCCCATTATTAAAACAGTTGTTCTAAAGTGGTACCCATTGATTTCCACTTGAGGTCAACTTACCTGACACACATTTGCTTTAATACCCTGGATTAGCTAATTGTGTTACTTCATAAGTTTGTGTCGAAGCTGAAAAATCAAAATTTACTTGGCTAAGTCACTTTTCTTCCTCCAGAATTTCATTTTTAACTGAAAGGTATATTAACCATTTTCATTTAAATCTGCTGAATTCTGGCTTTCACTGTTTTAATTGGCTCTCAGTTGTGCCATTTAAGAGTGAAAATGGAGCTGCATTTAAGAAACCTGATGGAAGTGTGTCTTGGGAAAAGAAATAGCAGCTGTAGGGCATTTGGCCTCTCGAGTCTCCTGTAAGATCATGGCAAATCTTTAACCTTTAATTGCAGAATCTCTTATTCAGATTTATATTTATTTATCACATGTACGTTGAAACATACAGTGAAATGCATCATTTTTGTTAACAATAAACACAATCTAAGTTGGGGGCAGTCCTCAAGTGTCATCACACGTCCATTGCCAATTGCTAACATAGCATGCCCATAATGTTCAGCAGAACAACACAAGCAGCAGCAGCAAAACAAGCCCCCTTTCCCCCTCCCACTCACACACATTGACAGTACTCCAGCTCCAGGACAGACTGCTTCTGCATTTTCTTCATTAATTTTGTAAAAATCAGAATCACTGATGTTGTGAAATTTGTTAACTTAGCAGCAGCAGTTTAATGCAATAAATAATATAGAAGAAGAAAAATAAATTACAGTATATGTATATTGAATAGATTAAAAATTGTGTAAAAATAATACGTATTAAAAATAGTGAGATAGTGTTCACGGGTTCACTGTCCACTTAAAAATCGAATGGCAGAGGGGAAGAAGCTGTTCCTGAATCGCTGAGTGCGTGCCTTCAGGCTTTTGTACCTCCTACCAGTGAGAAAAGGGCATGCCCTGGGTGCTGGAGATCCTTAATGGACGCTGCCTTTCTGAGACACCGCTCCTTGAAGATGTCCTGGGTACTTTGTAAGCCAGTGCCCAAGATGGAGCCAACTAAATTTACAACCCTCTGCAGCTTCTTTTGGTCCTGTGCAATACAGCCCCCCAAACCAGACAGTGATGCAATCTACACACACAAAATGCTGGTGGAACACAGCAGGCCAGGCAGCATCTATAGGAAGAAGTACAGTCAACGTTTCAGGTCAAGACCCTTTGTCAGGATGCAATCTGTCAGAATGCTGTCCATGATACATCTCTAGAAGGTTTTGAGCATCTTTGTTGATGTACCAGACCTTTTCAAACTCCTGACGAAGTATAGTCGCTGTCTTGCCTTCTTTATAACTACATTGATATGTTGGGACCAGGTTAGGGTCCTCAGAGACCTTGACACCCAGAATCTTGAAGCTGCTTACTCGCTCCACTTCTGATCCCTCTGAGGATTGGTGTGTGTTCCTTCGTCTTACCCCTTCTGAAGTCCACAATCAGCTCTTTTGTCTTACTGCCGTTGAGTGCAAGGTTGTTGCTGTGACACCACTCCACTAGTTGGCATAGCTTGCTCCTGTACGCCCTCTTGTCACAATCTGAGATTCTACCAACAATGGTTGTATCATCAGCAAATTTATAGATGTTATTTGAGCCTAGCCACATAGTCATGGGTATAGAGAGAGTAGAGCAGTGGGCTAAGCACACACCCTTGAGGTGCACCAGTGTTGATCGTCAATGAGGAGGATATGTTATCACCAATCTGCACAGATTGTGGTCTTCCGGTTAGAAAACATAGAAACATATAGAAAACCTACAGAACAATAGAGGCCCTTTGGCCGACGAGGTTGTGCCGAACATGTCCCTACCTTAGAAATTACTAGGCTTACCTATAGCCCTCTATTCTTCTAAGCTCCATGTACCTATTCAAAAGTCTCTTCAAAGATCCTATCGTATCCGCCTCCACCACCGTTGCCGGCAGCCCATTCCACGCACTCACCACTCTCTGAGTAAAGAACTTACCCCTAACCTCTCCTCTGTACCTACTCCCCAGCACCTTAAAACTGTGTCCGCTTGTGGCAACCATTTCAGCCTGGGAAAAAGCCTCTGACTATCCACACGATCAATGACTCTCATCATCTTATACACAGGATCAAGGATCCAGTTGCAGACGGAGGTACAGAGGCCGAGGTTCTGTAACTTCTCAATTAGGATTGTGGGAATGATGGTGTTAAATGCTGAGCTATCGTCAATGAACAGCATCCTGACATAAGTGTTTGCATTGTCCAGGTGGTCTTAAGGCCGTGTGAAGAGCTATTGAGATTGCATCTGCCATTGACCTATTGTGGCGATAGTCAAATTGCAGGTCCTTGCTAAGGCAGGAATTCAGTCTAGTCATGACCAGTTTCTCACAGCATTTCATCACTGTAGATGTTAGTGCTACCGGGCGTTAGTTATTAAGGCAGCACACATTATTCTTCTTGGGCACTGGTATAATTGTTGTCTTTTTGAAGCAAGTGGGAACTTCTGCATGTAACAGTGAGAGGTTGAAAATGTCCTTGAATACTCCCGCCAGTTGGTTGGCACAAATTTTCAAAGCCTTACCAGGTACTCCATCGGGACCTTCCACCTTGTGAGGGTTCGCCCTCTTTTAGATCAGCCTAATATTGGCCTCTGAGACAGAGATCACAGGGTCACTGGATGCAGCAGGAATCTTCACAGCTGTAATATATGGAAATCTACCTATCTTTTCTTTAACGTACTCAACAGCTGAGCTTTGTCAGTGGCCTTGGATAGACAAAATTACTTCTGAACTCAGTCCTGTATGGTCAGCCACTTTTTTGGAGAGTGTAACCCATGGTTTTGGGCACCCCAGGCAAGGAAGCATTGTCACTGAATCCAGCCTGCTAAGCCTTATAAATTTTTTGATTAGTGTCAAGAAGATCTCCTATCATTTTTAAAGTTCAAAGTAAATTTATTATACAAGTATTTATGTGTCACTGTATACTACTGAGATTCATTTTCTTGCAGACATTCACAGTAAATACAACGGAATACAGTATAATCAATGAAAAACCACACAACAAGACAGACAAACAATGAATGTGTAAAAGAGAACAAACTTGTTCTTTTTGTGTTTGAACAAAGAAATCAGAATATCTGGAACATGAGATCAGGAGTCCTTGAAAGGGACTCCATAGATTGTGATACTAGACAATACAGGCTTAGACAAAGTTATTTTCCTCTCTAAAACCAATCTACTGAACCTTTGCTATATACCCTTCATGGAAAACATCATTTTCTTAAGGTTAGGAATCCAAAATTTTACACAGTACATAGAACATTGGTAAAGTACAGCACAGGAACCGGGGCTGTGGCCTGCCATACCTCAGTCAACCATAATGCCAAATGAAACCAGTCTTCATCTGTCTGCACTTGCCCTGTACCCATCTACTATCAGTTCATGTGTCTTTCTAAATGTCTCTTCAACATTGCTACTGTGTCAGCTTCTGCTACATGCCCTGGCAGTGCATTCCAAGCATGTATTACTTTGGTCATTTAAAAAAATTGTCTTGAAAATCTCTTTTAAATATTGCTCACTCTCACTTAAACCTGTGCCCACCCTGTGGGGTGAAAATCTAACAATTTTGTCCATCTGCACCGCTTATAATTTTATGTACTTGTATTAGCTTCCCCCGTCAGCTTCTGTTGCTCCAGGGAAACTGTTGTCTGAACTCACCTACCTAATGCCCTCCAATTCAGGCAATGTCCTGGTGAATTTCTTCTGCGCGCTCTCTAAAGCCCCCTCCCCCCATATCCTTGAACACAGGAATCAGAACTACCTACAGTACTCTAAATGTGGCTGAATTGAATGAAGCCAATGTGAGAAGTGTGGATTTTTCCACCAAGAGAGCAAGAGAGTAGATAGAGAGACGGTGCATCATTCTACCACTTGAACATGAGTTGTATGTATACAGCTGTACCATGACTTCCTATCTCTTGGTGCAAACTATGAATGCAAGCATGCCGTCTTTATCACTATATTAAGTTGCGTAGTCACTTTCAGGGAACTTGCACCCCAAGATCTGTCAGTTTGTCAATTTAATATATTGAGGTAAAGATGCATGAATGTCCCACAGGCTGCATTCCCATTGCCTCCTTGGAAGCTCCTCATCCATACTGCTAAAAGTAGAGAACGAGTCTCTGGAGTGGTATGGAGAATTTCAGGACTATGTATCAAGGGCACACACAACCCATGTTTAAGTGGTAGAAGGATGCACCGTCTTCTCTAACTGCTCTCCTGCTCTATTGGTGGAAAAATCCACACTTCTCACATTGGCTTCATTAGTTACTTTTGAACCAACAACATTCAAGCAAAAGCAAGTTATCTTCTGTCCTGAGGGACTGTTACGTGAATTCTCATACTGACAATATTCACTACAGGAGCAATGTTAATGTTGACCTTTAAGCAACTATTCCATGCATCAGCAGAACCTGGTTAATGTTGTACATTTAACCCTTTACCAAAGGGCTGTTTTTGGCCTCTAACCATTTAAAACTAGCTAGTTAACTGCTATCTGTAACTTATTAATTAACACCATAAAAATACTAAAATTCTACATGATGCCCATGTTTAATATCAAAATAAGTCCGTTTGAAATCATTCCCTTGCCTAATCCCTCAGGTTAAATTTCTAACTAGAAGTTAGAAGTTCCATTCCGTTCAGAGTTATTCTGTTGTAATTGCTCTTGAATGGTAGATCCTCTCAAGTAGCCAGAATAAAGTTGGTATTGCCCCATATTGACTCTAATAGCAATTACGACTGGAAAGGGGTAACCAATCAAAAAAAAAAATCAGTTTTGTCAGAAATAATCCTGTTGCTGACTTGTAAAACTAGAATGGGGGAAAAAAAATCAGCCTGGACAGAGTTGGCAAGTAGGAGATTATGGGGAAATAAAGGAAGGCCTGTGGTGACCCACTTTCCAGCACACACGAACCAGCTGATGAAACGGCGCACGCCAGCAGAGAGGCCAGCCCCAAAAAGGGCGCCAGGCCATCTTCACCAGCAGGGGGAAAATCCCATGCGCGGGAAGGGTCTGGGAATATGCATTTCCCCACAGCAGTCCCACCCGGGGAGGGCGGGAACAAGAAGGCTTTAAAGGAGGCCGCAAAGTTTGAATGAGTCTCTTTTATCGCAACTTCAACTCACCGACAATGTGTCATTATTCTAGCGCTGTGTGTAGCACTCCGCTACAGGCTGCTGGTTTCAGAATCTACATGTAAGAGATGTTGTCTTTAGTCAACTGTCCATGCACTCCCACTCCTACCCCCAGACCACTGAGGGAAGAGCTAAATTAATTCCTGTTGGGGTGTATGTTACTTGAAAAATAAGAAAGGGAATGTAATTATTGTTGCAGTATGTGTAGCATGGAACATAATCTCCCTGTGCTTGATAAATTGTGATATTGTTAGTACTTCAGAGTTCAGCAGCATATAGCTTATTTTGCAAGTAAATTTGAAAAGAAAATCGTATGGATACACCTGAAATAGCAAACTGAGTCAGACCCATTTTTTTTCCCTTGAATTATTTGTGCTGCTGCTTTTAAGTGTTTGGATTAATTCCACAATACAATCTTGATAAGCCATACTTTTGGAACTTTTGTATGAAGGTTTTCAGACATCAATTAAGCTCTAAATGAATTCAAATACTGGGTCTTTTACTGAAGGTAGAAGTTCATTGCCGACAGAAGTGTGATGCGACTAAGATGCTGATTGTCGCATTCTATCTGAAACTGAAGCCAATGACGTGGAAGCATTGGCTATTACTATTAGCTCCAAATATGAATAGAGAGAATAGCACTTGGATGAAAACAGCACATCTGATTGGGGTAAACCAAAGAGAGTGAATTTGTTGAATGCCTACCAGATGGCTTTTTAGAGCAGCCTGTGCTTCAGCCTACTTGGGGAAATGCTATCTTAAATTGGATGTTGTGTAATAACCCAGATCTTATGAGGGAGCTTAATGTAAAGAAACCCTTTGGAGACAGTGATCATAATATGATTGAATTCATACTGCAGTTTGAGAGGGAGAAGCATAACTTGCATGTATCAGTATCGCAATAGGAATAAAGGGAATTACATAGGCATGAGAAAAGAGCTTGCCCAGATGGATTGGAAAAGGTCACTAGCAGGGATGATGGCAGAGTAGAGATGGCTGAAAATTCTGGGAGTAGTTCACAAGGCACAGGATAGATCTGTCCCACAGAAGTTGTTCTCAAATGACAGGGGTAGGCAACTGTGGCTAACAAGGGAAGTTGAGGACTACATAAAAGCCAAGGAAAGGGTGTAAAAGGCAGCAAAAGTGAGTGGGAAGTTGAATGTGTAACACTCAGGAGTGTTAGGGAGCAGGAGTGAGTGCCATTGCTGTTAGAAAAGAAAAGAGTGCTAGGCATACTGAAAGGTCTTAAGGGTAGATAAGTCACCTGGACCAGATGGACTACATCCTGGAGTCCTGAGAGAGCTTGCTGATGAGATAATGGATGCATTGGTCATGATCTTTCAAGAATCACTTGATTCTGGCATGGTCCCGGAGGACTGGAAGATTGCAAATTTCACTCCACTCTTCAAGAAAGGAAGAAGGCAAAAGAAAGAAAAGAAAGGTCATCCTAACCTCAATGGTTGTGAAAGTGTTGGAGTCTATTATTAAGGGTGAGGTTTCGGGGTACTTGGAGACTGATGATAAAATAAGTCAGTCAGCATGGGGTCTGTAAAGGAAAATCTTGTCTGACAAATCTGTTAGTTCTTCAAGGAAGTAAAAAGTAGGGTGGACAAAGGAGAGGCAGTGGATGTCATTTACTTACATTTTCAGAAGGCATTTGATAAGGTGCCACGCATGAGGCTGCTTAACAAGAAAAAATCCTATGGCATTATAGGAAAGATACTGGCATGGACAGAGGAATGGCTGACAGGCAAGAGGCAGTGAGTGGGAATAAAAGGGGCCTTTTCTCGTTGGCTGCCAGTGACTAGTGGTATTCCTTGGGGTTCAGTATTAGGACCGCTACTTTTCACATTTTGTCATTGATTTGGATAATGCAATTGATGGTTTTGTGGCAAAGTTTGCGGATGATATGAAGATAGGTGGAGGGGTAGGTAGTGCTGGGGAAGCAATGTGATTGCAGCAAGACTTAAATTGGAAGAATGGGCAAAAAAGTGGCAAATGGAATAGTGTTGGGAAATGTAAGGTAACGCATTTTGATAAAAAGAACAATAGTGCAGACTATTATCTAAATAGTGCGCATGCGCCGGTCGTGCATGCAGCCTGGTACAGCCGTTCCGATCTATTCTTACTTTCTTCTTACTTTTTAATTTACGTTATTTTTTGTATTTTTTTTCTCACGGTAACACGTCGAAGCTGCACCCTCTCTAACATGCTGGAAGAGAGAGTTTTATTTGGGTTTTCTTTAGCGCTGGAAATGGTTACAACCCGACATGCGGGACAGAAGCAAGGTCGCATTGTGTATTCCACGGACCAGCAAATACCGACTGGTTTAGCGAGCAGAGCGGTGGACACCCCTGCTGAAATCCGGAGGAAAACACACAGAGGATGCAGAGGGGGATCACAAAGCCGAGGAAAGAGGACCGGGTCGAGACAACAGAGACTTTTGGAGAAGAGGAGTTCGGTGGGTAATACCGTTCTGGCTGACCGGAAGTGCACTGAGAGCGGTAAGCGTAAAGGAGTTGGGTGCTTACTGATCTGGTTAACAACAGATGGTGCAATCTGGGGCATATTACGATCAAGGAACGTGTTTGCAGACCGGATATTGAACTTTTTACTGTTGGACTTTGGCCGCATTCCACCGTGATACAACACTTGGCGGCACGGGAGGTCATTCCTGCCTGTGGCCATCGAACATGCAGCTCCTCCCGTGGAGGGTCAGACACCCTGAGCTAATAGACTGGTCCTGGACTTATTTTCCATCGGGCATAGTTTGCATTTTGTTGTTTGATTGTTGGGGGTTTTTGTATTACTATATTTACACTCTATTCTTGGTTGGTGAGGCTGTAACGAAACCAAATTTCCCTCGGGATTAATAAAGTATATCTATCTATCTATCTA
Source organism: Mobula hypostoma (assembly GCF_963921235.1). Taxonomy (NCBI): domain Eukaryota; kingdom Metazoa; phylum Chordata; class Chondrichthyes; order Myliobatiformes; family Myliobatidae; genus Mobula; species Mobula hypostoma. Next base: position 188,731,770 of record NC_086101.1, on the reverse strand, counting down.
AATGGGGAGAAGGTTCAAACATGAGAGGTGCAGAGGGACTTGGGAGTCTTTGTACAAGACTCCCAGAAGGTTAATTTAGAGGTAGTCTGTGATAAAGAAGGAAAATGCAATGTTGGCATTTATTTCAAGGGGAATAGAATATAAAAGCAAGGAGATAATGCTGAGGCTTTATAAGATGCTAGTCAGGCTGTACATAGACTATTGCTAACACTTTTGGGCCCCTTATCTCAAAAGATGTTTTGTAATTGAAGAGAGTCTAGAGGAAGTTCACGAAGATAATTCCAGGAATGAAGGGATTAACATATGAGGAGCATTTGGCAGCTTTGAGCCTGTAGTCACTGAGATTTAGAAGAATGCGAGGGGATCTCATTGAAACCTACAGAATGTTGAAAAGGACCAGATAGGGTGGATGTGGAGGGGATGTTTCCTATGGTGGGGGGTATTCAGAGCTAGAGAGCACAGCCTCAAAACTGAGGGGCAACCTTTTAGAACAGAGGTAAGGAGGAATTATTTTAGCCAGATAGTAGTGAATCTGTGGAATGCTCTACCACAGAATGTGGTGGGGGCCAAGTCCATAGGTATCTTTAAGGCGGAAGTTAATAGTTTCCTGATTGGTCAGGGCTTGAAAGGATATGGCGAGAAGGCATGTGCGTGGGGTTGAGTGGGATCCAGGATCAGCCATGATGGAATGGCAGAGCAGCCCACTCGATGGGCTGAATGGCCTAATCCTGCTCCTATGTCTGATGGTCTTCACTGTGTGAAATATAGCATGCTTTAAAGCAATATTTTCAAACAGCTTGGAGTCATAGAGCAGTACAGCATTTAGTCCATCTTGCCTGTGCCAACCATGGTCTTATACTTATTTCCATCTAACTGCACCTGGACCATAGCCCTCCATACCTCTCCCATCAATGTACCTATCCACACTTTTCTTAAATGTTACAATTGATCTTGCAGCTACCACTCCTGCTGACAGCTTGTTCCACACTCGCACCACCCTCTAAGTGAAGCTATTCTTTTGATTCTCATTTAATGTGTACTGACCTGAGAAGAGTTTCCCTGCTAATGTATTGGTTTCTCTATAGCACAGTGTTTGGGTTATGACTAGAGGTAACGAGGGCTTTAGAATGTGCGCTGGCCAATGAGGGGAAATGTTTTTCTTTCTTGTGTGCCTGAGAGAAGGTTTTGCGGTCTTCTGTTCGGTGGAAGATAGAGAGAGAAGATGCCAGAATGAGGACGTCATAGACTGCAGGACAGAGTGGACTTGGAATGGGGTTGGGAGTCGACGCCGGAAATCGATGGAGAATGAACAGATGGGAAATCAGTGAACTCCAACGTTGTGCATTAGACCTTTTCATGAGAATGGACCCTCTTTCTTTTTGTTTTCTTTACTAACCCTATAGTCAAATTAAGAATTCTAAAGCTCAATCGTTTAATTGCATATTGTGTACTGTTGGCTATTTTGTGATACTGATTTGTAACCGGAACGCATCACGCAGCATCTACCCAAACAAGATTTCTTAAGTTTGACTGGGCCAGAGGCTGTCTCCCCCTAGATTAAGCAGCTAGCTGAACCTGAGGGTTACAAATATATCATCTTTCACTCTTAAACCTCTGACCTCTCATTCAAGTCTCACCCAACTTTAGGCGGCAAAGCCCGCTTTATGTGTACCTCTAAGATCTCTCCTCATTCTCTTGCAATTCAGTGAATAAAGTCCTAACCTATTCAACCTTTCCTTATACCTTGGGATCTCAAGTCCCAGCTACACCTTTTTCTCAGCATGTCTAAGAAAGTTGAAGGAAATTTGTTCATAGCCAAAGGGGAATGTATGTGGACATTGAAGCCAAGACCAACATTGATTACACATCTCTAATTGCCTTTGAAGATGGTGATGAGCCATACTAGGAGCTGGTGAGGAGTCCAGTTTTTTCCCCAAGGGGCTTTCAGAATATCCTTGAGCAGTTTTCTCAGTCACCTTTTGGCAGAAGTCAAAATAGTGTTTGTTCAAGAGTGTGGAGTTGGGCATACAAGCATTGTTGCTTGTTGATGTAGCCAGTTGAGGACTTCATTGCTGGTGGTGTTATCCTAGGAGAAGATGTTAGCAGTCGGTCATTTATGTGCATCTTTGAAACAGTGATTATATCTTTCCAGTATCTTGAGGCACCTGCATATAAGATGGCAGTTATCACTGTTTTGTTCCAGGTTTGACATCTTAATCTTCAACTGGACTGTGCTGGCATATTGAAAATGATGGTATATTCCATCTTTGTCTTCCTTCAGCCATAAGATATGTGTGTTGCTTGAATTTCCAGCATCTGCAGAATTCCTGTTGTTTGCGTTATAAGATATGTGTAGTTGTTCACATTTTACAGGTTCTTGTGTGAACTTTATTTGAGAGCAGTATTTATTCAATGAGCTGGAGGGCCTTCATATTATGAGTTTTGAGTGCAAGGGCCATCCTGGTATGCTTTGAGTGGATGAGAGATCTCTCTGAGTGGGTGCAAATACATAAAACAACGAGACCAATGAAGCTGGGTGTCCTTTGGTCCTGATGTGTAATCAGGTCCTGCATGATGTGGCACCATGCTACTTAGCACAATCTCTGGATTGGTATTGTAATTGAGAACTGTTTCATCAGTGAAAAGGCACAGAAAATGCATGCAATTATAACAATAGGATGAGAGAAGAAATATTGGACAGGTTTCATCAGCCATGAGTCACTGAAAAGGAATTATGACTTGGTAATAGTTCAACACTCTTGTTCTTTCATTTAGTAAGTGCTAATGGAACCAAGTAACAGAGGCCAAATGATAATGTAATTGTGATTTTTCCTAGGAAGTTTGAAGAATGTTATTGCAAGGGGAATAATAATAAATTCTATTTTTGGTTACCTTAGGATATGACTTTGCAAAGTAGTAGCTTGGCATCCCATCTTCCACCCACAGAGCTCTGATGCCATGTCCTTTTTTTTTACCCACTACGCTGTGCTTACTGACCTCCATTAGCTCCTGGTTAAATACCTGTATGCCTTTTCGTTGTTTTTAAATCCCTTCATGGCTTTGCTCATATCTCCAGTATCTCTAAATCCTTAGAAATACTTAGAGTGCTAGAAACTCTTGAGGTAAATGCACACTTACAATTCTGTTCCCTTAATATTCTTGTCCTGTTGGCAATTGAAACACAGAAGTGAAGGGATCTTGACTGGATGCAGAGAAAATATTTCTTCTTGGAGAAATCTAGACATTGGAGTGAGGGCTGAAGGGTTTATGCCTGTGAACTTTCTTGAGGCTTTTTCTTTGAGATATCTTACTCATTCCATGTTCTGTTTAATTACCACAGTAACGGGAGTCTGGATCCACAGCACTATGACTGAGATGTGTGAATTGTGCATCTGAGTAAAACTGGTGAAGGAATTCATGTTTTAGTTGCTGCCTGGCTCGTTGAGCAGAGGCAGAGAGTTTAAAACATTAGGATTACAATGAATTGAAATGTCACGATCTTATGATCAGTTTTTAGGACATAAAGGGTTGAGGTTGACTATCCTAATTAAAGTGATGACAGTTCAGTAAGATTATTGGTAGTAGGCCCTGTGCTAACTGTGCATACTTGCACAGAATTGCCAGGACCTTGGCTGCCAATCAACAAGAGTTGGAGATGCACAAGACACTATTTTGAGATACGAATTAAATTGTTTCCTTTCATTTCATTTCGAAATTTCTGAAAACTATTTTACCATAGCGTTATGAGCTGTTTCTCTAGTCAATTTCTCAAACTGCAACTCATCAAAACAACAGTTAAAATATAAGCAAAGTGTTGGACTTCAGATTCAATTACCTTTTGTTCTCCAGGGTCAAGCTTGAAGCATTTTTGTTTCGCCTTGTTTGTAGATGCTCCCATTTACTGTTAATATACTACGAGTCAGATTGTTGAGAGTGTACCACCTGCATTTGGATTAGAATTCTGAGTTGGTTCTGAAATGAATATAATACTGAGAGGCTGCTTAATTGTTGTAGATGATAAACCAATGCTATTATTTCAGAACAGAAATGAGGGAAATTTTGGAAGTCAGCAGGTATGGGCGGGCCTCTAGAGGACTTCTGGGTTGAGCAGAATCTGTGGTGGCAGAGGGATACCTTGTTTCAGGATTGATGCATCAAGTCACGATTCAAAATGCCAACTAATCCTTCATCACAGACGCTGACCTATTGAGTTCCTCCTTAGTAATTCTTTGCTTGATTTAAGCATCTGCAATCTCATATTTCTCCATGGTAGAATTTCACCCGGTTCACTTTCTCTTTCTACAGATGTTGCCAGACCTATTGAGTGCTTACAGCATTTACTGTTTCTATTTCAATTTCCAGCATCTACATTTTTTTAATTTTAACTTTGTGCTTCTGAATGCTTCAGTCGACATTAAACACCCTGTCTTGCTGTTTAACCAACACAAGAAGTTCCATTTTTGGTATTGACCAACTTTTCTCTTTAAGCAAATGGCACGAATAAAAGAAACTGGAATTCCTCTCATTGTTATTGTGGAGAATTGGAAAAGACGTTGGTTACTATCTGAAACAGACCTTCCTTTAGATTAATTGAATGTGAAGCACTTGGAAACTTTAACATGTAATGGCACTGTAAAATTCCAGTTGTTTATCTTGCAAGCTGATGCTGATTGCCCTCATTTTTGTAGCAGTGGTTCATTTCAATATAATTGTAATATGTCCTAGTCCTCCACTTTCTATTGTGAATCTGTCCTTTATAGTTGGCACAAACTAAATGGTTGTTTTGGTGAATTTATTGATTCCATATCTTTATTTACTTGGTATAGTGAGTGTTTCAGACTTTTCAGATTTTGTCCAGCTCTTTCGCTGCTAGTTTCTGTTTTAATTTTGATTTGCAAAATGTGGTTTCACAGGTTTGGTGAGCAAGGTGATCAAGTGACCAATGGTATCGTGTTGGATACAGCTCACAAAACTACTAAATACTCATCTTCTAGGTATACTTCTAAACTGTGATCACTGCAGTCTGCAACCTGTAATTTCCCTTTTATAGATGTACTTTTGAGCCAGCAAAACAATCTGGCCCTTTTGTAATATCCTGGGGCATTCAATGAACTGGACTCTCGAGAGTACAGGTATGGCCAGGGTGGAAGCTGTGTCGATGCTGATTGTGGAACACAAACTCGCGCTCAGCCCATTTACTCTGTACGATTAGAGAATTGACAACGATTACAACTGTCGAGGATGAGAGAGAAGAGTGAACAGGTGTTCAGTGCTGTCTGCTTGCGTTTGACCGTTCTCCCTCTCTTCTTGCTACTATCGTCAGGCGTGAGGTGCAGGAGTCTTGGGTCCGACACCGTCATGTTTGGGAGCAGTTGTTGTCCTGCAGCCATCGGGCTCCTGGAAGGGCATCACTCACTTTTGGAAATGCTGCCGTTCATGTTCTATGTTTTTGATAACTTTATTTTTTAACTATTTGCCCAATGTGATCTAAGTCAGGGGTCCCCAACCTCTCTTGCACCGCGGACTGGTTTAATATTGACGATATTCTTGCGGACCGGTCAACAGCGGGGTGGGGGGTGTTCAAGTTCAACAGTGCATGACAGGGAATGAGGAAAGGTGCAGCTGACTCGTATTGTTTCATATGGCCAAATCATATCGTTTCCGCGCGGCCCAGTAGTACATCTTTGCGGCCTGGTGGCTAGGGACCACTGAGTGACTTCGACCGTGGAATGATTGTTTGTGCCATACTGGTTGGTTTGAAACTGCTAATCTCCTGGGATTTTCAAGCACAACAATCTCTAAAATTTACAGAGCATAGTGCAAAAAAATCAAGTGAGTGGTAGTTCTGAAGGCAAAAATGTCTTGTTAGTGAGAGAGAGGTCTGAGGAGAATGGACAGACTGGTTCAAGCTGATGGGAAAGTAACTAACTTACAAACCCCATTTCCAGAAAAGTTGGGATTTTTCCAAAATTCAATAAAAACAAAAATCTGTGATATGTTAATTCACGTGAACCTTTATTTAACTGACAAAAGTACAAAGAAAAGATTTTCAATAGTTTTACTGATCAACTTAATTGTATTTTGTATAACTACACAAATTTAGAATTTGATGGCTGCAACACACTCAACAAAACTTAAATCATTTGCCATCCCACTCCATTTAGATGATCACCTTTTTGATCTTACTGAAGAGCATCACCTCACATTCTTTTCCCCACCCACTCCCCACATTAAACTGCATTTGCCAGGTTTTCACCTTTTTCACTCAATCGATCTGTATAAGAACATAAGAAATAGGAGCAGGAGTAGGCCATCTGGCCCATCAAGCCTGCCCCGCCATTCAATAAGATCATGGTTGATCTGTCCATAAACTAGCTCCATCTACCTGCCTTTTCCCCATAACCCTTAATTCCCCTACTGTGTAAAATCTACCTAACTGTTCCTTAAATATATTTAATGAGGAAGCCTCAACTGCTTCCCTGGGCAGAGAATTCCACAGATTCACCACTCTCTGGGAAAAAGTTTCTCCTCATCTCTGTCCTAAATCTTCTCCCCTGAATCGTGAGGCAACGTCCCCTAGTTCTAGTCTCACCTACCAATGGAAACAACTTTCCCGCTTCTGTTTTATCTATCCCTTTCAAAATTTTGTATGTTTTTATAAGATCCCTTTTCATTCTTCTGAATTCCAGAGAGTATAGTCCCAGGCAACTCAGTCTCTACTCATAGGTTAACCCCTTCATCCCTAGAATCAACCTGGTGAACCTCCTCTGCACTGCCTCCAAAGCCAGAATATCCTTCCTCAAGTATGGAGACCAGAACTGCACACAGTACTCCAGGTGCGGCCTCACCAGAACCCTGTATAGTTGCAGTATGACCTCCCTGCTCTTGAATTCAATCCCTCTAGCAATGAAGGGCAGCATTCTGTTTGCCTTCTTAATAACCTGTTGCACCTGCAAGCCAACTTCTTGCGATTCATGAACAAGCACTCCCAAGTCCCTCTGTACAACAGCATGCTGCAATCTTACACAATTTAAATAATAATCTGCTCCTCTATTATTCCTTCCAAAATGGATGATCTCGCATTTATCATCGTTGTATTCCATCTGCCAGACCTTGGCCCACTCACTTAACCTATCTATATTCCTCTGCAGACTCCACATCCTCTGTACAATTTGCTTTTCCACTCAGTTTAGTCTCATCAGCAAATTCTGCTACGCTCTTAGTCCCCTCTTTCAAATCATCAATATAAAATGGTAAACAGCTGCAGACCCAGCACCAACCCCTGCGGCACCCCACTCACCACTGACTGCCAACCGGAGAAACACCCATTTATACCAACTCTCTTCCTTCTGTTGGTTAACCAGTCCACTATCCATGCCAATACACTTCCTCCGACTCCATGCATCCGTATCTTATTTATAAGTCTCTTGTGCGGCACCTTATCAAACGCCTTCTGGAAATCCAAGTATACATCATCCATCTGTTCCCCTCTATCCACTGCACTGATTATGTCCTCAAAGAACTCCAGTAAGTTTGTCAAACAGGACCTGCCCTTTCTGAATCCGTGCTGCATCTGTCTAATGGAACTATTCCTTTCTAAATGCTTTGCTGTTTCTTCCTTAAATGACAGCTTCAAGCATTTTCCTGACTACAGATGTTAAGCTAACTGGCCTATAGTTGCCCATCTTTTGCTTACATCGTTCTTTAAAAAGTGGTGTGACATTTGCTGTCTTCGAATCCACCAGGACCTGCCCAGAGTCTAGAGAGTTTTGATAAACGATTACCAACGCGTCCACTATAACCTCCGCCAATTCCTTCAGCACCCTGGGATGCATCCCATCAGGACCAGGGGACTTATCTACCTTCAGGCCCTCTAGTTTGCTCATCACTATCTCTTCAGTGACAGTGATTTTGTCAAGGTCCTCACCACCCATTTTGTCCATAACATCCTTCTTCGGCATCTTAGACGTGTCCTCCACCGTGAAGACCGACGCAAAACAGTCGTTTAATGCCTCAGCCATTTCCTTGTTGAAATCAGTAACCTATACACATACCATGTGGGTGCCATTATAGCATAGTGGTTAGCACTACGCAGTTACAGCTCAGGGTGTTTGGAGTACAATTCCAGTGCCACCTGTAAGGTGTTTACACATTATCACCGTGACCACATGGGTTTCTACCGTGTGCTCCAGTTTCCACCCACAGTCCAAAGATATATTAGGGTAATTAGTTGTTGTAAATTGTCCTGTGATTCGGCTAGTATTAAATAGGTGGGTTGCTGGGTGGTGTAGCTGGTTTGTTCTGCGCTATATCTCTAATAAATGTATAACCCACCTACCTATTTTCATATCTTTAGGGAAACTTGGAAACCTCATATTTCCTCTCCTCCTGTAGGTCATTAATGTAAACAGTAATCAATTGAAACCAATAATTTTTGGGATACTCCACTAGTTACGGTACATCCCATCAGTATGAAAAGAGCCTTTTATTGTAACACTTATATTTCTTGTGTGGCAGCCAGTTTTCAATCTGTTGACTTATTCTTCCAATACCTTGGGATCTTACTTTATGCAGCAGCCTCTTTGTGAAAAGTTGTTAAATGCTTTTTGGAAATTTAAATGCACTACAACAACAGGTTTCCCTCTGTTACACCAAAGACCTTGTCAAACATTATTTACTTTTCATAAAGCCCTGCTCACTAGGTTTGATTATATTCAACTCTTCTAAATGAGCAGTTGCTTTCTCTTTGATTATTGTTTCCAATTTCTTTCTAATGATAGATGTTAAACGAACTGGCCTGTAGTTACATGCCTTCAATCTTCCTCCCTTGAACAAGAGAGTCACACTGGCTGTTTTCCAAATCTCTGGTACCCTTCTGGAATTTAGCAAATTTTGGAAAATTTCAAACAGCAAGTCCACAATCTCAGCAGCTACTTCCTTTAAAACCTTCAGATAGGGTTGGCACGGTAGCATAGCAGTTAGCATAATGCTGTTACAGTGTCGGCTCGAACATTGGGGTTTGATTCCTGTTGCTGTCTCGCAGGGGTTTGTATTCTCCCGGTGGCCATGTGGATTTCCTCTGGGTGCTTCAGTTTCTTCCCACATTCCAAACTCAAAGCAAATAAAAATGCTGAATTCGTGAGCAATTTTATTTTGGCCAGAGTTGAGACCTTTCACTATACTGCTGGTAATGAAATTCAGACCATTAATTGAGCTGAATTTTGTGGTTAAGTTCATGTTGTGATAAAGCTTAAATCTAGCATATTTTATTGTTTGGAAAATACTCCTTTTGCCACTTGTTGTTGAGGAACTTCGATTTATAGCATACTGTGTTAGCACCAGTTATTATTGCTATAAACTCTGCTGGGCTGCTCTGCAGATGCACAGGCACGCTTCCTGCAGTTGACAATGTTTTCATCTCCTTAATAAAAGGAATTAAATTTTAAAAACAAATACCAAATTTCAGGTGAGTTTGCGAATTTCACTTGAGAAAAATAGAAAAGCACTCTTTGGGGGGGGGGGGCGGGGTGAGTGGGAGGAATACAATGCTTTGCTTTTCCTACCAGATTTTGGGACCCACTCTAGTATTTAGGAATGTAATAGTTGCCTTATTGCCAAAGTTCGTTAGTGGGAGGAAAACTTAGTCTGGTTTATTATAGTTTCATTCCCCACACCCAACAGCCAAATAACATTTTATTAATTTAAAAATAATGGAATATTTTCAATGCTGCATGTTATCTTTTTAGCAAGTGGATTGCTGTCAGTTTTCTGGTTAGTGTTTGACAGTATATACCTGCTAGTAGTAAAAGTATCCTTGGAGAGAAATAATATTCCCGCCTTTATCACTGTGAAAAAGATGTCTGTTCATTTCTAGGCTTTCTGTGAAGAATTGGAATCAATGATTCAAGAGCAGCTGAAGAAAGGAAAGACTCCAACTAGTCTACTTGCATTGCAACAGATTGCTGACTTCATGACAACAAATGTGCCCAGTATGTATCCTGCTGCACCACAAGGAGGAATGGCTGCATTAAACATGAGTAAGTATAACTATTTTGTACACTTGAGAAATCTTCAGTTGAAGCACGACTGCACAGGAGTGTGGACATCAGCGAGTTAGACTGGCGGGAAGAATCTAAAAAGAAGACAGCTTTGTTGATAGAATGGGTGATTGAATAGAGGGATTCAGAGTAGGAGGTCTTTGGCTCGACGGAGCTTCAGCGATAACGGGTCAAGTCGAGGTAAGTTATTTGTGAAGAATAGGAATAGGATGTATGTCTGTGAGGCCGCTGTTCTGTACTGGGTGTCAGATGTGGGATGTTCAATAAAAAGATTTAAAAAGAAAAAAAAGATGTGGGATGTCCGGGGAGATTCCCAGCCTCCCGGATGGCCACATCTGTGCCAGGTGTGTCAAGTTGCAGCTTGATGACCCTCATCTGGTCAGGGAAAGTGAGGAGGTAATAGAGGAGCTACAGACAACCCAGGGCCTTAGGAGACAGATAAGTGGGTAACAGTCAGGAGATGGAAGGGCAAAAGTCAGTTACTAGAGAGTACCCCTGTGGCTGTCTCTCTTAATGAGTACTCCTGTTTGAGTACTGTTGGGGAGGATGACCTACCTGGGGAAAGCAACAGTGGCCATGCCTCTGGCACAGAGTCTGGTACTGTGGCTCAGAAGGGTAGGAAAAGGAAGAGGATGACAGCAGTGACAGGGGACTCTATAGTTAGGGGGGCAGGCAGGTGATTCTATGGGCGCAGGAAAGAAACACGGATGGTAGTTTGCCTCCCAGGTGCCAGGGTCCGGGATGTTTCTGAGTGCGTCCACGATATCCTGAAGTGGGAAGGTGAACAGGCAGAGGTCGTGGTTTGTGTTGGTACCAATGACATAGGTAGGGAAAGGGAGGAGGTCCTGAAAACAGACTACAGGGAGTTGGGAAAGAAGCTGAGAAACAGGACCCCAAAGCTAGTTACCTCAGGATTACTGCCTGTGCCACGTGACAGTGAATATAGGAATAGAGTGAGGTGGAGGATAACTGCATGGCTGAGGGATTGGAGCAAGGGTCAGGGATTCAGATTTCTAGATCACTGAGACCTCTTTTGGGGCAGGCGTGACCTGTGTAAAAAGGACAGGTTGCACTTGAATCTGAGGGGGAACCAGAATCCTGGCACAGAGGTTTGGGGAGAGTTTAAACTAGAATTGCTGAGGGGTGGGAACCGAACTAAAGAGATGGAGGAAGGGGCAGTTGGCTCACAAATAGAGAAAGCTTGTAGATAGTAGGAGAGGGAGGATAGGCTGGTGATAGAGAAGAAATATGCTCAGACTGATGGTTTGAGATGTGACTATTTTAATGCAAGGAGTATCATGAACAAAGCGGTTGAGCTTAGAACGTGGATCAGTGATTGGAGCGATAATGTTGTGGCCATTACAGAGACTTGGATGGCTCAGGGCAGGAATGATTACTGAGAGTTCCAGGCTTTAGATGTTTCAGAAAGGACAGGGAGGGAGGCAAAAGAGGTGTGGGCGTGGCACTGCTGATCAGAGATAATGTCACGGCTGCAGAAAAGGAGGAAGTCATGGAGTAATTGTCTGCTGAGTCTCTGTGGGTGGAAGTTCGAAACAGGAAGGGGTCAATAACTCTACTGGGTGTTTTTTATAGACCACCCAATAGTAACAGGGACATTGAGGAGCAGATAGGGAGACAGATTCTGGAATGGTGCAGTAATAACAGGGTTGTTGTGAGGGGAATTTTAATTTCCCAAATGTCGATTGGCATCTCCCTAGAGCGAGGGGTTTAGATGGGGTGGAGTTTGTTAGGTATGTTGAGGAAGGTTTCTTGACACGATATGTAGGTAAGCCTACAAGAGGAGAGGCCGCACTTGATCTGGTTTTGGGAAATGAACCTTGTCAGGTGTCAGGTCTCTCAGTGGGAGAGCATTTTGGAGGTAGTGATCACAATTCTATCTCCTTTATCATAGCATTGCAGAGGGATAGGAACAAACATTAGAACATAGAATAGTACACAGCACATTACAGCCCCTTCGGCCCACAATGTTGTGCCGACCCTCAAACCCTGCCTCCCATATAACCCCCCACCTTAAATTCCTCCAAATACCTGTCTGGTAGTCTCTTAAACTTCATGAGTGTATCTGCCCCCACCACTGATTCAGGCAGTGCATTCCACGCACGAACCACTCTCTGAGTAAAAAACCTTCCTCTAATATCCCCCTTGAACTTCCCACCCCTTACCTTAAAGCCATGTCCTTGTATTGAGCAGTGGTGCCCTGGGGAAGAGGCGCTGGCTATCCACTCTTTCTATTCCTCTTATTATCTTGTCAGAGTTAAGTTTTTTATGCAGAGAGTGGTGAGTGCATGGAATGGGCTGCCGGTGATGGTGGTGGAGGCGGAATAAATAGGGTCTTTTAAGATACTCCTGGATAGGTACATGGAGCTTAGAAAAATAGAGGGCCATGGGTAACCTTAGGTAATTTCTAAAGTACATATTTGGCACTGCATTGTGGACCCAAGGGCCTGTATTGTGTTGTAGGTTTTTTTCTATGTTTCTAAAAGACTTATGTAAATTACTTGCTGGAGACAGCTGAGTTCCCAGTATTCCTTTGGATATGAATAAGTTTTTATGCCACAGATCATGGGTTGCTTTGGGTGACATTTTCCCCCCTCTAATAGTTACAGTACTCCGGAAAATCCTGGAAAATGAACCAAGCCCACTCACTTCTGGTTTTAAATAAGGAAGGAATGTGAAGGTGGGAACCAGGTGGTTAATTTACAAATTTGGCATCTTTAAATAGGGGGAGGTTAAAGGAGTAGAAGCCAGCAGGTGATAGGTAAGACCAGGTCAGGGAAAAGGTCCTGATGCCAGTGCTTTCCAGTCCTCATGAATGGTCTTGGCCCAAAATGGCAGCTGTTTATTCCCCTCCAAAGGAGCTACCTGACCTGATGAGTTTCTCCTGTGTGTTACTTGATGGTCAGGGTGGGCCAAGGACCTTGTTTTTATACTTGTGACAATGTTTCCACCATCAGACACACATTCCTCTCCTCCCTCCCTTCAGCATTTAGAAGGAATTGCTGACTTCACAACATCCTGGTCTGCTCTTCTTTGCGACTTCCCATCTATGGCATTTTTCTATGCAATTGCTGTATTTGCAACAGCTGTCCTTTCACCCCTACCATAACTCGGAGGCCTGGTCTTTCCAAGTAAAGAAGTGATTCACTTGCACTTCCATCTTGTCTACTGCATCGTGTTCACAAGGTGGTCTCCTCAACAATGGAGAAATGAAATTCAGATTAGGCTGCAGGAGTTGGTATTGAATTTTCCATGAAACATAGGAGCAAAATTAGGCCATTTAGCCCATTGAGTATGCTCCACTCGATCATGACCGATTTATTTTCCCCCTCAACCATATTCTCCTGACTTCTCTCTTAACCTTTGATTCCCTTATTAATCAAAAACCACTTGCTTTAAATACACCCTATAATTTGGCTTCCACAGCGTCCATGGCAATGAATTCTGCAGATTTACTACCCTCTGGCTAAGGAAATGTCTCCATCTCTTTTCTAAAAGGATGTCCTCCTATTGAGGCTGAGCATTCTGGTTCTAGACTCCCCCACTATAAGAAACATGCTCTCCACATCCACTCTATCTAGGCCTTTCAATATTCAATATGTTTAAAATAAGATTCCACTTCTCACCTCACTCTTCTAAATTCCAGCAAGTATAGGGCCAGAGCCATCAAATGGTCCTCATCTTTGGGCATTTCTTCATCTGTCTGCTAGAACTGGTAGTTTCTGACAGTTATCTATCTGTCATTTTGCCTTAATTTTTCCTCATTTCCTTAATGTGAGCTAGCCTACTGGGCATAAACCAGAGCCCAACTATTGATTGCCCATCACACATTACTCTGATAAAGAAGTATAATCTGCCTTAAACTGACACCTTAACTTATTCCCTTTGTTTGTATTCATCTCTCTCCCTCATTCTCTGTAGCTGAAAACTACCTTGTCTGTCAAAACTGAACATTAACTCTTGTTTCTTTGTCTACAGATGCTGCCAAATCTGCTAAACTTTTTGAGCATTTTCTGTTTTATATCTGATTCTACAATTTCATTTGTAGTGACTCTTTTCTGTCTGTTCAGATACAATTTCATGTTTAATCTAAATTATTTTATTTATGTACAAAATCTTTATTTCAACATCACCATAGAATTATCAATTGGTCTGAGCAGGAAAATAGGTTGGTGGTTTTGGCTGATGACTGCAATGCTAGGAGCGTGTCTCAGCTGAAGGTACGCTGATAACCTATGTAAAATATGTATATTGTACGCAAGCACATGGGCTAGTTAGAATTTATTAAACTCTTGCTGTTTTCTGCTGTTTCTGTATGAGAACAATACACATGTACAAAAAATAAATATTAGAAATTCTGCAAATGCTGGAAATCCAAAGCAACACACACAAAATGCAAGAGGAACTCAGCAGGTCAGGCAGCATCTGCAAATAGTTTGGATTATAATTCTCCTCTGGGAGGTAACTTTGTACAGGAAGAGAAAGAACTACTGCTTGTATAACATCTTTTGTAGAATCCAAAAGCATTTAAAGATAAATTATAGCCATATTTTGTTTATTACAGGCACCATTTATGGGAATGTTCAAGTTTATTTGTCATTTATCCATACACATGTATACAACTAAATGAAACTGTGATCCTCTGGGGCCAAGATGCAAAACACAGTACATACAGTCACACACAGCACATATAGCTATGATAGCACGTACAGTCACAAATAATAGCTCAGGTCCCTGAATGGCATGGCCTGAAGATTTGATGGTGAATGGGATGTTGTTCAAAAGCTACTTTCTGTAAGTATGCAGCAGTTCCCTATCTCACACTGAATCTCCCAAGAGAGGGAACGCTGGAGAGCAGCACTGACAGGACAGCTGACCTGCAGGGGTCAGCCCTTAATTAGTTAATTGTTGATTAGGTTTGATGTGCATGTTGGCTACAATACTTGATAATTTCTTTCTTTCCCTGTACCCCTGCCACCTCCACTCAAAACAAAGTTCTAAAAGACACTCACTGCTTTATTTTTCACAATGGCAATGTGTGCAGGGTCATAGTTAATTTCATTAACATCCAGACTGTAAAGTTGATGGTTTGGAAGTCTTCATTTCAACTTAGAATGCTTATAGCAATAAAACTGAGCCTACCAGTCCAGAGCATGACCTGGGCATTAAAAAATTTGGGCTGATGTGTGACCAGTATGTGTTGGGAAATTGGTTGCCTTAAATAACAGAAAACCCCTCTGTGACCTTTGACCACTATTTTTGGTTACTCCATCATTGACATTTTAAAACTTAGTGATATACTGTCTAAGTTAATAGCTGGAGTTCTTGTTCAAAAATATCAGGCCTTACTGTTGAGTATTGGACTGAAATGTTAGCTTATCATTGTCCTCAAATCAAGAGCCATTTTTGAACCCACAAACAACACACACAAAAAATGCTGGTGAACGCAGCAGGCCAGACAGCATCTATAGGAAGAAGCACAGTCAACGTTTCGGGCCGGGACCCTTCATCAGGACTCAACTGTGGATGAGGGGGGTGCAACAAGCGACTCTCCTACACGAGTGTGTGCTAGCAAGGCTGACGTTGGGCCTCGTTCAGGCGAAGCGGCAAAATTAATAAAAATTCTGGAAGAGATACAGGAATTCCAAAAAGACGTAAAACAGCAACTAAATGATATCAAGTCAGAGCTCACCAACGTTAATCAAAAAATAGAGGTGGCAGAGACACGAATTGAAAAGGTGGAAGATCGCATTCAAAACATGGAACAGATGCTAAGTAAGATGATAAAAGTGTTAAATCAACAAGAAAATAAACTATTCAACCAAGGTCACGATGGAAGAATATCAGGATATATAATGTTCCTGAAGGAGCGGAGGAATTGTCTATGGTGGAGTTTGTAGAAAAGTTACTACGGGACACGCTGGAGATTCCCTCGACTATGGAACTTGACATTGAGAGAGCACACCGTGCGCTCGTCCCAAGGCCTTCTGGAGACAGGGAAGATAAGCCATGGTCAACAGTAATTAGATTCTTTCGGTACAAAACCAAAGCAGAGATTCTGCGCAAGGCCTGGGGAAAGAAGAAAGTATTTTTGAGCAGGAAATTAATATATTTTGATCAAGATTACCCCCCCCTTCCCCAGCGGTCCTGCAGAAATGTAAGGAATACTCTGAAGTGAAGTGAGTATTGAAGCAAAGAAAGATTAGCTTCCAGACTCTGTACCCTGCTAAACTGCGAGCGTTTTATGAAGACGGGATGCAGCTGTATCAGACAGTGGAAGAGGCGACTGCAGACATGAAGGACAGAGGGTTGCCTGTCAGCGTGATCACACCGAGGGAAAGCCTGGCTGAGCAGCTATCCCGCTCTGCTTAGGAAATAGTGAGAGAATAGAGAAAGCAGGGGACGGGAGGAGGGCGAGAGAAGAATATCCGGAAGAGACTGAGTTTTCAGAAGACAGCCCTCACCCCCTCCAGAAGAGCCATAAGGTCTGACTAATTTCAAAAGTGTTGATAAGCTAAACAGAAGCAAAACTACGTGGTGCTATACTTATGTCAAGAAATGCATATTACAATGTGAATTTTATATTACTCAATTATTTTATTTTTTATTCATTAATTCACTCCTTTTTCCCCACCTAAATGAGAATATATACATGGGAGGAATACACAGGGAAATCTCTTCTGAGTAATGGACGTTGATTTTTTCACGTTGATTTTTATGGGTACTGCAATTCACAGGTAGGAGAGGCTATCCCCCACGTCTAGACATTTCCTCCAGCTCAACCCAGAGTCATCTACTAGAGACCTCAGCCTTGGAATCACACCTTCGTTACCTTTTTTTAAACTTGCGTTTCTTGGTTCTTATTTGTTCAGGGAGTAGATCGATTAAGTTTTATTCTGCTAATTTCAATGAGATACTGACAGATAAATGCACATGGCTAAGGACAAAGTAAAATTCATTTCTTTTAATGTCCATGGGCTGTTAAATCCAATTAAACGCAGTAAAATTCTATCAAAAATGAATAAAGAACAAGCCCTTGTAGTATATTTACAGGAAACTCACTTAAGTGATAATGAGCATGGAAAACTAAAGAGAATGGGCTTCACAAATTTGTTTTTCTCCTCATATAAATGAAGACATAGGAGAGGAGTTGCTATTCTCATCTCAAGCAAGCTAAATTATGAAAAAGTATTCGAAATGGGAGATAAGGAGGGCAGATATATTCTGGTAAGGGGGAATATAGACGGAAATTCAGTTACTCTATTGAATATATACGCACTCCCAGGAAGTGATATTAGTTCCTTCCAATAAATTACTAATATTATGCTAACAGAAACAGTAGGTCTCTTGATATGTGGGGGAGACTTAAATTTACAATTACAACCAAAGTTAGACTCTTCCAGTAGAAAAACCTATGAAGCGAGGTCCTTACATAAGAAAGTTAACACACTTTTTGAGGATGTTGGCCTTTTCCCCGACTGAAGGGATTACACTCATTACTCTGCCCCCCATTCTGTATATACAAGAATAGACTATTTTATAACATTTGGAAAAGATAAAGACAAAATAATCACCTGTGGAATTGGGACAATAGATGTAAGTGACCATGCACCTATATATTTATCTGTTGATTTTGATCTACAACCAAGGAATACTATTTGGAAACTAAATTCAAGTCTACTCAATGATCCCTATTTTAAGGAACAAATTAAAAAAAGAAATTGGTCTTTACTTAGAATTCAATGATAATGGAGAGGTTTCACCTCCCATTCTGTGGGATACTCTGAAGGCTGTCTTAAGAGGGAAGATTATAGCGATATCTTCATATAAGAAAAAAAAAGGAATAAACCATCAGAGGAATTACAAAATAAGCTGAAGGAATTAGAGAAAAAAAACACGAATTG
Organism: Mobula hypostoma; assembly: GCF_963921235.1. Classification (NCBI taxonomy): domain Eukaryota; kingdom Metazoa; phylum Chordata; class Chondrichthyes; order Myliobatiformes; family Myliobatidae; genus Mobula; species Mobula hypostoma. The sequence goes on along the minus strand of NC_086101.1, from coordinate 188,713,790 downwards.
AGTTTGGCACAGGGTACATTAGAGGAAATTAAAAACATTTGGAATGAAATTAATAGTTTGGCTACACAAGAAATCAGGGAAAATTTAATGTTTCTGAAACAGACCCTATGAAAGTGGATCTAAGTCTATGAAAATACTGGTGTGGAAACTGATTAAAAAAAAGATAGAAAATACAATTCATAGAATTAGGGATCCAAGAACGAAAGTGATTTTTAAAAAAAAGCTAAGAGAAATTCAAGAAGCTTTTGAAGTGTTTTACAAAACTCTATATTCCAAAGTTCCAGGGGAAGCATAACCCAAATTGACACCTTCCTGAATTCTCTAGAGTTACCCACTTTAAGCGAAGAACAAAATAGAACGATGATTGCTGACATAACTGAAGCTGAACTAAAAACTGCAATTAGTAGGCTTAAATTAAGCAAGTCACCAAGATCAGATGGATATATGGCAGAGTGGTATAAAGAATTTGAAAATGAGTTAATTCCTGTTTTACTCCCCACACTGAACTGGGCTCTAAAAAAGGCACAAATGCCACCCAACTGGAAGGAGGCGATAATCTCAGCCATACCGAAAGAAGGCAAGGATAAAATGGAATGTGGGTCATTTAGACCAATATCTGTTCTTAATGTGGATTATAGATTATTTACCACCATCATGGCCAAACGATTAGAAGTGTCTCCACCCACATAATGATCAGACAGGTTTTATACAACAATGCCAAACACAAGACAATATACGAATGACGCTTCACATTATGGATCATATACAAAAAAACAAAATTGAAGCAATAGTGATACGTGTGGATGCTGAAAAGGCATTTGATTCGGTTAATAGGAATTTTCTTTACAGAGTTGGTTTACATGACACAATTCTTTGCATTTCTTGTTAGATGCTAACTGCATTTCATTGGCTTTGTATCTGTACTCAGCACAATGACAATAAAGTTGAATCTAATCTAAACAATTATTAAAACTATACAGGCACTATATGACAATCCTACTGCTAGGATTAAAATCAATGGATATTTATCAAATAGTTTTACCCTAGAAAGGGGCACGAGACAGGGTTGTGAATGATCACTGCTACTCTTTGCATTATATCTGGAACCATTAGCTCAATACATCAGACAAAATGAAGATATCAAGGGAATTACTATTAAAGGGACAGAGCATAAATTGGCCTGTTATGCAGATGACATTTTGATCTATCTAGGGCAACCAACATACTCTTTACCTAAATTGATGCAATCCGTTGAACAATATGGTCAATTATCACGATACAAGATCAACATAGATAAAACCCTATTATTTTCATATAACTATAGCCCACCAAGAGAAATTGAAAGTAGATATCCCTGGGCATGGCAATCAGAGTCTTTCAAATATTTGGGCATCATCAAAAATTTGGCAAAATTATCAGAATGCAATTATCAGCCTATATATAAAAAAATAAGGAAGGTATAACAAGATGGAACCTAACTCCTTTTTTTAGTCTCAGTTCAAGGATTGAATCCATTAAAATGAATACATTTCCCAGACTATTATATCTCTTTCAGACCCTACCAATAGAGATGAACCAAAATCAATTCAATGAATGGAACAAATTGTTATCAAGATATATATGGCAAGGTAAAAGGCCAAGAGTTCATCTCAAAACTTTGCAATTAGCCAAGGAAAAGGGGAGATGGGGCATACCTTCTCTTAGAGATCATTATTTTGCAACACAGTTTAGAGCTGTGATATGCTGGTGCAACCCATCATACGACGCTCAATGGAAAAACGTTGAAGAGAGAATACTTTCCATCCCCATACAGGCAATTTTGGCTGATAACAACCTACAAAGTTACTTAAATGCTATTGATAACCCATGGGTGAAATGGACTCTTAAAATATGGAAAACTATTTTGAAAGAATATAGACGGAGATATTTGCAATTCTTAAATGGTGTGCATATGACTCGGATTTTACACCGAATAAACTAGATGCTAGATTTAAGGACTGGACAGCTAAAGGAATAACAGTTCTTTGCAATATAATGAAAGAAGGAACACTGTTCAGTTTTGAAATGCTTAAAGAGAAACACTTATTAGAAAAAGAAGACTTTTCAGTGTTTACAGATGTGACAGTATTTTAATAGAAGGGTTAAAAATGTAACCAAGGCAAGTACATGTTTGATAGAACTACAGTATTTAGAAAAGCATATAATTCAGGTAATGCTAGTAGAATCATTTCAAACGTGTATAAGCGTTTGTCAAATTTTAAAACACATTGGACTTCATACATTAAAACAAAATGGGAGAAGGAAGGAGGGATAATTATATCTGAGGAAGAATGGACAATAATATGGAGGTATCAATGGAAGTGTACCAATTCACAGAAATGGAGGGAGTTCGGATGGAAAAACTTATAAGATATTTTATTACACCCTCTCAGAAGTCCCATTATGATAGTAACCTCCCTGTTCGCTGGAGAAGTTGTGGAAATCAAACTGCAAACCATTTTCATATTTTCTGGGAATGCCCAGTTATCAAAGACTATTGGAGTGGGATACACAATGCCCTACAAGATGTCTTTAAATGTGAAATACCTTTAGAATGTAACACCCTGTATTTTGGGTATATACCTCAAGAATGGTTGAAAAGAGATAAATATTTAATGAATATACTGCTGGTGGCTAGTAAAAAGACTCTTACCAAGAAATCGTTATCACAGGAGAGCCCAGCTTTAAACGCATGGATGGAAATTACAATGGACATTTACAAAATGGAGAAGATAACAGCATCTGTTAATCATAAGTTAGAACAATGTGATTCATACTCTGAAAAATGGTTTAGCTACGTAACACCTCATAGGCCTGATTTTATTCTCACAAATCAATGAATATGTTGTAAAAAAATAATCACTCCCTACTTGTACATAGTTTTCTCCTTTTGTTTGTTCTTTCTTTCCTCTCTTTTCTATAAGTGTATACCTCAGATAAATATTATGTGGAGATTTGTGGCAAATATGACTACATGATATATATGAACAGTATCTGAAATACATCTTATGGAAATGTTTGATGAACTTCAATCAAAAATAAATTACAAAATAAAAGATTCTGATCTGAGTGACTTGCAAGAAAGGTCAACGAAGTGTGAGTGTTCCAATGTTTTAGTAAGCATAACTGAATTAATTTTGGTGAATCTGAAGAATCATTTATAAAACATCTCATGGCTTTTGCATTTAGTTTTGTGTAATTGATCTGTGCTGAATAAATATAACTAAATATTATAAGATTGTTAACTGTATGCATACTGTAAACTTCCATGTATTCCTATTTAAGGTCTAGGAATGGTTACCCCAGTGAATGATCTCCGTGGATCTGAATCTGTTGCATATGAGAAAGGAGAGAAATTGCTGCGATGTAAGCTGGCTGCTTTCCACAGATTAGCAGACCTCTTTGGATGGTCACAGCTTATCTATAACCACATAACAGTAAGTCAAGCTCCATCAAACTTTACAACTCCTCCCTTGGAGGGTCAGACACCCTGAGCCAATAGGCTGGTCCTGGACTTATTTCCTGGCATAATTTACATATTACTATTTAATTATTTATGGTTTTATTACTATTTAATTATTTATGGTGCAACTGTAATGAAAACCAATTTCCCCCGGGATCAATAAAGTATGACTATGACTATGATATTTGTTGTCTTAAAGTACCTTCCAATAGTTGAGTTATCAACAGGTTTATGACAATGAACCTGTTCAGGTCATCTTTAACAACAAATATGTGTTCTTGTTTTCCCAAATCTATCAATCTTTTGAATGCAATTACTGAATGTGCTAGAATTCTAAAGATTCATTGCAGTCTGAAGAATTGTCCCCTCCCATCAGTCCTAAGTGGCCTACTCCTTTTAAGGTTTTGTGTCTTTCAGTGAGGTCATTTTTCATTGATGGCTTGTTGAACCCCAGGAGATAGCAAAAGGGACTGTCTTGCAGAATAAGAGTGAGAAGTTTTCCCTGTTACTTGATTTCCATGGCTGAGGATATGTCCATAAATTGGCAAGACAAGGCTAATAAGTATTTAAGTCCCAAGAATAAAAAGCTATACGTTGAGAACTTACTACCAGATTCCAATATGATGGGTTAATGGAAGGACTGAAATTTACGCGAGATTCAAATTTATTTATCGTATGTACATCAAAACATAGAGCGAAGTGCACCATTTGCATTAACTAACACACAAGGATATTTTGGGAGCAGTCCGCAAGTGTCGCCACACATTCCAGCACCAACATAGCATGCCCATAATGTTCTGAACAGCACAGAATAACAAGCCCAGTTTCTCCCTCCAGTGCACATACACGGTCCTTTAACCCCAGAACAAATCTCCAGCCTCCAGCAGACTTACCCCAGGGCATGTTGATCACTGTACACTAGGCCTCAACCTCACAGTCCCTGAATAGTAGGCCTCAATCTCTGCTCTCACCAATTCATGAACCTAGAGGATCATTAAAACTTGTTCCTCCTATCCATGTGGAACTCTAAATTTGGAACCTCTAAACTTGGTGCCCTCATCCACTTTCTGCCAGTCTGACATCTGAAAACGGATGTTCCACATCCGCGTTGCTGGCATTTGAATATGTAGTGGAGACTTGGGTTCCGACCTAACGCCTAACTCTCCTCTCTGTTCACAAAACCATCCTTACGAACTTTAAAAAGGAGCAGTTAAAAATACATCTAAATCGGAAATGCAGCCCAATGGAGTTTACGGCTTGGTGTCATCTTGGGAGGCTAGTGCAAGGATGGAAGTCTATTTAGAAGAATGTTAGAGTTTGAACAACATATGGGTTCTTTATAGCATCTTTGAAAGTGAGTTTACTGACTTTCTTTGGCAAGTAATTTCTCAATTAGTACTTTACTCCTTTCCTGATGCGTACTTCCTAGTTGCTTGCAACTGAATTGTCAATATTTTTGTATCCTGGGTTTTAAAATTGCAGAACTATCTTGTGTAATTGAATGAACTTTTAACAGTAATCAAAGATGCTAGTATCCTGTCCCACATAAATGGAAGTACAGTCATAGATCCATATGCAAAATATAATTGTGTTAATTTGACTCATTGTGCTTATTAATATATAATGATTCAATGTGTTTATATTATGAAGCATAAAGTGATTCATTCTGCCACATCATAAATAATAGAATGGCATATATACTAAATGTCCTGGATAGAGAAGACATCCCACTTTAAATATGTTCACAGTACAGATAAAAACATAGAATATAAGACATAGTTGCGCTATTTGTGCTTCAGTCTTCAAAACTGGTCTATCATTTGGGAAAATAATTTCCACTCCTATCCCCATTCCCCTTGATCTATGTTGATATCCAGAAACGTACACTGATCAGTAACTGAGTATCCACAGAGCTGCAGGGTAGAGAATTCCAGATACAGTATTTACTGATTCTGAATAGGTGGAGCCAAAGCATTCCGTGGTAAACCATTAATCATAGTCTACTAACAGAAGGAGTTGTTTATTTCTATTCTATCTGTTTACCAGTTCTGCCTTTATTGGTATATTACCCCCAATTCTATATGCTCTACCTTGTTAGAAGCTTTCTGAGATGGAAAGTTGATTGATGAAAGAGATGAAGGGTTGGAAGGAGGGGGTGGAATCTGATAGAGGGTAGGAGGGTAAAACACCATGGAAGAAAGAGGAGGTGCTCCAGAGGGATGTGATGGGCAGGTACGGAGATGAGGTGAGAGAGGGAGCCAGAAATGGGGAATGGTGAAAGACTGGGGCATTACTTAGGTTTTGAAGCTTTTTGATCAGTACTGTTGAGGGGATGGTGGTGTTTGAATGGCGTGTTGTAATCAATAAACGCCTCTCTCCCCACCATTGAGCACATATTCAAAAGGCAATGCCTCAGTGCGGCATCCATCATTAAGGAGTCTAGTCATCCAAGATGTACTCTCTAATCATTACTACCATCAGGGAGGAGGTGCTGGAGCCAGAAGGCACCCAACTCAACATTTTAGGAACAGTTTCTTCCCGTCCACCATCAGATTTCGGAATGGTCCATGAACATGACCTCACTATTTTCCTCTCATTTTGCACTGCATATTTATTTTTTATTTCTAATTGCAACTTATAGTAATTTGTTGTTTTGCACTGTACTGCTGCCACAAAACAACAAATTTCATGACATGTCAGTGATGATAAACCTGATTCTGAGAATTAATAAATTCTTAAAAAATGATAGAGCATTCATTCTCTCCATAAGAATCTTGTTAAAAGGTCTGAGATGTAACTCATTTAAGTCATTTGAGTTCTATTAGCTTTCAGGTTCATTAACTTCTCACTTATTTTCTTACTCAAGCTCATTCATATTTCCAGGTTATGCATACGCTGAATTGAACAAATTAACATAGGGTAGAATCATAACCCAGTGCTCTTGAGAAGATCACAAGTTATCAGCTACTAAGAGCAAAATCTCAATTTAAGTTGGCTACTTCTGTCTCCTTAAAAACAAGTGTTTGTTTTGGGAATCAAAGCTATGTTCAATCAGAGTTACTGATTTTGATTTTGGTTGTTTTGCCAATTAGTAATATTTAAATGCAGGGTATTGATCTTTTGCATAGGTGCGAGTCAGCTCGGAGCAGGAACATTTTCTCATTGTCCCTTTTGGCCTTCTTTACAGTGAGGCCACAGCATCAAGTTTGGTGAGTATTGGCACATATTCAAGTTTTGCTTGCATTTAATTTATCAACTTGAGTGTTGCATTTTTTTTCTTACTTCATCTATAAAGCTATAAAACTTGTGGCGCTTTCCGTAGTAAACCTCAATCATATTCCAAATAAGCATCTGCTAAAAGCAGCCTCTTCACCGTGCCCCCCCCCCCAACATCCCTACAGAATTCATAGATCGCGACCTAAAGGTCCAAAATACGGAATGAACTAGTTCTTAAATTTATGTGGGGGTGAAGTATTAAACAAATAAAAAGAAAACAGTTTTTTTAAATTAGTGTTTCCAGAAGCAGGCACAGACAATGCAGCTGCAGTCGTGATCATTACTTTTGAGGGGGAAAAATATCCTGTAGGAATGCATTTCTGCTTAAAACATGGAATTCGTTGGGGAAATAGAGTTAAATGACTCGGAAAATCTTGATTTATAGATTGGTTTTCTTGCAGCTCGACTCCTCCGTGATGCTGGGGTCAGGGATCACCTTTACTGGATGACCAGCACCATCAATGGGTATTGACATGAAAAAAATACCTGAGTTTTTAACATATCCAGTCTTGAGAAAATCTGCAGGTGCTAGAAATCAAAGTAGCACACATGAATTGCTGGAGGAACTCAGCAGGCCAGGCAGCATCTATGGAAAAGAGTAAACAGTTGATGTCTTGGCCCGAATTGTTGATTGTTTACTCTTTGCCATAGATGCTGCCTGTCCTGCTGAATTCCTCCAGCATTTTGTGTGTCTTTCCTTGAGAAAAGTTCAGATTAAGGTAATGATGTTTAACATTGACTGTCTGTAAAAGCAATTTAAATTGGTCTTTGTTTTACAGGTTAAAGTTAATCTTCAAGGTGATGTAATTGATCGTGGTTGTACCAATTTGGGAATAAACCAGGCTGGCTTTACTTTGCACTCTGCCATCTATGCAACTCGTCCAGACATCCGCTGCATCGTACACATTCACACACCAGCTGGGGCTGCAGTAGGTTCTCATTTGTTTTCATATCTTTCAGAATACATGAATTTGCATTGAGCTTTCAGTTTGGAAGTATTTTCTAATCAGTTCAATATGATATTTTCCACCATTTAACCTCCTTAGTGCAACTGTCTTTGTGGAATCGTAAACTTTATTTTAATATCATTTATTTGTTCACAGTATGTGAACAACACTTGTAATTGTTCTATTTACTGTTGGATGATGGCCCTTTTGTGAGAAACATGCTTCAGAAGGTCACTGTTTATGATGCAAATGGAGGATTTAGAGACTGTAGGGGTGCAAGTAGCATCATCAGCACTGTTCTCTTTACAAACAGTCTCCTGAGAGTAATTAAACATCAGGTTTTCAGTCAAATTTATTGTTGCAGGAGAATCAGGATATTTAGTATTAGTCTGGTAAAATCTGATAATTTCATTACTCAGTATAAATTCTTCAGATTCCAATGTAATTTATTTTATAAAACAATTGTTGCAATTATTTTTGTAATGTTTCAAAGTATAGTTTTGTTGGGGAAAGAAGTAATCACAAACTAAATTTTTTTATAGATTAGATTATGAGGACACGCAGTCCGCTTTTATTGTCATTTAGTAATGCACGGGTTAAGAAATGATACAATGTTCCTCCGGTGCGATATCACAGAAACACAAGACAGACCAAGACTGAAAAACTGACAAAAACCACATAATTATAACATATAGTTACAACAGTGCAAGCAATACCCTAATTTGATAAATTTTATTTCTAAATTAGTTTTCATTTTGACCAAATTGTATAGAGGATTAAAATAAATCCATGCCTTACAAAGTTCAAAGTAAATTTATTATCAAGGTGCATATGTTTCCATATGCTACCTTGAGATTTATTTGCTTACAGGAAAATAAAGAAATAAATAAAGTTTGTGGAAAACTACATAACAAAGACTGACAAACATCCAATGTGCAAAAGAGGATAAAGTGTGCCAAAAAAATTAAAATAAAATTAGAGAACGAGTTGTAGTTCTTGATAGTGAGCCAGTAGGTTGTGGAGACAGTTTGGCGTTGAGGTGAGTGAAGTTATCTTCATTGGTTCGGGAGCCCGATGGCTGTGGGGTAACAACTGTTTCTGACCATGCTGGTGTGAGACTCCTGTTGTTGAAATAGCTAAATTATTTTATTAACCGCAAGGCTGATCATTGACATATGTTAAGAGTTAATTGTAATTGGGTTTTTAAATGTTATTTTGTGTAGAAATTATTTTAATTGATTTTAAGATTTTGGCCCCAAGAAGGGCCAAAAGGCCTGTTTCTATGCTGTAGTTTTTCTGTATTTTTTAAAGATAAATATTTAATTTGTTTTTGATGTTCAAGTACTGGCCTTTTGATTAAATGTTATAATAACTATTTTGTTTTTGCCAGGTGTCTGCAATGAAGTGTGGCCTGCTACCAATCTCCCCAGAAGCATTGACCCTTGGAGAGATATCTTACCATGATTACCATGGAATCCTTGTGGATGAAGGAGAAAAGATACTAATACAGAAAAATTTGGGCCCCAAAAACAAGGTGAGCATTTTCCCTGCAGTAGTACTTACATTTTCCAAGTTTGTAAAGGAAACTGCTAGCATATTTTTGAACCTTTCCAAATCGTTTCTGGAATTGATGGAGATGAACATTGATGATTTGTTTGATGGTGACATATCACTGCAACTTCTTTAAAATACGATCGATTTTGCAAAGAATGTTTTCCTTGCTTGTGTCCCAAGAAAGGTTGGTAATCATCATTCACGTCAATTCATGGAGTACGATTCTGTCTGATTTGAAAGCAGACCTGAAAGCCTTTCCTTTCAGGTAGTGAAAATGCTAATACCGATTGAGTATTCTGCTTCATTGATCTCGATTGCAAATTAGTCAGCATTGTTTGGACTGGGGATATGTAATCCAATTTCATTCTATAAATACATCTTAATTTCTCATCAATATACAATCCTCTTTGAAAGATTGTAGAAGGTCTGAAGGAGGTTCACGAATAATCCTGGGAATGGAAGGGTTAACGTATGAAAAGTGTATGGTCGCTCCAAGCCTTTACTTGTTAGGGTGTAGAAGAATTAAGGGGGGATCTCATTGAAACATATCAAATATTGAAGGCCCTAATTAGAGTGGATGTTGAGAGTCTGGGACAGAGATGGAAGAATTCTTTAGCCAGGGGTGGTGAATCTGTGGAATTCATTGCCAAAGATCTCTGGAGGCCAAGTCATTGGATATATTTAAAGAGGAGGTTGATAGCTTCTTGATTAGTGAGGGTGTCAAAGGTTGTGGGGAAAAGGCAAGAAAATGGAGTTGAGAGGGATAATAACTCAGCCATAAGATGTAGGAGCAGAAGCAGGCCATTTGGCCCGTCGAGTCTGCGCCACCATTCAATCATAGGCTGATCCAATTCTTCCGGTCATCCTACTCCCCTGCCTTCTCCCCATTTCTTTTGATGCCCTGGCTAATCAAGAACCTATCTATTTGCCTTAAATGCACCCAATGACTTGGCCTCCACAGCTGCTTGTGGCAACAAATTCCTCAGATTTACCACCCTCTGATTAAAGTAATTTCTCCACATCTCTGTTCTTTAATCCTGAAGTCATGCCCTCTTGTCCTAGACTCCCCTGCCATGGGAAATAACTTTGCCATATCTTATCTGTTCAGGACTTTTAACGTACGGAATATTTCTGAGATCCCCCCTCATTCTCCTAAACTCCAGGGAGTACAGCCCAAGAGCTGCCAGACGTTCCTCATTCGGTAACCCTTTCATTCCTGGAATCATTCTCATGAATCTTCTCTGAACCCTCTTCCAAAGTCAGTATCAGTATCATCATCATCATCATCATCATCAGGTGCCATGCCCAGTCTGAGCTTTGACTGCCATGGCCCACACACTCCTGTTTCGGGTTAAGTGGATCAATCCATTGGTATTCACATCCAGTTCTCTGGCTGCTGTCTCCATCATCATTTGTCTTTGTCTTCCTCTTGCTTTCTTCCCTTCAATCTTTCCCATAATAACCGTGCATTCTAACTCCTCTTTCCTAATTACATGTCCAATGAAATTACGTTGCCTTTTCATGATCTCATACATTATTTCTCTTTTTGTGTTTGCTCTGTTCATGACATCTTCGTTAGATATTCGTTTCCTCCATGATATTCTTTGCATCCTCCTCAAAAACCACATCTCTGCTGCTTCAGTTCACCATCTGATGTCACCCAGCTTCCTAAGTAGCAAAAGTTCTGTACTTGTTTTATGTCTTCCCCATTTATTCTCAGCCTGCAGATATCACCTTTTTGGATATCACCATACATTCTGTCTTTTCGCAATTGATAGACCCATTTTTGCACTTTCTTCAACAACTATATCAATTAAGTTTTGTAGTTCTTCCTCTGTACTTGCAATTAACGCAGTGTCATCTGCATATCTGAAATTATTAATGTTTTCACTGCCAACTTTGATTCCCAAGATGTCTTTTATTTTTTGTGATATTGTTTCACTGTACACATTAAATAAATCTGGAGAGAAAACACACCCTTTTCTAACACGCCTCTTGATTTTCGTAAACTGACTCGCTTCTCCATCTATTCTTACAGCAGCAGTTTGTTCCCAGTACAGATTTCTGATTAGGCGGAGGTCTTTCAAATCTAGATCTAGAGTTTCCTGTAATATTTCAAATAACTTACTGTGCTTCACTTTATCAAATGCTTTTGTGTAGTTGATAAAACAAACAAAACAAATTTTTTTGCACTTGAATAGCTCGTTCTGATAGTATCCTTAACATCAATATTTCATTTCTTGTACCTTTGTCTTTCACAAATCCACATTGTTCTTTACCTATTTCAGCTTGTATCTTTCTTTTAGCTCTTGTCATCAAAATTCTTAGAAGTATCTTGGGGATATGACTCATTAAACTTATGGTCCTATGTAATTCACATTCTATTGCTCCAGGTTTCTTAGGAAGAGTGATAAATATTGACTTTTTTTCCATCTCTTCTGGTATTATTCCAGTCTCATAAATGTCATTGATTAAATCAGTAAGTTTTTCGATTGCATAATCTTCAAGGGCAATAATTTGTTCTATTACTAATTCATCAGGACCTGCTGCCTTTCCTTTCCTTCATCTTATTTATTGCATTACGAACTTCAGATTTTAAAATACTTGGACCTTCAATGTCTTTCTTAATTTCTGGTTTTTCGCCTCGATTGTCTTCAAACAATATACTTAGTCCATCTGTTCATAATCTCATCTTTTTCCATGATAATGGTAACGTCTTTTGATAATGTCCTTTGCTTTCAAACATCCACCTGAAGAACAGAGGAGTTTTTTACCAGTGATATTCTTGATTTGTTGATGTAACCTTTTGGGATCAGTAATAGGGAATCTTTCTATTTGCTCACATTCCTGGTTTAACCATTCTTCTTTGACTTTTTGACATAAGCTTTTAACTTTTTTATCTAAGGACTTATATTCTATAGGATTTGCTTTCTTCCATCTCCTTCCATTAGATTTCATCTGTCATCCATTTATTCCTTGTGCTTTTTTCTTTTTTTAGAAATCACTGACTGCTGATTCTACCAAGAGGCATCCTTTGCAGAGTTAAATTTCATTTCTACATGATTGCTATCATCTTCAACAGATTCTATTTCTAGACTTTGAAATCTATTCCTTACTTCAATTGTAAATGTCAGTATATCCTTTCTAAAATAAAGAGCCCAAAACTGCGCACAATACTCCACAAGTGTGGTCTCACGAGTGCCTTATAGAACCTCAACATCACATTCCCGCTCTTATATTCTATACCTCTAGAAATGAATGCCAACATTGCATTCGCCGCCTTCACCACCGACTTGACCCGGAGGTTAGCCTTTAGGGTATCTTGCACAAGGACCCCCAAGTCACTTTGCATCTCTGCATTTTGAATTCTCTTCCCATCTAAATAATAGTCTGCCCATTTATTTCTTACAGCAAAATGCATGACTGTACACTTTCCAGCATTGTATTTCATTTGCCACTTCTTTGCCCATTCCCCTAAACTATCTAAGTCTCTTGACAGGCTCTGTTTCCTTGGCCAGTTCCCCTGTCATGCCATTGTAATTTCCTTTATTCCACTGAAATACTGACACATTGGAATTTAGTTTCTCCCTTTCAAATTTCAAAGTGAACTCAAGTCATATTGTTCCCTAGGGGTTCCTTAACCTTAAGTTCTCTTATCACCTATGGATCATTGCACAACACCCAGTCCAGCACAGCCAATCCCCTAGTGGGCTCAACAACAAGTCGTCCTAAAAAGCCATCCCTTAGACAATCTACAGATTCTCTCTCCTGAGGTCCAGTACTGGCCTGGTTTTCCCAATCCACTTCCATGTTAAAATCCCCAACAATTACCATGACATTTCCCTTCTGACATACCTTTTCTATCTCCTGCTGTAATTTGTAATCCACATCCCAGCTGCTGCCATGATGGATTGGCAGTGAAGGTTCAATGGTCTGAATTATCTAATTTTACACCTATGTCTTATGGTCTAAAGAAATGATCATGCACTTTATTACTTTAATCTTAGAGGAGATTTTAATTTTGAGAGCCTTCATAATTGAGCTTCAAAGTGCAGTATGAATTGTATGTACACACCTAAATGAAAAGACCTAAATGAATTTACTTAATGTTAAACTTATTACAAAGTAACAAATTTAAAGGTGTACAATAGAGCCTACCCCTATCAATGGCTTCACATTGAAGTTGAGCAGTTTCATTTTATTAGATTTGCAGATGATTAATCTACTCCTACAGAGTAATGTTCTCCCTAATTTGTAATGACCAGCAAAAATCCTGTACTGTGCAATTTTTTGCCCAGTGACGACAATATGAACACACTGAATTTTTAAGTGGAAGCAAACCTGAAGATATTCTAAGGATAATAAGACCAGTTTGTTCGTTGTTTAAAAGAAATAAAATAAATCCTGACCTCATGAGCTTTTGGTGTAACAGTTTCTACTGTTTCATTAAGCCATTCTAAACATAGAAACATAGAAACATAGAAAATAGGTGCAGAAGTAGGCCATTCGGCCCTTCGAGCCTGCACCGCCATTTATTATGATCATGGCTGATCATCCAACTCAGAACCCAGCCTTCCCTCCATACCCCCTGACCCCTGTAGCCACAAGGGCCATATCTAACTCCCTCTTAAACATAGCCAATGAACTGGCCTCAACAGTTTGCTGTGGCAGAGAATTCCACAGATTCACCACTCTCTGTGTGAAGAAGTTTTTCCTAATCTCGGTCCTAAAAGGCTTCCCCTCTATCCTCAAACTGTGACCCCTTGTTCTGGACCTCCCCAACATCGGGAACAATCTTCCCGCATCTAGCCTGTCCAATCCCTTTAGGATCTTATACGTTTCAATCAGATCCCCCCTCAATCTTCTAAATTCCAACGAGTACAAGCCCAGTTCATCCAGTCTTTCTTCATATGAAAGACCTGCCATCCCAGGAATCAATCTGGTGAACCTTCTTTGTACTCCCTCTATGGCAAAGATGTCTTTCCTCAGATTAGGGGACCAAAACTGCACACAATACTCCAGGTGTGGTCTCACCAAGGCCTTGTACAACTGCAGTAGTACCTCCCTGCTCCTGTACTCGAATCCTCTCGCTATAAATGCCAGCATACCGTTCGCCTTTTTCACCGCCTGCTGTACCTGCATGCCCACTTTCAATGACTGGTGTATAATGACACCCAGGTCTCGTTGCACCTCCCCTTTTCCTAATCGGCCACCATTCAGATAATAATCTGTTGTCCTATTTTTGCCACCAAAGTGGATAACTTCACATTTATCCACATTAAATTGCATCTGCCATGAGTTTGCCCACTCACCCAACCTATCCAAGTCACCCTGCATCCTCTTAGCATCCTCCTCACTGCTAACACTGCCACCCAGCTTCGTGTCATCCGCAAACTTGGAGACGCTGCATTTAATTCCCTCATCCAAGTCATTAATATATATTGTAAACAACTGGGGTCCCAGCACTGAGCCTTGCGGTACCCCACTAGTTACCGCCTGCCATTCTGAAAAGGTCCCGTTTATTCCCACTCTTTGCTTCCTGTCTGCTAACCAATTCTCCACCCACACCAATACCTTACCCCCAATACCGTGTGCTTTAAGTTTGCACACTAATCTCCTGTGTGGGACCTTGTCAAAAGCCTTTTGAAAATCCAAATATACCACATCCACTGGTTCTCCCCTATCCACTCTACTAGTTACATCCTCAAAAAATTCTATGAGATTCGTCAGACATGATTTTCCTTTCACAAATCCATGCTGACTTTGTCCGATCATTTCACCGCTTTCCAAATGTGCTGTTATCACATCCTTGATAACTGACTCCAGCAGTTTCCCCACCACCGACGTTAGGCTAACCGGCCTATAATTCCCCGGTTTCTCTCTCCCTCCTTTTTTAAAAAGTGGGGTTACATTAGCCACCCTCCAATCCTCAGGAACTAGTCCAGAATCTAACGAGTTTTGAAAAATTATCACTAATGCATCCACTATTTCTTGGGCTACTTCCTTAAGCACTCTAGGATGCAGACCATCTGGCCCTGGGGATTTATCTGCCTTCAATCCCTTCAATTTACCTAACACCACTTCCCTACTAACATGTATTTCACTCAGTTCCTCCATCTCACTGGACCCTCTGTCCCTTACTATTTCTGGAAGATTATTTATGTCCTCCTTAGTGAAGACAAAACCAAAGTAATTATTCAATTGGTCTGCCATGTCCTTGCTCCCCATAATCAATTCACCTGTTTCTGTCTGCAGGGGACCTACATTTGTCTTTACCAGTCTTTTCCTTTTTACATATCTATAAAAGCTTTTACAGTCCGTTTTTATGTTCTCTGCCAGTTTTCTCTCATAACCTTTTTTCCCCTTCCTAATTAAGCCCTTTGTCCTCCTCTGCTGAACTCTGAATTTCTCCCAGTCCTCAGGTGAGCCACTTTCTCTGGCTAATTTGTATGCTACTTTTTTGGAATTGATACTATCCCTAATTTCTCTTGTCAGCCACGGGTGCACTACCTTCCTTGATTTATTCTGCTTTAATTGGACCAGTAGTTCTTTTGCACTTCACGCCCTTTGCTTCTTTGCAATTCGACATAGTGAATCAATAATTTCTTCAGTTAAAAATGGTATGAATAAACCAGTTCTGAGATTTGCTGACAAATCATTGAAAACTCCACATTGTCAATGCCGTCAGCATCAGAAATGTGATTGTGTGCGATTGTGAAATAAACTTAACATGCCATTGAAGCAGAGGGTGACAACCTTTAGTGTGCAATTTAAATTCCTTTGTGTACTAATAGCAAAAAATGTGTGCATGTGCAAGCTTTAGAGGGAACTGCTGCAGAGGTTGATGTACAATTCATTACTTCCATTGAGTTCTGCACTATAATCATTGTGATTATGATACTGGGCTAGCAAACTGTTGGGAGAGTTTAAATCACATTACAAAATCAGTTAGAAAGTCAACTTTCATTTCATTTGAAGCATGTGCATCAGGTGACTGTAGATACCATTCCTGTGTTACTAGTAAGGTGTATGAAATTTTTGTCCTGATGAAATCTTTGAGATCAATTCCAGTGATGGTATCTGTCACTGTCAGCAGAAAGGAATCAATGCAAATTAGGCAGCTTCAGTCAATTTCTACCACAGCAATTTTGCTTTCTTTAAATGCAAAATTGGTAGTATTAGCGCAAAATGGGGGAAAATGTTCAAAGTAAATTTATTATGAAAGTTTGTAAACCATATACAACCTTGAAATTCATCATCTTGCAAGCACTTACCAAACAAAGAAACACGAGAATCCACGAAAAATCACACACAGAGAAGAACAACAAACATCTAATGTTCAAAAAGATACATTATATTAGTACATTTTAGCATGACCTGGAAGGCTACAAGCCGGATGTGGTATCTATGTACAATGGCTACTTAATGATCAGTATGGATGTGGTAGGCCGAAGGGGATGTTTCTGTGCTGAATGGCTCTGACTATACTGTTGGCATGCACCTTTGCAGATGTTGACTGGTGTCCAGATGCTTTTCTTAACATTTCCATTCTTGTTCAGGGCCACACATGTTCATTTTCTACTATGTTTCCAAAGCTTGGCTGAGTTTAGAACTGGAGGCCCTTGGTTGGGGTGAAAGGTGAGATATTTAAGGAGAATATGAGGGGGAACTTCACTTGAAGTGTGGCATGAGCTGCCAGTGGATGTGGATTCAGCTGCAACATTTAAGAGAAGTTTGGATAAGTACATTGATGGGATGGGTACGAAACACTGCAGTGCAGGTCACTGGGACTAGGCAGAATAACAGTTCGGCATAGACTAGGTGGGCAGAAGGGTCTGTTTCTGTGCTTTAGTGCTCTGACTCTGTGACCTAAGGCTCCAATTCTTTAAATAAAAACTGAACTGCTGGAAACATTCAGCAGATTTGGCAACAACTATGGAAAGACAAAGAGTTAATGTTTCAACTCAGAGACCTTCCTCAATATTCTGAGGATGGATCTCCAGAACTGGAAACTCTGAGGCTGCACAACTGTACTGAACGCAAATACATTTGTTTGTATTTGTAGGTCTCTTATGTCATCCAAATTATACCGTGTGAAATAAAACCCAATTCATTATATTGTATTGATTTATTTCATATGAAAATGATGGTAGCCTTATTAAAAGCAACATCTAGTGGCAACGGCTTGCTATTTCAAAGGTCTCAAAGGTACATTTAATGTCAGAGAAATGTATACAATATGCATCCTGAAATTCTAAATTACTAAGTTAGTTATTTACTTATTTACTAAGCAACTCATATTAGTAGATGTCATTAATTGTCATTGTTGCTTGTTTACATTTTGTTCATTCTGTTAGGTGCTTATTCTGAGGAACCATGGTCTCGTTGCCATTGGAGAAACCATTGAGGAAGCTTTCTATTACATTCACAACCTGGTTGTTGCCTGTGAAATTCAGGTAAGAAAACTAACAAATCGTCTTCATTAAATACTGTAGATGCTAAATTGGTAGTGTTTTTCTCCACCTATCTTGTCAGGATTCATCCTCTTTGTTGGAATATTTCTGTTTTTACATCAATTTTTACCCTTTTTTTGTGAAGCTGAACTTTGTTTTCTCTGGTCATGAGTCCCAAGATGCTTCCTGTTCCATCTTCTCTGCAGGACCCACTTCAACCCTTTGAGAATAGATCCATCACAGGCTACTTCCTGCTAACTAATCAGAAAATTCTTCTCAATTTAAATAAAAATTTTCAAAATGCAGCTCTTTTTTTAAAAAATAAATATAACAGTAAATTTGGCTACAAGTGCAAAGCAGTAAAACATAGTGAAGATTGATACCATCTTTGAAGATTCTAATTTGAAGCATTGGACCAGTGACAATCAAGGCTGGTGTTAACAGTGGGCTGAAAGGTTTGCATGATAGAAGTTGAGAAATGGCTTAGTTGGTCTGATGAAATGTAGATGTTCCTGCAGTGATGAGTGATATTGTTGAGAACAGTGTGAGCTAATTGCCCAGCAGTTCTAGTGCATTGATATAGCTGGAGGTACATCGGGATATGTACAGTTGAATATCAGAGCGGTGCAAAATGACCTAGAAATAGTGTGGCGCAGAGCTGGTGTTTAATCTGCTTTCAGGTTCTTTTACTTTTGCAAAGCTTTTGTAGTTATAATGGGACAATTGTTTTGAAAGTGGATTTAGATTGGCTGAAGATGCTGTCACTGCTGTTTCATTTAAACCAATAATTATTCAGAAAACTAATTGATGCAGTAAAATTGAAAGTATTCCTGAGAATGATCTATAACTGTATTTTAACTCTTTTTCTGTTTGAACATGATTACACCTGAATGTGGCTTTCAGCCCAAGTCCTACCAAACAACCTAATCAGATATCACTAATACATGACTGAGATCAGGCACTTCCTGTGCAACCTATTCATTGATGCTGAGTTTGGGTTTCACCAGGGTCATCCAACTCCCAAGATTTATCACAGCCGTGTTCCAGAGAAGGACCACCCATCTTAATTCTGAAATAAGACAAAAATAGCTATCATTAACAGCAAGGCAACTTTTGACATGCACTAGCATCAAAGGGCATGGTAATATTGAAGTCATTGGCATCGTCGTCAAAGCATGGAATTGGAGCTTTCCCCTCACAGAAAGGTGATTATATTTATTGAAGGTCAGTTCCCTTTGACACCACCGCAGGGGTTTCTTGAGGCATCATCTCAGACTCCACCTGAAGTAGCTCCATCTTGAGCTACTTCATCAATCATAAAATCTTACTGCCTCAGTTCAGCAGCAGTCAGGATGAGCAGTAAATGCTGGCATTCCCAGCATTGCACGTCCTGTAATTTTCAAAAAATAATATAGTTACATCTGGTTAAATTCAGCATTTGCTGCTTATTTATTCAGTTGGCTAATTAATTGATTTGTCAAGCAACTTCTATGCAATTTTGTTTTGGCCAAATTTTGTTTTATTGGCCATACTGTTGGTTAAACTTACAAAAATAAATTTTAAATTTATTTGTCAGTGCTATCTGATGTGGACAAAAGAGGCAGATAAGGCAAGAAGTTCCATTACTAAAACCTAAATGCTTTTCTGTTTTCAGGTTCGTACAATGGCTAGTGCTGGAGGCCCTGACAATTTGGTTCTCTTGGATCCTGTAAAGTACAAAGCCAAATCTCGCTGTCCTGAGTCATCAGGGGATGAAAATAGTTCACATCCTAAATGGCTGATTGGGGAGCAAGAATTTGAAGCCTTGATGCGAATGTTGGATAATCTGGTAAGAGCTTAGGGGGTGGCTCTTTTATTTTTACAAGGAAGGAGTATAATGAATAGTGGTAGATAACTAATCCTTCCCTAAACCTCTTCATCCCAATAACTTCATCTTAAATAAGCACTTTCCAACCTGGCTTTTCTGCCCCATATCACGTAAATGTGTTCAAGAAAAATTCTTTTCTGGAATAATTATGAGAAGGCACCATGTTTCTATGGATATGTGAGATCTGAAACTTTAAAAACAGTCCCTTTTCACCTTTCTCCATGCATGAAGCACTGCAGAGGTTGTTTCTTTCAAAGAGTAAAAAAAATTGTGTTTAAAAAATAAAAAAGATTAGAGATTAAAAGTTAGCTTTATTTGTCTCATGTACAGTGACATACAGTAAAGTGTGTTGTTTTGTATCAATGACCAACACAGTCCACAGATTGTGCTGGAGGTACCCCAAGAGGGTCACCACGCTTCCGGCGCCAACATAACATGGCTACAACTCACTAACATGAACCCTCAATCTTAGGAATATGAGAGAAAATCGAAGCACTCAGAGGAAACCCATGCAGTCACGGGGAGAACATACAAAATCCTTACAGACAGAAGTGGGAGTTGAACCCCAGTTGGTGATCACCGGCATTGTAAAGCAATTGTGCTAACTGCTTTGGTGGTAATGAACGCAAACACGAGGAATTCTGCAGATGCTGAAAATTCAAGCAACACACATCAAAGTTGCTGGTGAACACAACATCACCAAGGGTCTTGGCCTGAAACATCGACTGTACCTCTCCCTAGAGATGTTGCCTGGCCTGCTGCGTTCACCAGCAACTTTGATGTGTGTTAGTGGTAATGAATATGTGCTGAATACAACTCTTGGAATTTAATTGCAGTGACTTTAAGGATTTGTATTCAGAAGTTGAGTTCAATGCATTGTTAAACTCTTTACAGCACGTATGGAGGACAAGTTTTTATTTTATATTTATTTATTTAGAGGAACAGGCCCTTCCTGCCCAATGAGCCGCACCGCTCAACAACCCATCCATTTAACCCCAGCCTAATTGCAGGGCAATTAACAGTGACCAGTTAAGCTACTAACCAGTGCGTCTTTGGAACATAGGAGGAAACTGGAGCTCCTGGAGGCAACACAGGCATTCATAGGGAGGCCATATAGACCACTTACTGACGGCATTGGAATTGAATTTTGAACTCCAATGTCCTGAGCTGTAATAGTGTTGCACTAACTGCTACACTACTGCGGTGTCTAAAGGGTTACTTTGTATTTTTTTTAAAAGTCCTTTTTACAGAAATGAGATTAGTATGGTGTGTTGCAAAAGGACTAACAGTTGGGTAAATGAAAGTTTTCAGATATTTTGAAACTCTGTATTTCACTGTTTCAACATAAACCAAAAGCAGGTTCTTAATGCTACAACCTTTTATTGTGTCTTACAGGGTTACAGGACTGGTTATCCTTACCGTTGCCCAGCTCTGCGAGAAAAAAATAAGAATCGCAGTGACGTTGAGATCCCACCCTCTGCCACAGGTTTTACCTTTCCAGAGGACAGTGACTCTAGCTCTCGCTCCCCTCTCAAGCAAAGTTCTCAGAAACAGCAGCGAGAGAAGACGAGATGGCTGAATGCAGGCAGCACAGGCAGAGTTGATGAAGTGCCTGAAGAGTCTAGGAATGGTGGCAGCCCCAAATCGAAGACTAAGGTGTGGACGAACATTACACACGATCACGTGAAACCCTTGCTGCAGTCTCTCTCGTCCGGTGTCTGCGTGCCAAGCTGTATTTCCAACTGCTTGGTCTGTGCCTACCTTACTGTTCATAGTTAGATCACGTACAGCTACCTGAGGCAGATGGCACTAGATGCTTTGGGGCAGAAGAGGAACAGTGAAACTAAATTGCTTTTCTAGAAAGTTCTTATTACAACCAATTACTAACTGCATGGGTTCAATTCTTAAAATATATGTATATAATTAATAATCTAATACCTCCAGACTCGGAATGAATCTGGGTGGGCTGCCTTCTATGTAGCATGCACTATATCTGTCTGCAAGCTATCTGTAAAACTGCTTGAGGCTAGCTATATTGAATTATTTTTAAAGGAAGTCAACACTTCCATAATTTTTGAGGATTTCAGTCTGTTGGTCCACGTGCTATAGTTTTGTGCTGTGCTGGCTTATTTTCTCATCACTTAGTTTGTCACAGTCTTGACTTTTTTTATGTGTGTATCTATATAACACACATTGTAATTACATTAGGTATGGAACACAGCACATGATTAAGAACATTTACTCTTCTGTTTCTGTTGTGGGATTTTATTATTAGCTGATGCATGGAATCAGTTGGTTTTTAAGAATCTTTAGGGTGGCCTGCTAATCTGTCTCCTGTCTATAGCTATAAAAACCCTTCATATTTAACTTAATATATTTCAGAATGTTACTATACCGATGACCAAGTCTAAATACAATTAATTCCATCCTGCTGTATTGTGAAAGGACTTGTTGAGTATTTTTGCTATTTCATAGGTTGCAACTTATAATTGTAATATTAAAATATTTTGAGGGGAAGCATAGAGGTAGCCTTTTCTAAAAGTTCAGTGACAAATACATTACAAATATTGGTTAGTGTAGGATGATAGAAGTGGTAAATGCTTCAAACCTTTAAGCAGTTTTCTCTTGCTGTCTGAAATCAGTGCTTTATATTCAAACCTAATCTGTTTATAAAATACTTTTTACTGATCTCTTTTTTTTTCCCAAGTTGCCCTAAAGCCTCTAAATGCTGAAATTTTGCTGCCTTCTGCATGGAATATTGCATGCAACTAGTTGGCTATAGTGTATAATCCTTTCCTCCTGCACCAGTAGGGTGTGGCATGACTGAAGTAGAGCAGGACTTGATGCAAATAGACCTTCGTTCAGAATAATTTTAATAGACGTTTTCCTTTTATTCTAACTTGTGCTTCTCAGCATGTGGTTTTCTCCTAAAGATAGCTGTTTTGAGAGGGGTCAAAGGATTACCAGCAATGATTGGAGTGATAACCATTTTAATATTTACTTTTAAAATGCTTTCTTTTACCGTCACTTGATCTTGTATATTCTGACTGCATAAAAATCGCCAGATGCATAATATATTTAAGAAGCTTTCCTTGTACTCATTGGCATTCCTTTGCACCAGTAGTTTTTAATAAAGGTTGTAAAATCCATGTACCTCAAATTAATGCCACAATTCCATCGGGGGGGGGGGGGCAGGCGAGATCCAGCTTCTTCATAGAGATGCCATGTATTACCCAGGGCCATATCCAACAATCCCAAAGAATCATGCCAAAGGCAGGTCCTTATAGAGTAGCAGTAGTCCTTTTTATCAGTTTCTGGAAGGGGGAACTGACATTTCAGTTGAAATGAGAGTTTTTCATTCCTTGAGGGATGTTAAACTTATTTTAAGTTTAAGCATCTTCAGACGTTTAACTATATTATGAGCACAAGAGTGGCTCATGATGAAAGACTACAGCTGTAAAAACCTCAATTAAGTACCAATGCAGACTTGTACAGAGATGGTTTATTCTATTAAGTGTTTCAGTTAAAATGACCCTACTGGTAATGTAAAAAAAAGTTACAAATACAAAATGCATGCTTTAGACAATGCTATTAAGAATATACATGAGTTGAGGACTGCAGTTGTAAATGTGAAACCAGGTATAGCTAACTTTGCAAGCTAATTCTTAAAAGCACTATAAAACTTCGGTGGTGTATCCATTTTTTTTTACTAATTCAGTAAACTGAAGAATGAAGTTGTAGACTTAGAACAATAAGAAACAAACACAATTGCTTGGCATTGTATGAACTTTCCAATTTGATTTCTGCAGCTATGTAAGACATT
Source organism: Mobula hypostoma (assembly GCF_963921235.1). Lineage (NCBI taxonomy): Eukaryota > Metazoa > Chordata > Chondrichthyes > Myliobatiformes > Myliobatidae > Mobula > Mobula hypostoma. The sequence goes on along the minus strand of NC_086101.1, from coordinate 188,690,368 downwards.
CAAAAGTAATGAATTAGCATATTGAAGTTCATCTTTTTTATAGAATTAACTTTAATATATAAAATAAATGTAAATAAAGCTAGTCCTGAGTAATATTAAATCGTTACATTTGAGATTTGTTCTTGAACCACTGCAGTCATACATGATATAAGAAAGCATTTCATGACTTTTCTATTGCAATTAGATGTGGGAAATCTTTGCTGGCCCACATCCTTGCCCATATTTAAATTTTATTTTTAAATCTTGTACTTAACCAGATTTGTGATTCCAGGAGATTGGTGATCCAAATAATTCATGTCTTTTCCTGATCACAAGTTGATACCACCTCAAATTGAACTTTATTTTAATTACAGATCTCAAAAGATTGGTTACACAAGAATATCAGACTAACATGAAGTTGCTGCTAGTTGGAGAGTTGGAATAATCAGTATAGCTGCCTGTAGCTGTTATAATTCTTTGTTCCAAACTAAATTGCGCTTTTTATATTGTAACTGATTGCTTAAGATTTCCATCAAAAATTTGTAAAATACAGCAAATTATGCAATTACAATTTTTCAAATGCTCATGTGTTTTTTTAAGAGCTTTTGGTGAGTTCACATGTATGAACATTCTGTTTGGTCTGTCTTGTCCATCTATAACCAGAAGTTTGGCGTGGTCTCAACAGAGTGATGGCTGTATCATAGCCCTGATTGGTTTGCTATCATTTTTTACGTAAGATTTCTTAAGACTAAATAGTCCTTTAAATTTCTTTTGAATGTCATGTCCTTTATCAAACAACAGGGTTTTTTTATTCTACTGTGGTGGTCTCTATATCGTATTAGTCGTGGTATTTTTGTTTTGACTGTGTTAAAATTATTTCTGGTGAAAAGGTGCTGTAATTTTTTGTCAGAAGAATGGTTATGAGTGAGTATTCATTCTTCCATGCCCATCCCAATTCCTTTTATTTTTTAAAAAGAATGATGAACATCTGAAGCTTTTTTTATTTTCTGCATAAACAATAAATGCATTGTTTTCAAAGAGGAATAAAGAAGTTCGTGATGTTCACGAACTCAGGCGGTTCATGCTTATTCTCTCTGCACATTATTTATATGCTTGTTGGTTCTGATGAACTGGTCAAAGCTGCAGTTTAATACATTAAAATCTAGAAAATTAACTGTTGTCTGTGTTGGCTGCAAGTTATGATCAACTAGTCAGACCCATCACTTTACAGAAAGTATGCATGGAGGATAGGATCCAGCCTTTAAAAGAAAAAAAAAGCATAAAATCCTTAGTTTGCTTGTGGTTATGTTATGGGGGTGGTTTTGAAAATGTATTTTCAGAAGTGATCAGTAATACTAGAAGTCACTAAATTAATGGGGCATATTGTGGAATCGGGGTTGTGAATTTTAGAGTTAATGTCCTCAGCTGTAGAAGTTCAAAAGATTAATTAGCATTGAGGTTTCCAGGTTTTGGTACAGAACTTTGGTGATGCCCACTCATGACTTGCACCCAAAAACTCCTTCACCAAGCTTCTGGACTACGGATATCACACCACCACCCCATCCTTCCTCTCTATTAGTCATTTTGTGCTTTAATTTGCTTTTGTGTAAATGTTGCAGAGCAATGAATCAATGGTGTGAACATATTTTAGACCACCTTTTTAAAAACATTTAGTTTTACTAGTCTCTGGTCCATCTTCCACTTATTTTGTTTGCCCTTAAATGTAACAAATGCACTAGGATCAGCCCCATAATCATAATGCTCTCATTGCAGAGGATTCACTGTACAAAATCCATCTGTAATTCTCAAGGGCATAAAGATAACTGTAATTTTAAATTGAAGTATTATTATACAATAATAAACCAGTGCACTAATACAAAAATCCTAATGACATACCAACCAAAGTGCAAGTTGATTTAAAACATTTATTTAAGCTGTTTCTGATCTGGGTGTGGCTGATAATTAGATTTGCTATTTTTAAACAGGTTGTGGTGGAAGCAATATTTTTTTCTAAGGCTGTATTTTAAGATCTTTAGAAAAAGATGCCAATTTAAATAATTCCCCACACTAAAGTTATTGGCCTAATCTGTCATATTGGCTAATCACTGCAATTGCAAAGAAATAAGGAATTTCTTTAGCCTGGGGATGTTGAATCTGTGGAATTCATTCCCATAGATAGCTGTAGAAGCCAAGTCATTGGGTATGTTTAAATCAGAGGTGGTTAGGTTTTTGATTAGTAAGGGTGTCGAAGGTTATGTACAGGGAGAAGCCAGAATGGGCTTGAGGGGGATAATAAATTAGCCATGATTGAATGGTGGAGCAGACTTAATGGGCCGATAGGCTAATTCTGCTTCTGTCTCATGATCTAAGGTCTAAAATAATTTTTGTAGAAATTAACCCTTTACTGGCAAAAACATTAATACAATCTCTGCATTCCATAAGATAAAGCACACCCACAGAGTAGAGGGGCGCCCTTTTAAAATGGAGATGAGGAATTTCTTTAGCCAGAGAGTAGTGCATCTGTGGAATTTGTTGCCACAGGCACCTGTGGAGGCCAGGTCTTTATGTATATTTAAGGCCGAGGTTGATAAATTCTTGATTGGTCAGGGCATGAAGGGATATGGGGAGACGCCAGGAGATTAGGACTGAGAGGAAAATGGATCAGGCATGATGAAAAGGCAGAGCAGACTCGATGGGCTAAATGACCTAATTCTGCTCCTATATCTTACAGTCTTATATCAGGGTGATAGCGCTCGAGATTTAGGAAGAATTATTTGTTCAAAATGTATGGTCATGCTTTAGTTAATTATATAACCTGGATCATTACTGGTTAAATGTCTTCTCAACCAGATAGAATTTTTAAAGTCCTGATAGTTAGTTGCTGTGGTGATTTAAATTTTTTACTGAGCACCATCTGTATGTATGAACAAGCACACGATTGATAAGAATTGTGAATGATCTTGTTCAATTGGTCTTAATTCCCAAGGGACACCGTACCATCATTGATTCAGTGCTCTTGCTGCAGTCCATGTTTAAGCACTGAATGTTTTTAGTCAACTGCATGATTTATTTCACACTACTGTGTTGTTTGTTCTGCATTTATCTTAGCTGTCTTGGATACTGACTATTTGGTATTCTTAATGTTTATAGTGGACAAAAGATGGTGCTGGTCCAATTCCCAATCAGTTTGTGCCACTAAACACTGATCCACGTGAGTTCAAAGAGATGAGGAATAAGGTAGGAAAAATGCGTCACTAGATGTGTTTTATTCTAACTAAATGCTGTATTGGGGTCGGTTGGGACATTTATTGTACTTCAGCAGTTTTGGATCATCATTTAAAAAAATCAGCTGGTTTTTGGTTCTGCATTGGAAGAAAGTTTGCAACTTCTATTGATCACTTGCAGTAGCATATCGGTGTTTGAAATGTTAAAGTCTTCTCTCTCTGGATGTCTTTTTAATCAAATACTTTCAGCTTTTCATGGTTATATGAAAGAAAAGCTCCCTCCCCCCTCCCCCCTTCCCTCCTGACCTCCATTCTGGCCTTTTACCTCTTCTCATCTGCCTGTCACCTCTCCCTGGGTCCTCTCCTCCTTCCCCTCCTTACATGATCAACTCTCCTCTTCTATCCGGTTCCTCCTCCTCCAGCCCTCGACTTTCTCCACCCACTTGGTTTCAGCTATCACTTTCCAGCTAGCCTCCTTCCCTTCGCCCCAACTTTTTATCGTGGTGTCTTCCCCCTTCCTTCTCAGTCTTGAAGAAGGGTCTCAGCCCAAAATGTTGACTGTTTATTCACTTCCAGAGATGCTGCATGACCTCCTGAGCTCCTCTAGCATTTTAAGTGAGTCGTCAAGGTGAATTTTCCTTGCACTATTAGAGAAAGTTAGAAAGTGAGATAGTGAAAGATTTATATTGTATTGGATCATAGTTTAAAAATTCCATTTTGTGAATGCTGCTTTTTTTTTGTCTATTTAACACACACAAGCCACCTTGCATTGATAATTCCCTGACAAAAATTGTTTACTTGTTTGTTTTTGATTCTGAATTAAGAGCAGACATGGCCTGATACTTATCAGAGAAAATATTACAGCGGTGCTTTGGCAGGATAGATTAGAGGACTCGTCTAGGTAGGCTATTTGGGTGGAATTGAGGAATGGGAAAGGTGTAGTAACGCTTATGGGGGTGTATTATAGACTACCTAATGGGGGGCGAGAATTGGAGGAACAAATTTGTAAGGAGATAGCAGATATTTGTAGTAAACACAAGGTTGTGATTGTGGGAGATTTTAATTTTCCACACATAGACTGGGAAACCCATTCTGTAAAAGGGCTGGATGGTTTGGAGTTTGTAAAATGTGTGCAAGGTAGTTTTTTGCAGCAGTACATAGAGGTACCAACTAGAGAAGGGGCAGTGTTGGATCTCCTGTTAGGGAATGAGCTAGGACAGGTGACAGAGGTATGTGTTGGGGAGCACTTAAGGTCCAGTGATCACAATGCCATTAGTTTCAATATAATTATGGAGAAGGATAGAACTGGACCCAAGGTTGAGATTTTTGATTGGAGAAAGGCTAACTTTAAGGAGATGCAAAAGGATTTAGAAGGAGTGGATTGGGACAATTTGTTTTATGGGAAGGATGTAATAGAGAAATGGAGGTCATTTAAAGGTGAAATTTTGAGGATACAGAATCTTTATGTTCCTGTTAGGTTGAAAGGAAAGGTTAAAAGTTTGAGAGAGCCATGGTTTTCAAGGGATATTGGAAACTTGGTTCGGGAAAAGAGAGATATCTACAATAAATATAGGCAGCTTGAAGTAAATGAGGGGCTTGAGGAATATAAAAAATGTAAAAAGAATCTTAAGAAAGAAATTAGAGAAGCTAAAAGAAGATATGAGGTTGCTTTGGCAAGTAAGGTGAAAATAAATCCAAAGGGTTTCTACAGTTATATTAATAGCAAAAGGACAGTGAGGGATAAAATTGATACCTTAAAGAATCAGAGTGGACAGCTATGTGCGGAGCCAAAGACGGGAGATTTTGAACAATTTTTTTCTTCAGTATTCATGATGGAGAAAGATATTGAATTGTGTAGGGTAAGGGAAACAAGTAGGGTAGTTATGGAAACTATGATGATTAAAGAAGAGGAAGTACTGGCGTTTTTAAGGAATATAAAAGTGGATAAGTCTGTGGGTCCTGACAGGATATTCCCTAGGACCTTGAAGGAAGTTAGTGTGGAAATAGCAGGGGCTCTGACAGAAATATTTCAAATGTCATTAGAAACGGGGATGGTGCCGGAGGATTGGCAGATTGCTCATGTTGTTCCGTTGTTTAAAAAGAGTTCTAAGAGTAAACCTAGCAATCATCGGCCTGTGAGTTTGATGTCAGTGGTGGGTAAATTGATGGAAAGTATTCTTAGAGATGGTATATATAATTACCTGGATAGACAGGGTCTGATTACGAACAGTCAACATGAATTTGTGCGTGGAAAGTCATGTTTGACAAATCTAATTGAATTTTTTGAAGAGGTTACTAAGAAAGTTGATGAGGGTAAAGCGGTGGATGTTGTCGATACGGACTTCAGTAAGGCCTTTGACAAGGTTCCACACGGGAGGTTAGTTAGGAAGGTTCAATCATTAGGTATTAATATTGAAGTAGTAAAATGGATTCAGCAGTGGCTGGATGGGAGACGCCAGAGAGTAGTGGTGGATAACTGTTTGTCAGATTGGAGGCCGGTGACTAGTGGTGTGCCTCAGGGGTCCAATGTTGTTTGTCATATATATTAATGATCTGGATAATAGGGTGGTAAATTGGATTAGTAAGTATCCAGATGATACTAAGATAGGTGGAGTTGTGGATAATGAAGTAAGTTTTCAAAGCTTGCAGAGAGATTTAGGGCAGTTAGAAGAGTGGGCTGAAAGAAGGCAGATGGAGTTTAATGCTGATAAATATGAGATGCTACATTTTGGTAGGACTAATCAAAATAGGACATACATGGTAAATTGTAGGACATTGAAGAATGCAGTAGAACAGAGAGATCTAGGAATAATGGTGCATAGTTCACTGAAGGTGGAATTTCATGTGGATAGGGTGGTGAAGAAAGCTTTTGGTATGCTGGCCTTTATAAATCAGAGCATTGAGTACAGGAATTGGGATGTAATGTTGAAATTGTACAAGGCATTGGTAAGGCCAAATTTGGAGTATTGTGTACAGTTCTGGTCACCGAATTATAGGAAAGATGTCAACAAAATTGAGAGAGTACAGAGAAGATTTACTAGAATGTTAACACGAGGAAATCTGTAGATGCTGGAATTTCAAGCAACACACACAACAGTTGCTGGTGAATGCAGCAGGCCAGGCAGCATCTCTAGGAAGAGGTACAGTCGACGTTTCGGGTTGAGACCGGGTCCTGAGGAAGGGTCTCAGCCTGAAATGTCGACTGTACCTCTTCCTAGAGATGCTGCCTGGCCTGCTGCATTCACCAGCAACTTTTATGTGTGTTACTAGAATGTTACTTGGGTTTCATCTCCTAAGTTACAGAGAAAGGTTGAACAAGTTGGGTCTTTATTCTTTGGAGCGTAGAAGGTTGAGGGGTGACTTGATAGAGGTATTTAAAATTATGTGGGGACAGATGGAGTTTACGTGGATAGGCTTTTTCCATTGAGAGTGGGGGAGATTCAAACAAGAGGACATGAGTTGAGAGTTAAAGGGCAAAAGTTTAGGGGTAATATGAGGGGGAACTTCTTTACTCAGAGAGTGGTAGCTGTGTGGAACGAGCTTCCAGCAGAAGTGGTTGAGGCAGGTTCGATGTTGTCATTTAAAGTTAAATTGGATAGATATATGGACAGCAAAGGAATGGAGGGTTATGGGCTGAGTGCAGGTCGGTGGGACTAGGAGAGAGTAAGAGTTCGGCACGGACTGGAAGGGCCGGGATGGCCTGTTTCCGTGCTGTAATTGTTATATGGTTATATGAAGAAGTACAACATGGTAGGTGATAGGTGAAACTGGGAGTTGGGGAGGAGTGACGTAAAGAGCTGGGAATTTGATTGGTGGAAGAGATAAAGGGCTGGAGAAGGGGAATCTGATAGAGTGTAGAAAACCATGGGGGGAGAAAAGGAAAGGGGAGGAACACCAGAGGAAGGTGCTGAGCAGGTAAGGAGATAAGTTGAGAAAGGGAAATGGGAATGAGGGAATGAAGGGGGTGGGGGTGGAACTACCAGAAGTTTGAGAAATTGATGTTCATGCCATCAGGTTGGAAGCTACCCAGATGGAATACAATGTGTTGCTCCTCAACCTGAGTGTGGCCTCATTGTGGCAGTAGGGGAGGCCATGGACTGACATATGGGAATGGGAAGTAGAATTGAAATGGGTGGCCACTGGGAGATCCCACTTTTTCTTGCAAACATATAACCAACATGTAAAAGACAACAGACTATGCAAATCCAAAAAGAAAAAAATAAATAATAAGCAATAAAAATCGAGAACATGAGACGAAGAGTCCTTGAAAGTGAGTCCATAGATAGGGGGAACAAATTAGTGTTGTGATAAGTAAAGTTATCCACTCTGGTTCAAGAGCCTGATTGCTGATAGGTAATAATGGTTCATAAACCTGGTGGTGTGGGTTCTGAGTGTCCTGTACTACCTTTCTGATGGCAGCAGAGAGGAGAGAGCATGACCTGGGTGGTGGGGGTACTTGGTGATGGATGCTGCTTTCCTATGACAGTGCTTCAAGTTGATGTGCTCAGTGGTGGGGAAGGCTTTACCCATAATGAACTGGGCTAATCCATTATTTTTTTGTTGGATGTTGTACATGTTTATAGTTCTATTATTGATCACTTTAAATTTTTAACTATTGTATGTAATAACCTAAGTTTTAAATGGGGGGACAGGAGGTTGGGACATGGATTTATAAATTTGTGCAAAGGAGGTTCATGATGTAGCAGCTTGGCAGTGATAAAGAGAATGACAGAGACCATGAGCCTTAACACTATAGTAGCAATTTTAGCCAAAATATGTCAAGGTTAAAGGCTCTTTGTGCAAATGAACAAAGCATTTATATTAAGATGAATGCATTAATGGCACAAAGATTAATGGGTTTGATCAAAATGCAAATTCTGAAGCATGATTGCGAGATGTGCAAAGCTAAAAGCTAAATAGCCATGGTAGTGTAGCAGTTATCACAATGCTATTACAGATCGGGTTGTTGGAGTTCAATTCTAGTTTTCTCAAAAAAAGTTTTTATATTCTTCCCAAGTGCACATATGTTTCCTTTGGGTTCTCCAGTTTCCACCCATAGTTAACATTTAGTAGGTTAATTGGTCATTGTAACTTTCCTGTGATCAGGCTAGTGTTAGGTGGGTTGCTGGGTGGTGTGGCGTGTTGGGCTGGAAGAACCTGTTCCATGCTGTCTCTCTATATAAACTGTTTTTAAAGATTTTTGACAGACAAGTGGGATGGAAGTTTTGATTTTCTTTTATATAAAATATATAATAAATATAAAATGTATGACATTAGAGTGTTAAGAATATAGGTTTGCAGCTCTGAAGATCAGTATGGCCAGTAGAATGAGTTTGGATGGAAAAGGGACAAAAAGCACTGGAGGGAGCAGTCAATACACACCCTAAATAGTAGATACACTGTTACACATATCATTGGAGAATAATTGGTTGTTTGTAACAAATATAATTTGATAATATTTGGAAAAATCAACAGAGAACTCTTAATGGAATACAAGTTAATGGAATATTTTTCTTTCTCTTTTTTTGGGAATAATTTTATGGATTCAACCAAAAGAACAGGTTACTTTGGATCTACCTTGTAGTGAGATAGAATTAATTAGTAATTTCATAATCAACCATCTTAGAAACATAGAAAAACCTACAGCACAATACAGGCCCTTCAGCCCACAAAGCTGTGTGAAGATGTCCTTACCTTAGAAATTACCTAGGGTTACCCATTATAGGCATCCATTAGTCTCATGAGACCATGGATTTGCGCCTTGGAAGGTTTCCAGGGCGCAGGCCTGGGCAAGGTTGTATGGAAGACCGACAGTTGCCCATGCTGCAAGTCTCCCCTCTCCACGGCACCGATGTTGTCCAAGGGATGGGCATTAGGACCCATACAGCTTAGTACTGATGTCGTCACAGAGCAATGTGTGGTTAAGTGCCTTGCTCAAGGACACAACATGCTGCCTCAGCCAAGGCTCGAGTAGCGACCTTCAGCTCGCTAGACGAACGCCTTAACCACTTGGCCACGCGCCAACACAGGGTTACCCATAGCCCTCTATTTTTCTAAGCTCAATATACTCATCCAGGAGTCTCTTAAAAGATCCTGTCTTTTCTGCCTCTACCACCATCGCCAGTAGCCCATTCCACGCACTCACCACTCTCTGCATAAAAAATCTTAACCCCTGACATCTCCTCTGTACCTACTTCCAAGCACCTTAAAACTGTGCCCTCTTGTGCTAGCCATTTCAACCCTGGGAAAAAGCCTCTGATTATCCACATGGCCAATGCCTGTCATCATCTTGTACACCTCTATCAGGTCACCTCTCATCTTCCGTCGTTCCAAGGAGAAAAGGCCGAGTTCACTCAACCTATTCTCATAAGGCATGCTCCCCAAACCAGGCAACATCCTTGTGAATCTCCTCTGCACACTTTCTATGGTTTCCACATCCTCCTTGTAGTGAGGCAACCAGAACTAGGCACAGTACTCCCAAGTGGGGTCTGACCAGGGTCCAATATAGCTGCAACATTACCTCTCGGCTCCTAAACTCAATCCCACGATTAATGAAGGCTAATGCACCATATGCTCCCTTAACCACAGAGTCAACCTGCACAGCAGCTTTGAGTGTCGTTTGGACTCGGACCCCAAGATCCTTCTGATCCTCCACACTGCCAAGAGTCTTACCACTAATACTATATTCTGCCATCATATTTAACCTACCAAACTGAACCACTTCACACTTATCTGGGTTGAACTCCATCTGCCACTTCTCAGCCCAATTTTGCATCCTATTGATGTCCCGCTGGAACCTCTGACAGCCCTCCACACTATCCACAACACCCCCAACCTTTGTGTCATCAGCAAACTTACTAACCCATTCCTCCACTTCCTCATCCAGGTCATTTATAAAAATCACGAAGAGAAGGGGCCCCAGAACAGATCCCTGAGGCACACCTGGTCACTGACCTGGAGAAATTTCCCTGATCTTCTGGGGAAACTTGATCATCCTACCTTTCCTTATGACCCCGTTGATCTCTTTCCTTTCAATTATTTATTTAATTCCCTTTCAATTCAATTTTTAAGTGGCATTTAACCATTCATGAATATTCGTGAATACAGCCAAACAAGGCAGTGCAACTATGGGGTCAAGGTGCAAAGACACATTACCAACAGTCTCACACAGTTAAGCACACACATAATTGCAATCCCAAGGCCCACCTCCACTCCCGCAAGACACTGCAGCTTGCTGCATACAACAAAATCCGTATAGAATATCAGTAAAAATACAACATAAAATATGCGTGTGTGTGTGTGTATTTATAATATGTGTGTTTTATTTATTTATATATATATGTGTGTTGTTCGTCCATCGTACGTCGATGAGGACCTCAACACCATTATTGATGGTGTCGAGACTAGCGCGTGACTTGGATTTAAGTGAGGGAGAGTTGCGCAGCGTCAGCCTCACTCTCTCTTCCCAATTCCCATCTGGATCCAGTGGCAAGACAGAATCGAGACGGCTGGAGATGGGACTAGGCGCAGTGGATGACCAGGACGTCTTCGTCCTGCTCTACACGTTCCACAACGCTTGCAGAGACCACCTTCTTGACCGTTGGACCTTCCATTGGTCTCATCCGCTCAATCCGCCGGAGTCTGTCTTCACATGCTGGGATAGACAACTCCCTATCTCACCGAGGGTTTGAGACCCGTCAGCTACCCTCACCTGGTTTAGCCAGCTTGTCGAAGCTGTTGCCTGGGGTGTGGCCGCTGTCGTATGCAAACAGCTACGGGGAGCCACAGGTGAGAGCTGAGTGCCAGGTGGGGACCAAAGGTGGACTAACCACCTTGAAAAGGACACGACATGTTACCCACCAGAGGTGCTACCCCTCCCTGACACTAATATATATTGTGTGTGTATATATATCTGGTTGTGGTTTTACTAATATTGTATATACATACACACACACACCACAGTCCAGACACCACCACCACCACCACCCCCCCACCGTCCCCCGGCCACCTGCTGGGCCACACTGTAGCTTTGAGGCCCTCATATACAAGCAGATATAGAATATTAGTAAAACCACAACCAGACAAATATATATGTGTATAGTCCAGACCCCTCAGTCCATTTTAAGTCTTCAGTTGCCACCACTGCACTGCTCCGGTAGGGTACGTTAGCTTGGATGCCTCTACCCGCAGCTGAAAAGCAAGTGACCTCACAGCTTGAGCCCCGACACTATTGAACCTGCTTCCACTACCTACCTTTGCCATTGCTTCCTCACAACCTAGTGGCTTGCTCACTTAAAAATAAATCTACTGTGTTTCTTTTACCACTTACCTTTATTCATGATCCTTTACATCAATGGCAAAAACCCTTTTCCTGTGTACTTTCACTGGACTCTCATGGCTTTAGAATTCTGCTTAGTTGCCTCTGTCTAATCAGAAGCATCACAGCTTTGCTGTCTGTTTTTGTAACTAAGTTTCCTGATCTCTGGAATCATTGTAGTGAATTTCTTCTACGTTTTCTCAGAGGCCTTCATATTTTTCCTCAAAACTCCTCTCTTCCAACTTTTGCATTTTTCTGAGATTAGTTTAAGGGCTTCCACCTTGGGTTCTAGGAGAGGTTCCTGTAGAGATTTGTGTGATCCAAAATGATGATGATGAGTCTGGAAAAAAAAAAATTGGATTGGGGCAAATTTAACACTTGATCTAGAACGGCAAGAACGAAAAAATAATTCGTCTAATCATAGTTTGAGGAGCATTATCATGATTAATAGCCTATTTGTTCTTTGGGACTAATTTAATGCAGTAGAGGAAATCCAGTGATTCTGGTATATTTGGAATCCCTCAATACTTCTAATAAGCTACCAATGAACAGTTACTGTCCAATTTATGGGCATATGGGGTTGACTGCGACATGGGTGGACAACTCTTTAACAGGCAGAAAGCTGAGCAGAGGCTAAATAATGTGATCAGGTTCTCCATCTGTAACCAGTGGTATGCTTTTGAAATCAGTCCTGGGCCCAAGTTGTTTACAGTCTTAAATTTGGAACACAGCATAAAATATCCATGTTTGCTGATACAGAGGTGGGAAGTAGTTGTGACAAGGACAGCAAAAGGATATAAACAAGTTATGTAAATGAGCAGAAGGATTACAGCTAGAGGTTTAGTCTTATTCATTTTGGTAAGACCATAAGATATAGGGGCAGAATTAGGCCATTTGGCCCATCGAAACTGCTCCACCATTTCATCATGGCTCATCCAATTTTACTTTCAGACCCAAACTCTTGCCTTCCTCTTGTATCCCTTCATGCCCTGACCAATCAAGAGTCTATCAACCTCTGCCTTAAATATACATAAAGACTTGGCCTTCACAGCTGCAGCTCCACAGATTCACCATCCTCTGGCTAAAACAATTCCACCTCATCTCCATTCCAAAAGGTCAGCCCTCTATTCTGAATGAGAAAACAATGCTTAAATGTTAGTGTTTAGTGAAGTTCGGGAGACCAAAGCTGTGTTCGATATTCCTGATGTGGATTCACCAAGCCCACCCCCCCCCAATCCTTGTGCACTAAAGATCGACATACTGTTTGCTTTCCAAACTGATTATTATACTTGCATGTTTATTTTGTAATTTATGACACCCAATTCCCTCTGAATACCAACACCAAGTAGTTCAGCAAAGCAGATTATCTCACATTTTTACTTATTATATTACATTGGTCACGTCTTGCTTATTCATTTAATCTATCCATATCCCCTGAAGTGTTTTCCATCTTTCTAGCAGCATGCATTTCTACCTCCCTTTAAACAATTAGCAAACCTGGATATATTGTACTTAGTACCCTTCTCCCTCCTTCAATTTATTGATAAAGATTGTGATCAGCTGAGGCTCAAGCACGAATCCTTTTGGCTCTCCACTTTTAGACTATAAAACATGAGAGCAGTATTAGACCATTGGGCTCATCGAGTCTGCTCTGCCATTCAATCATGGATGATTTATTGTCCCTTTCAAGCTGATTCTCCTACCTTCTCCCCATAACCTTTTGTGATGGTATGGATTAAAGCAGTTTTTGTACTGGGTTGATTGACAGCCACAGATTTTGATTAAAGAAGCAAGTAATTTATCATTGGCAGGAATTTGTATTTTGAATCCTCAATTTGTTCATTGATATTTTGGGGGGAAGCGAGCATACCATGCTGACACTAGTGCAGCAGTAATCACAGCTTCAAAGTAAATTGTTGACCTGCATATCATGCTTTCAGTTTTAGTATGGGTTTAACTACCACAGATTGAACTATAAAGATCTTGTCCAGTGCTGGGGAAAAGTGGAGTTAGAAATAAAAGTTCTCTGCTATTATGATGAAGGAAATTTCAGAACCTGCATGCATAGATGTTGCTTTGTTTCTGCTTGAAATATGCTGCTGCTGTTCTGCTGAATGTTGTGGACATACAGTGTTGGCGCCAGAATGTGTGGCAACACTTGCAGGTTGTCACCAGCACATTCTTGGGTTGTGTTGTTAACACAAACAATGCATTTCACAATATGTTTTGATGTACATGTGATAAATGAATCTGCACAATATTAAGGGAGAATGAACAAATTCATGTACCAATTTTATACTTGCGTTTAAACAATGCCAGGACTGTTGAAATTCATGTGTTCATAACCTCCCAACCAAATGATCTTGAATGTTTGTATTCCTCTACTCCAGAGATAACGGGAGTAAGCAAATGTGTTCAAGTTTTGGACTGTAGTTAAAGTAGGAATGATCAGGCTTGGGTAAGAATTTAATTTTTAAATCCAAAGATCAAGTTGCCCATGATCTTAGTGAATGACAGAACAGGTTCAAAGGGTCACATGTTTATACATACATACACATGTATGTGTGTGGGTGTGTATATAGTCTGTCTATTAAATAGGTTAAAAATAAGTAGTGCAAAATAATAGGAATTTTAAAAAAGTGAGGTAGTGTCCCTGGGTTCAATGTCTGTTTAGAAATCAAATGGCAGAGGAGAAGAAGCTGTTCCTGAATTGCTGAGGGTGTGCCTCCAAGCTTCTGTACCTCCTTCCCAATGGCAACAGTGTAAAAAGGGCATGTCCAGGATGGTGGGGTCCTTAATGATGGACACTTCTTTCCTAAAGGCACCACTCCTTGAAGATGCTTTGGATACCTCGGAGCAAGTACCCATGACTAATTTGGCCAGTTTTTGCAACTTATTTCGATCTTGTGTCGTAGAACACGAACACACACACACACACACACACACACACACACACACACACACCACTGATGCAGCCAGTCAGAATGCTCTCCACAGGGCATTTGTAGTTTTCGAGTGTCTTAGTTGACAAACCAAATCTTCTAAAACTGCCGATTAAATGTAGCCATTGTCTTGCCACCTTTACAGCTGCAAGAATATGTTGTCAGGTTAGGTCCTCATCAATATTGACACCCAGGAACTTGAAATTGCTCACTCGTTCCACTTCTGATCTCTCTGAGGGTTGATTTGTGTTCCCTTCTCTTCCTGAAGTACGCAATCAGCTCTTTGGTCTTGCTGACATTGAGTGCAAGGTTGTTGCTGTGACATCACCCAACTAACCGGTGTATCTTGCTCCTGTACACCCTTTCATCACCACCTGAAATTCTGCCAGCAATGGGGATATCATCAGCAAATGTATACTGTAGATGCAGCCACTTAGTCATGGGTGTAGAGAGAGTAGAGCAGTGGGCTGAGCACACATCCCTGTGGAGCGCCGGTGTTAATTGTGGTACTGTGATTGTTTTTGCTGTTAAGTGAGTGTTTGTGATTAGTTCTAGTTGCTTCATCTTTTGAATTATTTTCAAAAGATCAAAACCTTTGAAATACTGCATTATTTGAGAAATTCCAGTCAGTCTTGGTATCATTTTCTCACATTCTTTCATCAATACTAAAACAGCCAGCTTTCCTCTTTTGTGGTTGATTAACTTCCACTATAATTTTGTAGTCTTAGTGCACTTTCTTTCCACTGAGTTGAAGTTGAAATGTTGCATATAGTCTCCCAGTAACGTTTCATCATTTCAAGTGCCCCTTAAATGTGCTTCTCTTGTATTCCAAGGGGTTTTTAAGCATTGCGACGTCAATTAAGTGCTAAGCTGCTTAAGGTTTGGGGAGGTGTGGTGCTGACACCTAGAATGAAGTCTGGCTACTTGAGGGTGAAAGTAAAAAATATTTCACACAAACGATAGTGTAAATTTTTTTCAACGCGCACTTCAAAGGGTGTAGCAAACACTCAGTGATAAATCTTAATGAAGCTGAGGATATAGAGAGGTGAGGCAGCCATTACCTAATTAAAAGGCTGAGAAAGATGTTTGCATGGCCACCGGTCTTCCATTTGGCAGGTTGTGTCTGAATGCAGAGTGGCAGCTGGTGCAGAAGATGTGATGTGAATGTAATAATCTTTATGCAGTGGTGAGATAGAAACTGTACCTTTACATCCATAAAAATGTTCTTTTCTTTCCATAATCTGAATTGGAGTGTAATCCTAGTGTTCCAATTGAGCCATTTTGGGTTATTTTGCAGAAAATTGCCAGTCCCTTATTTTGTCACTGAGCTGGGTACCAGTTGGAGTGAAAAGTTTAGTAATTTGTAAGTCAAACAATAGTCCATGAATCTGATAGACAAATGAAGTATGATCCTTGTCCGTGAAGACAAAAGTAATGGTTTTCTTGCTTTATCTTTAGATTCGGGAACAAAATTTGCAAGATATAAAAACAGCCGGGCCTCAGTCTCAGTTGTTATGCGGTGTTGTGCTGGATAGGTCTTTTACTCAGGTGAGTATAGAATTGAAAGATACTACAGTATTACCTGTTGTCAGCATCTGGTTTGCATATCTGTCATTATCATTGCCTAATGTTTTGTAAACACTGTTCTTTAAATGGCAGAATTTATCTATATGGGAGGTAAGTGCAAGTGATATTCTGTCCATTTGTATTTAAATATTCAAACAAAGATGCAGATAAATTAGAGTAAGAATAATATTGACATTGGGTTAATTAGCATGTCTATGAGAGCCCCTGCGAATCATTGGTGAATGCAATCATCAATGCATGTTCTGTAATGATTTTAAGAGATGACACAGTAGATATCATACTTTGATGTCATAAGCATGCTGAAAATACTGGTCAGGCTTTCAAAACCTCATTTATTGGAGTGTTGTATTATAATTAAATTGGAGATCATTAAACTTTCATTAGACCTCTAGTTCTTGGTAGTGTTTTTTTAGACTCCAGTACACTATCATGATATAAGGTAACAATTCTGTATTTCAGAAGAGTTTTTTTTAAAGTAACTTAGAATTTAATCTGGAAAACATTGAAAAATATTGATCTAATAGAATTGTATGGAATCTGTTTGCAGGTTGCTGAAAATGTCTGATGTGATTATAGCCAATGTCTTGTTTATTTTCAACAACTATTGTTGCTCTTGATGTATTTCCATATGATTTAAAACATGCCTTCAGATTTAATGTTTTTAAAAATGAGTTAATTGACTAACACAAGTTGTTTGAAGTACCTTTTATAATCTGCTTTAACCTTTTGAGATTTTGCCTGGCTCTTTCTTACACCAGGGGAAAAATAATTCCAGTAAAAATGGTTCAAGGGGCTCGTAGTCTGTTGTATTTGTATGAAATGATCCAATTGCTACTGGTAGAACAAGAAATTCGGACACCTGTAACAGTGGCATTTTTGGTATATTGGTCCTTCGTTAGGAAAACTGTAGCTTACATGAATTGGAGTAAATATTCCACAATTTTTAATTTAAAGTTATTAACAAACCAGAACTAAAAATTCAACATTTTAACACGCACCCCAAAAGGAAGTGGTAGTTTTGACTGTGGCACTCAGTAAGTACAGTTATTATATTTCTTTAAAGCTTCCTAAACTTACTAAAATTTATGTATGAGATTATGAAAGTTTGACTGGTTAGAATCCCTTGTGTTCATCATTCAGTATTGGGGTATAGTCTGCATGCCATCCTCTTACCATCCTGCTGCTGTCAAACGTAAGCTGCATGGAAAGTAACATGAGTTAACCAGTCTTTGAGAGGGTTTGGTTTGCACTTTTTACTCAATTTACTGTTGCAGGATGCACCACTTTCAGACTGTACGGAATTTATTGATGGTCTCGATCTCTCAGAGCAAGCCTTAAATCGCACTAACCCTGTTAGAAAGGTACTTTACTGACCTGTTGTTGTTGAACTCTGCACTCACTATTGCTTTTACTTGCGCAGTAGTTCTGCTCTAATCTATAGCACGTGTTTGATACCCAGCATTAACTTCTCATCTATTTTGTTTCATGAATATGAGTAAAGATAACACAAGGCGGATGCTTATGGTTGGAGGGTGATGACATTTCCCAGACTATTAGAGATCGGTGTTTGTATTCAGTGCAGAGCTGCAATACTTTGTAAAAAAAAAAGAAAGAAAGAAAGAAAATTACTAACCTTTTCCAACATTTTCCCACCATCCAGGATAAAATTTTAGAGTGGATCTTCCTTAAAAAAAAGTAAGGGGGTGTGGTTCAGTTAATTCCTGAGTGCTATTGCAGAACAGTCTTTCACTTTTAGTGTTTTATATGTTCTGTAAAATTTATTTGTTTTAAGAGAGGACCTTTTTCATCATGGCAGGGCAAAGGGAAGTAGGGTGTGTTCGCAGCCAAAGTTAGACTAAATGTCAGTGTTACAGATATGGAGGCTGCATGGAGTAGATAGGTTTATATTGAGGAACACTTCCATATATGCCTCTTGTCACCTAAATCCTCTGCATAATCACTGACAGAGATGATGTATCTCTCCTTTTCCTTGATATTGACATAGGTTTTTAATCTACAAAGTAATGTTGCTATATGCTACATAGAGATACATTTTCTTGCAGGTGTTTACAGGAAAAGGGAAACAGTGAAATTTTATATAAAACTGCGTAATCATGCAAAGGTTGACAAACAACCAAGGTGCAAAAGACTAACTGCAAATAAAATCATACTGAGAACATGAGTTGTAAAAAGTCCTCAAAAGTGAGTCTAGGTTGTAGAATTGTCTTGAGTTGCAGTAAACACTGAATTTTATATATAAAACGAAACATACTTCATTTAATGCTGTATTCTTTGTCTTTCTCGGCAAAGATAGTGACTGGGAGATTGTAGCTGGGTCACTAGCAGTATTTTCAGAGAACGTAGAACATGACAGCACAGTGCAGGCCCTTTGATTCATAATGTGCAGACCTTTTAACCTACTCCAAGATCAATCAAGTCCTTCCCTCTCACAAACCCTCCATTTTTCTTCATAGAACAGAGGAATATAGAAAAACTGCAGCACAATACAGGCTCTTTGGCCCACAGTGCTGTGCCAAACATGTCCTTACTCTTGAAATTACCTAGGGTTACCCAGAGCCCTCTGTTTTTCCAAGCTCCATGTACTTATCCAGGAGTCTCCAAAAGAACCTATCGTATCCATCTCCACCACCATCACCGACAGCCCATTCCACGCACTCACCACTCTTTGCATAAAAACAACAACAACTTGCCCCTGACATCTCCTCTGTACCTACTTCCAAGCACTTTAAAACTGTGCCCTCTCACGTTAGCCATTCCAGCCCTGGGAAAAAGCTTCTGACTATCTACATGATCAATACCTCTCATCATCTTGTACACCTCTATCAGGCCACCTTCCATCCTCTGTTGCTCCAGGGAGAGAAGGTCAAGTTCACTTAACCTATTCTCATAAGTTATGCTCCCCAATCCAGGCAACATCCTTGTAAATCTCCTCTGCACCCTATCTATAGTTTGACATCCTTCCTATAGTGAGGTGACCAGAAGTGAGCACAGTACTCCAAGTGGGATCTGACCAGGGTTCTGTATAGCTGTAATATTACCTCTTGGCTCTGAAGCTCATTCCCACAGTTGATGAAGGCCAATGCACCGTATGTCGCCTTAACCACAGAGTCAACCTGCACAGCAGCTTTGAGTGTCCTCTGGACTAGGACCCCAAGATCCCTCTGATCCTCCACACTGCCGAGAGTCTGACCATTAATACTATATTCTGCCATCATATTTGACCTACCAAAATGAACCACCTCACACTTATCTGGGTTGAACTCCATCTGCCACTTCTCTGCCCAGTTTTGCATCCTGTCGATGTCCCGCTGTAACCTCTGACAGCCCTCCACACTACCCACAACACACCCAACCTTTGTGTCATCAGTATATTTACTAATCCATCCCTCCACTTCCTCATCCATATCATTTATAAAAATCACAAGAGAAGAGGTCCCAGAACAGATCCCTGAGACACACCACTGGTCACCGACCTCTATGCAGAATATGGTCCGCCTACAACTATTCTTTGCCTTCTGTGGGCAAGCCAGTTCTGGATCCACAAAGCAATGCCCCCCTTGGATCCCATGCCTTACTTTCTCAATAAGCCTTGCATGGGATATCTTATCAAATGCCTTGCTGAAATCCATATACACTACATCTACTGCTCTACCTTCATCAATGTGTTTAATCACATCCTCAAAAAATTCAGTCAGGCTCATAAGGCACAACCTGCCTTCAACAAAGCCATGCTGACTGTTCCTAATTGTATTATGCCTCTCAAATGTTCATAAATCCTGCTTCTCAAGATCTTTTCCATCAACTTAACAACCACTGAAGTGAGACTCACTGGTCTATAATTTTCTGGGCTATCTCTACTCCCTTTCTTGAATAAGGGAGCAACATCTACAATCCTCTGGAACCTCTCCCGTCCCCATTGATGATACAAAGATCATCGCCAGAGGCTCAGCAATCTCCTCCCTTGCCTTCCACAGTAGCCTGGGGTACATCTTGCCCGATCCTGGAGCCTTATCCAACTTGATGCTTTCCAAAAGCTCCAGCGCATCCTCTTAATGTCTATATGCTCAAGCTTTTCAATCTGCTGTAAGTCATCCCTACAATTGCCAAGATCCTCCGTTTCCATACGCACTTTTCCAGTGTCACACTTGATTGGTCCTAATCTCCCACGTCTTATCCTCTTGCTCTTCACATACTTGTAGAATGCCTTGGGGTTTTCTTCAATCCTGCTTGCCGAGGCCTTCTCACGGCCACTTCTGGCTCTCCTAATTTCTTCCTGCTAGCCTTATAATCTTTTAGATCTCTATCATTACCTAGTTTTTTGAACCTTTTGTAATTTTTTCTTTTCTTCTTGACTAGATTTTCAACCACATTTGTACACCATGGTTCCTCTACTCTACCATCCTTTCCCTGTCTCATTGGAACTTACCTATGCAGAATGCCTCGCAAATATCCCCTGAACATTTGCCACATTTATGCCATACATTTCCTTGAGAACATCTCTTCCCAATTTATGCTTCCAAGTTCCTGCCCGATAGCATCGTATTTCCCCTTATTCCAATTAAATGTTTTCCTAACTTGTTTGTTCCTATCCCTCTCCAATGCTGTGGTAAAGGAGATAGAATTGTGATCACTATCCCAAAATGCTCTCCCACTGAGAAACCTGACACCTGACCAGGTTCATTTCCCAATACCAGATCAAGTACAGCCTCTCCTTTTGTAGGCTTATCTATATATTGTGTCAGGAAAACTTCCTGAACGCACCTAACAAACTCCACCCCATCTAAACACCTCGCTCTAGGGAGATGCCAATCAATATTTGGGAAACTAAAATCTCCCACCAAGACAACCCTGTTATTATTACACCTTTCCAAAATCTGTCTCCCTATCTGCTCTTCGATGTCCCTGTTACCATTGGGTAGTCTATGTAAAAAAAAAACACAATAGAGTTATTGACCTCTTCCTGTTTCTAACTTTTGCCCACAGAGACTCAGTAGACAATTCCTCCATGACTTCCTCCTTTTCTGCAGCCGTGACACTCTCTTATCAGCAGTCCCATGCGCCCACCTCTTTTGCTTCCCTCCCTGTCCTTTCTGAAACATCTAAAGTCTGGCAATCGAAGTAACCATTCCTGCTCCTGAGCCATCCAAGTCTCTGAAATGGCCACAACATCATAGCTGCAAGTACTGATCCAGGCTCTAAACTCATCCGCTTTGTTCATGATGCTTCTTGCATTAAAATAGACACATCTCAAACCATCAGTCTGAGCACATCCCTTCTCAATCACCTGCCTATCCTGCCTCTCGCACTGCCTCCAAGCTTTCTCTAAATGTGAGTCAACCGCCCCTTCTTCTGTCTCTTCAGTTCGGTTCCCACCCACCAGCAATTCTAGTTTAAACTCTCCCCAAAACCCTTAACAAACCTCCCTGCCAGGATATTGGTTCCCCCTTGGATTCAAGTGCAACCTGTCCTTTTTGTACAGGTCATGCCTGTCCCAAAAGAGGTCCTCATGATCCAGAAATGTGAATCCCTGCCCCTGCTCCAATCCCTCAGCCACGTATTTATCCTCCACCTCACTCTATTCCTATACTCACTGTCGCGTGGCACAGGCAGTAATCCTGACATTACTACCTTTTGAGGTCCTGCTTCTCAACTTCCTTCCTAACTCCCTGTATTCTGTTTTCAGGACCTCCTCCCTTTTCCTATCTATGTCGTTGGTACCAATATGTACCACGACCTCTGGCTGTTCACCTTCCCATTTCAGGATATCATGTACAAATTATCCATGTACAAAACTAAAAGTCTTGCAAATATGCCTAATCTGTCAGCTTCTACTAACATCCCCACCAGGGCTTTCCAGGCACACACCGCTCTTTTATATATATATATATATATATATAAACTACCTCTGACATATTCCCTACAATTTTCTCCACTCAACTTAAAAGGATGTTCTCTGGTATTAGCCATTGCCACTCAGCGGGGTGGGGGGTGGGGAGAGTGGGGTGGAGGCGGAGATGAAATGTTGTTCATTCTACTTAAGGCTCTTATTATCTTGTACACCTCTATCAAGTGACTTCATCCTCCACTTCAAAGAGAAAAGCCTTCGATCACTCAACTTTTTCTCATAAAATGTACCCTTTCAACATTTTCATATGATGTAATTTGACCTTTCGGAATCCTTCTTATTAACTTAAAATATGTGAATAGAGGAGCGGAGTTGACGACATTATTGAACGTGTTCGATTTAAGATAATGGTCTAGCCTTGTTCCGTTTGCTTTTTTTTGGGATTAGTATTCACTTTTTTTTGGTTTCTTTTTGGGGTTTTTCTTTTTATCTCTTTTTTCTCTATGATTAATTATATCAAGAGTTTGGAAGTCTATTATACTTGAATTATTTGAAATCTTTTTTGTATATGCTTATCAACAATAAGATTACTCCAATCTCTCTATCAACATTGTAATTCTGTTTATAATTTTGGAAAATTAATTAAAAAAAATTTAAAAAGAAAGAAAGACGTACTCTAATCCAGGCAACATCCTGCTAAATCTCCTCTGCAGTCTCACCCTTTCTATAATGAGGTGACCAGAACTGTGCCCAATATTCCAAGTCTTGGCTCAAACCATCAACTCTTTATTACTCTTTTTTCAGCAACTGCAGAGTCTCTTGTGTACACAATACTCTAAGTGTGGTCTTACCAGAGTTCTGCAGAACTGCAGCATTACTTTACAGTTCTGTTTTGGTTTCCCTGCTTCAGTCTGAGCTTTGCTTTAAGAAGACCGCTCACCCTGGTACCTAAGAAAAATGCAATAATGTGCCTAAGTAAGTACCAGCAGGTCACTCTAACATACAGTATCATGAAGGGCTTCAGGTGTCTGGTCACGGTGAAAGTAGTCGGTAACTGCAGAACATCTCCATTGTCTGCATGAGTGACCCTGAGCTTCCTGTCACCTATGACTTCGATTCGGCATAACTCCCACTCTGTCTTTGACCTTGTGTACTATGGTAATGATGCCCATTGTAAACCTGAGGAACAGCTGCACATCTTCTAACCAGATATGTTGCAGCCCATGGGTGGTGCATTATCTGTTGGGTATCTCCCTCCTTCTCTTTGGTTTGATTTCCAGCAGGTGTTGTGTTCTGCTTCTTGCAATTCCAACATGTTCTTTTGTTTCTTTTCTAAGTTGCCTTTTCATCTATTATTTAAACAACAAGGCAATTGTGTTAACTGGTCTCTGCTCTATCAGCTTGGTTTCCACTCTATCACAGACTTTATTCATTCCTTCCTGTCAAGATTACAACACATTTTAATCAATTTTCTAAATTTGTTATAAATGCTTCTAGGCATTTGGCCAAATCTAAGTATAACACAGTATAAAGGCAAAATACACAAGAGATTCTGCAGCTAGAGAAACTCAGCAGGTCAGGTAGCATCTACGGAGAGGAATAAGCAGTTAATGATTTGGGCCAAGACTCTTCATCAGGATTCATAAGGTCCTGAAGAAGGTTTTTGTTTGGAAATGTCAACATTCCAAATTGTTGCCTGACCTGAGTTCCTCCAGCATTCTGTGTTGGTATCTATGCAGTCATTTCTAGTGGTGTCCCACAAGGATTGGTTCTGGGACCTCTCCTTTTCGTGATTTTTATTAACGACCTAGATGTGGGGGTAGAAGGGTGGGTTGGCAAGTTTGCAGATGACACAAAGGTTGGTGGTGTTGTAGATAGTGTAGAGGATTGTCAAAGATTGCAGAGAGACATTGATAGGATGCAGAAATGGGCTGAGAAGTGGCAGATGGAGTTCAACCCGGTGAAGTGTGAGGTTGTACACTTTGGAAGGACAAACTCCAAGGCAGAGTACAAAGTAAGTGGCAGGATACTTGGTAGTGTGGAGGAGCAGAGGGATCTGGGGGTACATGTCCCCAGATCCCTGAAAATTGCCTCACAGGTAGATAGGGTAGTTAAGAAAGCTTATGGGGTGTTAGCTTTCATAAGTCGAGGGATAGAGTTTAAGAGTCACAAGGTAATGATGCAGCTCTATAAAACTCTGGTTAGGCCACAGTTGGAGTACTGTGTCCATTTCTGGTTGTCTCACTATAGGAAGGATGTGGAAGCATTGGAAAGGGTACAGAGGAGATTTACCAGGATGCTGCCTGGTTTAGAGAGTATGCATTATGATCAGAGATTAAGGGAGCTAGGGCTTTACTCTATGGAGAGGAGGATGATGACAGGAGACATGATCGAGGTATACAAGATATTAAGAGGAATAGATAAAGTGGATAGCCAGCACCTCTTCCCCAGGGCACCACTGCTCAGTACAAGAGGACATGGCTTTAAGATAAGGGGTGGGAAGTTCAAGGGGGATATTAGAGGAAGGTTTTTTTACTCAGAGAATGGTTGGTGCGTGGAATGCACTGCCTGAGTCAGTGGTGGAGGCAGATACACTAGTGAAGTTTAAGAGACTACTAGACAGGTATATGGAGGAACTTAAGGTGGGGAGGCAGGGTTTGAGGGTCAGCACATTATGGGCCGAAGGGCCTGTACTGTGCTGTACTGTTCTGTAAGAATTCCATTTCTAGAAAAAAAGGGCTGCTGAAGGGTTTCAGCCTGAAACGTCAACTGTCCTCTTTCTTATAAATACTGCCTGGCCTGCTGAGTTCCTTCAGCATTTTGTGTGTGTTGCTTGGATTTCCAGCAGCTGCAGATTTTCTCTTGTGAATGTTTTTAAGCATTCTAGTTTTCTCCGGTATTTCATATTGCATGCTTCTTCAGTTATGTCTTAAAAATCCATGCATAAAATTTAAAGCTGCATAGATTGCTGAAACAATTTCTTAGACAAAACCAGCTACTGCAGAGATGAGAGAAAATGTAATCTAAATGGTACAATTCTTAAATGATCAGAGAAACACAAGATGGGTGTAAAAGAAGTGCTAGAGAAAGCAGGTTAAGTAGCCTCTTTGGAAAGAAATGGAATCAGAATCGGGTTTAATATCACCAGCATATGTCAAGAAATTTGTTGTTTTGTGGTAGCAATATATAATAAAAAACACAAATTATAATATCTATACATACAAAGTAAATGAAATAATTAGTGCAAAAAGAGCAAAAAATTGAGGTGGAGTGCATGGATTTGTTGCCCATTTAGAAATCTGATGGTGGAGGGAAAGAAGCTGTTTCTGAAACATTGAGTGAGTTCTTCTGGCTCCAGCACCTCTTTGATAATAAGCGAGGAGAGGGCATGTTCTAGGTGGTGGAAGTCCTTAATGCTGCCTTTTGAGGCAGTAGTCAAGGTTAATGACATTTATTCAGATGATGATGAAAGGTTACAGCGTTTCCTGATTTTTAATTAGAAATTTGTTCGTGTTGAACTTCTATATGCTGAAATGAATTTTAAAAATTATTGCCTTGTTTTTTTCCTTGCAGAGAAATATGCATTTAGTTTAGTAAAAACTCAATCTGCAATTTGGAATAACATTTATTTTTCTAACTATGATATACGTATTCTGTAAACTATATAGTGGTCCTAATGTTGTTGGATGTTTTGGATGCTGTATGTTACACTATTTTTTCTCAGAGTAATGTTGCAACATAGTCTGGAATTTCACTTTATTCATCATCCACATCTCACCACATCCAGTTTATTTAAGGCTTGTTGTATATTAGTGTCATGGATGAAAATATCATCAAAGGTTGTGTTATTTAATTAAGTTTGACATTGCAGTTCAGTTTAGTTTGTGATCATTTGTTCTTTTTGAGGTATGTTTTATCGATGAGAAGTTGGAGCACTTTGGGTGCCCAGTGGATCATGTTCCCTTGATTTGCTGCTACAGACATTGACAAAGCATGAATACTACAGCTAAAAGCTGGGACAACAAATCAGGCACCAAGTTGAATTAATGATGATGCAAAATCACCTCAAATAGTTTTGGTAACTTGGTCATGTTGAAGCATGATTGCTGAACAAAAGGTGAAAATAATGCCTCCAGTCCACAGTCCATCTTAATGAAAAAAATGTCTCAAGTAGACACTAGTGAGGTGGTTATTGAATTCAGCTCTAATGCCTTTCCTAGGTGAAACTGAACCAAATTTTCTCTCAGTTGAATATTTTGACTAAGCTGGTGACTTGGACTTTGGATCCATTTCTCAGCTGATGTCAGCCCCTTAAAGATATTTTTAATGGGAAGTTTTATCGAGAAGTATGATTTTTTTTATGCATTTCTCAATAAATTGGCTTAACCCCAACTGAATTTGTGCTTGAAGGATGATAATTGTTTCCCTTATTGTAAAGACTGCATGGAGCTGCGTCTGCAATTTTCCCAATTGCTGACTTTGTTAGTTAAATAATATACTTCTGTGGAGAATTGCCTAGTTTGGGTGATAGTCAAAAACATGGGCTGCTAAAATCAGTGTGTGTATGGACAGTTACAATGGGAATTGACTGGAGGCATGAGATTATACTTGCAGAGCATACAAATTGTGATGCTGGAGGTAGATGTGGTGAAATTTTAAAAGACTGACAGTTCTTTTAGTTCAATTTTAATAGGGCTTATGGAAATTGGGATAAGTGTTCCTAAGATCATTTTTTTGCTGATGGATAGTTCTAGCCTGGTTAATACACCACAGCTGTCTAAGTATGTCTAGAGTCTCCAAGGTGCATGAAGCAGTAATTCTGTCGCCATGGGTAAAGTGGAGGCAGACTTGAAATGACCTTTGGGGCGCATTTCGCCATCTGATTCCATTTTGGAATGTAGTCTTTGTGCACAAGATAACTTACTGATGCAAAAATTTCTCTCCAGAGTATGAAATTTATTTCACACAGCCTCCCAAGTGATTAACATTTCTTATTTGACTGTCATCTGAGTAGCTTTCTCACACTATGTACTGAGACATTTAATAGCAGTTTGTTTTGCTTACTCAGGGAGAGCTAGTGACGGCATCAAAGGCAATCATTGAAAAGGAATACCAGCCACGAGTAATTGTGAGCACTGCACCCAATCCCTTTAATAAGTTGACGGACCGTGAACTCGATGAGTATCGCAAAGAAGTTGAACGCAAGCAGAAGGGACCTGAAGGCAAGTTTCTAATCAGTGATTTATGAAGAGAGTTTTTCAAGAATTCTTTTTTTTAAAAAATACATCATTACAATCAAATCTGTTTTATTCCATTATAATTTTAATGCCTTATTCAAGCTAAATCATGAATCATTTTTAATGAGAAAAAATAACTAAGCAATCTTTCCTTTCATTGTCCTGTAAGACGGTGCACATGCACTCCACCCAGTTAACTATGCCTTAACTGCCGCTTTAAATATATCCAATAACTGTGGAGGTCAAGTCATTAGGAATATTTAAAGCAGAGGTTGATAGGTTCTTGATTTTCAAAGGTTAGGGGGAGAAAGCAGGTGAATGGGGTTAAGAGGGATAATAAATCAGCCATGATCGAATAGCACTGCAGATTCAAGGGGCAGAATGGCCTCATTCTGTTTCTATGCCTGGAGATCGATGGTCTTAATTCTGAATGAGAAAAATAGATTTGTTTTGAAAAGTTCTGTTTTCGGTTGATCTCCTTGTGATGTGGTTCCAATGTTAGGTGTTTCCTGTTTTTGCAAACATCAGTTACAGTTAACCTTGCAGCTTTCTGAGAAGCAATTTCAGTTTTAAAGTGAACCTTTGAGGAGGGATGCAATTAGTGGACCTGCCTACAACTGGAAGAGTCCTTGATGCATTGGGACATGCGTCAAATGTTTAGAACAACCCACACAGATTGAAATGTTGAAAATAAAACCTTTTGAACTGAGCAATTTGATTGTTGTAACAGTTTTATATCATAAATGTATTGTTAAAATTATGAAAGGAAGGAGGTTCAATGCACCTAAAATCAAGTTCAAAACTTGATACCAAACGGAAAGTCTGCCCTCTGAAACTTGTTTAGCTGTAAGTGAGTTTTCTTCCAGTGAACAGCAGAGAGGCTGGAAGAACAGTAAGTGCAGGGGTAACACCAGCCATCCTACCTTTAAAAATTGGTTTGACCTTGTTTGGGATTGCAGGAGATGAGTTGAAATTTCAAACATATTCCTATGGTGCCCACTGTATAACAAGTGGCACTTTATTTCATCTTTAGTTAAACTAGAACATATGAAAAATCAGAAATGTGGAAACTACCAGTTGAGTGATAAAACAGCAACCTTCGGTGTTAAGTTTTTAAGTCAAGAAGACCACAGAAAACAATGGTACATGGGTGGCCAGGTTTGGAAGGATAGAACCTAAAGGTAAGGTCTGCTAAGAGGTGGAAAGTAAATGATAGAAAGAGGTGATAGTGACAGACAAAGGAGGATGCTAATCATGCAAATATTGAAACAAGATGTAGTGCAGCAGACACTAGCGTCTAGGCAAGTGGTCGTAGCAGTTTTGATCAGAAATATTTGATCTGTGTTTAGGGAGAAAAGCTAACAAGAATCAGGTCGAAGGATAATTTATCCCTTGAGCCTGTGTTGAGCTTCATTGGTAAAACTGAGGGAAACAAAATTAATGCTTCAAGTCATTTGCCTTTCTATCTCTTGATGCTGCCTGACGTGAATATTTCCAGCATTTTATTTTTAATCGAGGGAGTTGGCCATGAGAGCGAAGTGCAGTCTGTTACTGCTTCCAGAAACGAGAAATCAATCTGATTTGTTTTATTTAGTGGTAGACTGGCATGGAGCTGACAGTTTAATCTCTATATTCAGCATTGCTGCCCATATGCCCTCTTGACCCATTCAACACTTAAAGCAGAGTTTTCTGATAATTCACTGAGAGCAAAAATTTACTTCACATGTGATAGCAAAGATAGTGTGGCTGTTCTCTGTCAAACTCAAAATTCTGCCGGTTTCATAGAGAGGCAAGGGTGCTATTAAACAGATGAGCAGATCATTTTATTCAGTATGGAGCTGGACATCTAAATCTTTTAGTTCCTTAGGTGGAAGAAGGAAGACCGCTCTTTGCTGTTTTGTCCAGTCTCAGATCATTTGTTTGCTTTCAGGGCCTTTTCCATACTCTCTCTCTTGACAGAGTGGGCTAACTAAGACTGAGATGTCCAAAGATCATCCTGGAAAGAGAACAATATTCTGGTTGGGAACAAAATTCGGGGCTGCTGGGAACCTGCTTGAAACTGCTGGGCCAAATGGTCTCTTGTCTATCTCAGACTAAGTAACATAACATATCAGCATGACAGCCAAATTTGAAAATCCTAATCCATAACAAAATGCTTGAGCATGTAGACATTAAGAAAGAAGATGTGCTGGAGCTTTTGGAAAGCATCAAGTTGAATATGTCACTGGGACTGGATGCAATATAGCCCAGGATACTGTGGGAAGCGAGGGAGGAGATTGCTGAGCCTCTGGCAATGATCTTTGCATCATCAATGGGGACGGGAGAGGTTCAGGAGGATTGGAGGGTTGCGGATGTTGTTCTCTTATTCAGGAAAGGGAGTAGAGATAGCCCAGGAAATTGCAGACCAGTGAGTCTTACTTCAGTGGTTGGTAAGTTGATGGAAAAGATCCCGAGAGGCGAGATTTATGAACATTTGGAGAGGCTTAATATGATTTGGAATGATCTGCATGGCTCTATCAAAGGCAGACTGTGCCTTACAAGCCTGATTGAATTTATTGATGATGTGACTGAACACATTGATGAAGGTAGAGCAGTAGATGTAGTGTTTATCAATTTCAGTAAGGCATTTGATAAGGTACTCTATGCAAGGCTTATTGAGAAAGTAAGGAGGCATGTGATCCAAGGGGACCTTGCTTTCTGGATCCAGAACTGGCTTGCCCATAGAAGGCAAAGAATGGTTGTAGATGGGTCATATCCTGCATGGAGGTCAGTGACCAGTGGTGTGCTCCAGGGATCTGTTCTGGGACCCCCTCTTTTTAGGGAATGGCGAGAAGGCGAAAAATGTATCAGTTCTTTAGGACATCAACTGATTTAGCTGAAGAACTAACCTTTTGTTATCTCAACAAATATTGAGGGATGTTTTCTATCTACAAAGAATAGATATAGTGATGCGTCAATTCAGGAGCCAGGTGCTTAATGGAAATAAAGTTTAGTTTATCATTGGCAAAGCTTTATCTGCATCTTGTCTCATCTAGTTGAGAATGACGAGATCTCGAAAGTTGGGTCCACTGGAATGCATCCTGAAGGCAAGCCAGGTAATGTGGCAAGTACACCACAAATACACCCTGTTCTGCAGGAACTATCTGCTACAGAAATTGATCAAATGCAAAGTCAGTCTTCCATGTATGAATCTGTAGATAATCAAGACATCACAACTGAAGTACAATCTTGCACCAACCAAGAATGTTCCGTAGAGGCTGAGAGTCCATGCAGTTACAGGCAGACCTCTGGACAGACACCACCTTCCAGTATAGGCCACATCTCCAAGCAGTTCAAGCCGGGAGACGAAGATGCAAAAGAATCTCTACACAGCCAGCTACACAGTGCCATTGTCAAGGCACTTGGCACTTCTGGTGACCGTATTCCTTCATCTGACCCCTTGAGCATTGGCCAGCAGGGTAAGACCCAGAATGTTTGAATAAAGAAGCACAACTCTATCCAATCAAAACTTCAGATTACTTGATTTACCTTCATGACTTGATGTGTTGAATCTTCACTATCGCTGATCTATAGCTCCATATTTTGATTAGTCTACCATTCTGGTTGCTCAGTGGTGATTGAAATTTGCTCACAATGAATCAGGGCTTCCTCTTGCTCCTGGTGGCTACACAACTGAATTCTCATCTCTGCCTGAGACTGTGACTGTTTACGAACACTTTTGGTTTCCTTCTACATTAGGTGTTTTCACTTTCTATCTACTCTTTGCATGAAGCAGATTTTTACAAACAAAATGTGACAGTGGCATTATTCTTCGTTGTGCTGGGATTTCTGTGCTTTCCAGGTAATGTTTGCAGCAAAGTCAAATAAATTTGACCACTTGATTTCAGTAACATTTTTTTAAAACACTATGCTAAATAATTTGCTTGGTGTATGTTCCTGTAAAAATGTTAAGAAAGGACGCAAAAGTTCTTGTGATGTGTCCTTGGTAGAAGTTTCATGCCTCACTTTTCCAAATGAATATTGTCTCACAGATTTGAAAATAGCAAAATGAGTACAGTTAGTCTGTTTAATTTTGCTGGTGAGTGCAATGCAATCGGCGGCAGGTTTCCTATTTTAATTTCTAGGAATAGATTTGCACATGTAGACAATTCCAGTGAGGTTTGTATTCTGGAATGTATTGGAGTCAAAGTAAATTTATTATCAAACTATGTCTATGTCACCATACACTACTTTGAGATTTATTTTCTTGCAGGCATTTACAGGAAAATAAATGTAATAAAATTTATGAAAAACTATACATAAACAATGAGACAAACGATCGATGTGCAAAAGAAAACCAAAAAAAAACTGAAAACATGAGATGATAAGTCCTTGAAAGTGAATCTGTAGATTGTGGAATCATTTCAAAGCTGACATGAGTGGTTATCCAGCTAGTTTCAAAAGCCTGATGGCTGTAGGGTAGTAACTGTTCCTGAATCTGGTGGTGTGGGGCCTAAGGCTTCAGTACCTCCTTACCAATGGTAGTAGCATGAAGAGAAAATGGCATGGATAGCAGAGGTGCTTGATGGATGGATGAAGAGAATCACTAACAAAGGAGAGTACACTCTTATTTGAGGCAAGGAGTCCATAGCATGCCTTAGTGATTATCGTCCAGTAACAATTAAATCCACAGTGGTGAAGTGTTTTGAGGGGTTGGTGATGAACCATATCAACACCTGCCTGAGATGCAACTTGGACTGCTTCAATTTGCCTGCTGACACAACAGGTCCACAGCAAATGCCATTTCATTCGCTCTTCACTCAACTCGAACATCTGGACAGCAAAGGTGCATACATCGGGATGTTCTTTATCAACTACAGTTCAGCATTCAGTGTCATCATCCCCACAAAACTAATCAATAAGCTTCAAGACCTTGGCTTCAATACTTCCTTGATTCTTGATTTCCTTATTTGCAGAGCCCAGTTTGGATTTGCAACATCTCCTCCACAATCTCCATTAGCACAGGTGCACCACAGGACTGTGTGCTTAGCCCCCTGTTCTATTCGCTTTACGATTATGGAGCTAAGCATAGCTCCAATGCCATATTTATGTTTTCTGATGACACCACTGTTGTAGGCTGAATCAAAGGTAGTGCCAAGTCAGCATATAGGACAGAGGTTGAAAATCTTCCTGAGTGGTACCATTATAACAACTTTTCACTCAATGTCAGCAAGGTGAAGGAGCTGGTTATTGACTTAAGGAGGACGTAACGGAGGTCCACTAGCCAGCCCTCATCGGGGGATCAGAGGTGGAGAGGGTCAGCAACTTTAAACTCTTCAGTGTTGTCATTTCAGAGAACCTGTCCGGGGCCCTACACTAGTACAATTATGAAGAAAGCATGACAGTGTCTCTATTTCCTTGGAAATTTGTGAAGATTTGGTATGACATCTAAAACTTTGTCAAACGCCTATAGATGTATGGTGGAGAGTGTATTGACTGGATGCATCACAGCCTGGTATGAAAACTCCAGTGCCTTGAATGGAAAATTCTACAAAAAGTAGTGGCTATGGTCCAGTCCATCATGGGTAAAGCCCCTGCCCCCCCCCCCCACCATTGAGCACATCTAGATGAAGTGTTGTCACAGGAAAGTACCATCCATCATCAGGGACGCCCACCACCTAGGACATGCACTCTGCTCACTGCTGCCATCAGGAAAGTAGTACTGGAGCCTCAGGACTCACATCACTAGCTTCAGGAACAGTCCCCAACTATCAGCCTCTTGCCCCCAGCCATCAGGCTCTTAAATCAGAGAAGATGATTTCACTTGCCACATCACTGAACTGTTCCACAACCTATTGACTCACTTTCAAGGACACTTCGTCTCATGTTCTCGATATTTATTTATTGCTTGCATACGTATGTAAAATTTTGTTGTCTTTTGCACACTAGTTGTCCGCCCCATTGGTGTGGTCTTTCATTGATTCTGTTATGCTTATTGGATTTATTGAGTACTGCATGCATTCAAGAAAATGAATCTCAGGATTGGAAATGATGATGTGTACTTCGATAATAAACTTACTTTGAACTTTGAAATTTCTGTTCATCCAGCAAGTTAGTTGGCAATTTGGTGAATCACTCTGCCACCAAATGAATGATTAATTTCACATCTAATACACCAGAGCCGTGGAGGGGAATGCTGTTGGTGAATCTGGATTAACCAAACTGCTATTCATCATAGTGGATGACAGATTCAGCTGCAGTTCAAGGTTTGAGTAAGAATTGAAAGGAGACCATAATAATCAATGCCTGTCCATAGCAAAATACTTCGCAAATATCCCTTTTTTGTGTGTGCTGTGACAGGATAGAAATGTGCCTGCCATGTTCAGATTGTACTCTTCTTGAACTTTTTGTTTTGTTTCCCTCTTTCAGAGCTTCCAGAGCCCCAGACAGAGGAGGTGAAAGTCAACGACCAGCAGAGTCCTGCAGACCACACCCCCACCTGCACACCCCCCAGTACACCCACAAAAGTAGATGATGGTAAGGTGTTTCAGGCAGTTGAGTGCAAGCCCACAAAACACGATGGTCTGTGATAATGAAGAAATTATTTGTTTGTGTGTTGGTATAAGGTCATTCAAGAACTTGTCTGCTTTGCCTTTTAGTCGAGCAATAATATACAAGACAGTGTGCATATGATGACTACAACTATTGGGAAAATAGCAAATGATTGTGAAACTGGTTACAAATTTAACAATTAGTTGCATAAATTTCAACATGTTGGCAATGATGACTTCAGAATGGCCAGCATGTTGTAGGATTGTCATTTTTAAATACAAATTCAAGCCGTAGTCTTTATTTAAAAAAAAATCTTAATATCTTTATAGTGTAAATTGCACATCCTCTTGTTTGTTGCTGCTATTGGATTACACCCCTCACTCTCCAATTCACCAAAAGCAGTTGACACTGTCCACAGTTGGGAGGGTGCACTGAGGGAAACAGGTGAAAATGCTAGAATAAATGTGATTAAGAACAAAAACTTAGTTCCAGATTGTATAGGTAACTGTTCCCCCTTGATTCGAAAAAAGGCTGGAAGAGATAAAATACTGGAGATGTAAGACTGAATGAATAATCTAGAGCAGGGGCTCCCAACCTTTTTTTTTAATGCCATGGACTGCTACGTTAAACTGAATACCACACACAAAATGCTGAAGGAACTCAGCAGGTCAGGCAGCATCCATGGAAAAGAATTAAGAGTTGACTTTTTGGCCCAAGACCCTTCATGAGTCCCGATGAAGGGTCTTGGCCTGAAACAGCGACTCTTTATTCTTTTCAATAGATGCTGCCCGACCTGCTGATTTCCTCCAGCATTTTTATTTGTACGTTACTCTGGGTTTCCAGCATCTGCAGAATCTCCTGTGAATGAATAGTTTCAGAAACATATCACGCATCTGATAAATATATTCCATTACAATGGCATTAAGGCACCTCCAGGCATTTTGCATTGGGAATTCGTTATGTGATTAGAGAATAGGTGACTTTAAATTTAAAGTTCCTTGAGCTCTCTGCCTAAAGAGCACAGTGGTTTTCCTCACTGTCTGGGCATATTAAATAGCAGCCTTTTACAAAAAGAATCTAAAGATTTGGATAAGGGAAGGAAAAATCTCCAGGTTCTAAATTTTATTGTAGTGGAAACTGCCCAAAGTTTTAAACATTATTTTTGAATTAGAACAAATATTTTCATTATTCTGGCCTGAAGGTAGGACTGTATAGTGTTGACAGCAATTTGATCTAGTGTTTGGAATGGTGTAATCTGATTTATAATCTGTGTATCTTCTGTCACATTAGGATCGCTGTTATGTTGTAGTTTTTTTCATTTACTGATCTCATCTGATTTCACTGTCCTGTACAAATTGTATATTCTGTTACTTTTTTTTTGGTTTAACACAATTGGCTGTTATGAATGCATAGATTTTTCTACTTGTGCTTTTTTTCTTCCACCCGCCTTCCTGTGGCTGCATTACAAACAGGAGCTGGATGTGCTAAAGAGTACCTGTTACCATAGTAAGTATTGTGCATTCATGTATAGAGCTGCTTCAATTAACCCTGCAAGACCTATGTGCATGGCTTTCAGCTTTCATGTTCCTGTTTACGCTTCCATTTCCTCTGGGTTCATAGGCTCCATTAAAATGCCTTTCTAAAACTTAAGAAATCTGCTGTACTTCACCCTTGGAAAGCCACAGTTTCTCCCATGGACCAGCATACGTATTATTGGGAAAGAATCGCACATCTTAATTTTTGGAGTTTTTTCCATGTTTAGACACGTAGTATTCTGATGGTAAGAATATACCTCGAGTGTGTTAATATGGTTTAATTTAAATTTATTAGACTTTTGGATCATTGGGATCTCTTCTGGGGAAGGTGGGACCTGTACAGATTGGATGGGTTGCACATGAACTCGAGGGGGAGCAATATCCTTGCAGGTAGGTTTGCTAGCATGGTTCGGGAGGGTTTAAACTAATTTGCAAGGGGGATGGGATCCAGAGCGATAGAGCAGTGAAAGAAGTGCATGGAGTAAAGCCAGATCTAACATACAGAGAGGCTTTGAGGAAAGAGAAGCAGAATAAACGGTGTAAAGGTAGGAAGGTAGAAGGGCTGAAGAGTGTGTACTTCAATGCAAGAAGCATCAGGTACAAAGGTGATGAACTGAGAGCTTGGATACACAGATGGAATTATGATGTAGTGGCCATTACAGAGACTTGGCTGGCACCAGGGAAGGAATGGATTCTCAATATTCCTGGATTTCAGTGCTTTAAAAGGGGAGGAGGGGTGGCATTACTGGTCAGGGATACTATTACAGCTACAGAAAGGGTGGGTAATGTAGCAAGATCCTCTTTTGAGTCAGTATGTGTGGAAGTCAGGAACAGGAAAGGGAGCAGTTACTCTATTGGGAGTATTCTATAGGCCCCTGGTAGCAGCAGAGATACCGAGGAGCAGATTGGGAGACAGATTTTGGAAGGGTGCAAAAATAACAGGGTTGTTATCATGGGTGACTTTAACATCCCTAATATTGATTGGCACCTGATTAGTTCCAAGGGTTTGGTCGGGGCAGTGTTGTTAAGTGTGTCCAGGATGGATTCCTGTCACAGTATGTTGACAGGCCGACTCAGGGGAATGCCATACTAGATCTAGTATTAGGTAACGAACCAGGTCAGGTCAAAGATCTCTCAGTGGGTGAGCATCTGGGGAACAGTGACCACCACTCCCTGGCCTTCAGCATTATCATGGAAAGGGATAGAAGCAGAGAGGACAGGAAATTTTTTAATTGGGGAGGGGCAAATTATGAGGCTATAAGGCTAGAACTTGCGGTTGTGAATTGGGATGATGTTTTTGCAGGGAAATGTACTATAGACATGTGGTCGATGTTTAGAGATCTCTTGTGGGATGTTAGGGAAAAATTTGTCCCAGTGAGGAAGATAAAGAATGGTAGGGTGAAGGATCCATAGGTGACAAGTGAGGTGGAAAATCTAGTCAGGTGGAAGAAGGCAGCATACATGAGGTTTAGGAAGCAAGGATCAGATGGGTCTATTGAGGAATATAGGGTAGCAAGAAAGGAGCTTAAGAAGGGACTGAGAAGAGCAAGAAGGGGGCATAAGAAGGCCTTGGTGAGTAGGGTAAAGGAAAACCCCAAGGCATTCTGCAGTTATGTGAAGAACAAAAGGATGACGGGAGTGAAGGTAGGACCAATTAGAGATAAAGGTGGGAAGATGTGCCTGGAGGCTGTGGAAATGAGCGAGATCCTCAGTGACTACTTCTCTTCGGTATTCACCAATGAGAGGGAACGTGACGGTGAGGACAATATGAGTGAGGTTGATGTTCTGGAGCATGTTGATATTAAGGGAGAGGAGGTGTTGGAGATGTTAAAATACATTAGGACAGATAGGTCCCCGGGGCCTGACGGAATATTCCCCAGGCTGCTCCACGAGGCGAGGGAAGAGATTGCTGAGATCTTTATGTCCTCGTTGTCTACCGGAATGGTACCGGAGGATTGGAGGGAGGCAAATGTTGTCCCCTTGTACAAAAAAGGTAGTAGGGATGGTCCGGGTAATTATAGACCAGTAAGCCTTACGTCTGTGATGGGAATGCTGTTAGAAAAGATTCCTACAGATAGGATCTATGGGCATTTAGAGAATTATGGTCTGATCAGGGACAGTCAGCATGGCTTTGTGAAGGGCAGATCGTGTCTAACAAGCCTGATAGAGTTCTTTGAGGAGGTGACCAGGCATATAGATGAGGGTAGTGCAGTGGATGTGATCTACATGGATTTTAGTAAGTCATTTGACAAGGTTCCACACAGTAGGTTTATTCAGAAAGTCAGAAGGCATGGGATCCAGGGAAGTTTGGCCAGGTGGATTCAGAATTGGCTTGTCTGCAGGAGACAGAGGGTCGTGGTGGAGGGAGTACATTTGGATTGGAGGGTTTTGACTAGTGGTGTCCCACAAGGATCGGTTCTGAGACCTATACTTTTCGTGATTTTTTTTATTAACGACCTGGATGTAGGGGTAGAAGGGTGGATTGACAAGTTTGCAGATGACACAAAGGTTGGTGGTGTTGTAGATAGTGTAGAGGATTGTCAAAGATTGCAGAGAGACATTGATAGGATGCAGAAGTGGGCTGAGAAGTGGCAGATGGAGTTCAACCCGGAGAAGTGTGAGGTGGTACACTTTGGAAGGACAAACTCCAAGGCAGACTACAAAGTAAATGGCAGGATACTTGGTAGTGTGGAGGAGCAGAGGGATCTGGGGGTACATGTCCACAGATCCCTGAAAGTTGCTTCACAGGTAGATACGGTAGTTAAGAAAGCTTATGGGGTGTTAGCTTTCATAAGTCGAGGGATAGAGTTTAAGAGTTACAAGGTAATGATGCAGCTCTATAAAACTCTGGTTAGGCCACACTTGGAGTACTGTGCCCAGTTCTGGTTGCCTCACTATAGGAAGGATGTGGAAACATTGGAAAGGGTACAGAAGAGACTTACCAGGATGCTGCCTGGTTTAGAGAGTATGCATTATGATCAGAGATTAAGGGAGCTAGGGCTTTACTCTTTGGAGAGAAGGAGGATGAGAGAAGACATAATAGAGGTATACAAGATATTAAGAGGAATAGATAGAGTGGATAGCCAGCGCCTCTTCCCCAGGGCACCGCTGCTCAGTACAAGAAGACATGACTTTAAGGTAAGGAGTGGGAAGTTCAAGGGGGATATTAGAGGAAGGTTTTTTCACTCAAGAGAGCGGTTGGTGCGTGGAATACCCTGCCTGAGTCAGTGGTGGAGGCAGATACACTAGTGAAATTTAAGAGACTACTAGAGAGGTATATGGAGGAATTTAAGGTCGGGAGTTATATGGGAGGCAGGGTTTGAGAGTCGGCACAACAATGTGGGTCGAAGGGCCTGTACTGTACTATTCTATGTTCTAACTTGATGTTTGCTTATGAAAAAACAAAGACAGACTTGCAAATCCCAGAAGCCCCATACAATGTTTGAAGTGTAGTCACTATAGTAGGAAGCACTCCAACCAGTTTGCAAAAGATCACAAGAAGGCAAGATGATTTCTACCACCTCTAATTTTGGGATGACATTTGAAGGATAAATGTTGATGTGATAGTCCGTGCTTTTCAAAATCTCATGGGAAATTTTCCCACTTAACAGTAACAAGTGTTTCATTTGAAGATGGCACTTTGACTGTCATAGAAAATCAACCTAGATTTTCATGTTCGGGTTTTTCAAATGTCA
Source organism: Mobula hypostoma (assembly GCF_963921235.1). Taxonomy (NCBI): domain Eukaryota; kingdom Metazoa; phylum Chordata; class Chondrichthyes; order Myliobatiformes; family Myliobatidae; genus Mobula; species Mobula hypostoma. Next base: position 188,651,455 of record NC_086101.1, on the reverse strand, counting down.
AATGGCTTGAGATAGTGACCCACTTGATCATAGCGGACATCTAATATGGTCATAGTTCCTATCCTTTACCAAAAGCTCAGAGTTAACAAAACGCACTGATGGTTTTGCTACATCTATTCCATTTCATTCAATGTATTTTGCTGTGTACTTTTAAAATAACATATACAGTAAGTAAATTTCAGCAATATGAAGAAAATAATCTTCCTTGAATTGCCCCAACTCTTTAAAATACATAATGGGGAAATGGTCGCAAAGCAAAGCTGTCTAACCCATCCAAGCAGTGAAATGACTTGCCAGTGTCCAATGTTAAATATTTCATGTATTCAGATGATATTCCTTTGTCTATCATTTTCACAAGAGACGGATCATTGAAAATGTTTATTAACCTCGTTAACATGGTGGACACAGGAAAATGTTTATTCACATGGCTTATGAGAACTAAAATTGCAATAATTGTACATTTAATGTATAAGAGATGTTATATTCAGTATGATGCATTTAGTAAATTTGCCACTGGTGTACGCCAGAGCTGCTGCTCCCTGTGTTTTGATCCCGTTTTGTTCTTTGGTGGAGCAATGCTTCAAACAATCTTTTACTGTATGCAAATGCTGAGAGCAGGGTTGTGAAGAATATACATTGCTTAAATGCTGAGGTTAAAATATTCTCTGGACATGACATTGTGACAGGGGCCCAAGTAGAGTCAGATGTTTGGTCAGGAACCAAGGGGAGCTGGTAAACTGAGCCAGCAGACACATTCAGCCTCTATGTTATGGAATTCCTCCATAAAAATTGAAGACAAAGTTGGAGTCTGGTTTTCATCAGTGTAATTTGGCCTTCTAATGTTGTGAGTAGTTGTATTCTTGTGAACGCAATTTAGGTTACAACAGTTTTATCCTTATAAAACTGTTTTATATTGTGTTGAAGTGGAACCTCGGCCTAAGCAAATACTCAGCAAGTGAAAATATTTAAAAACAATGTGTATAGAAAGATAAAAAGCATATAGATTGACTAAAATATCCTTTCATTCATAAATTGGCTGGGTACTGCAGCTTATGATTTATGGACTGATTTATTTGCCACAATTGAGTTTGCAAATGACCCAAAGGTTTGTGGCATTGTGGGTTTGCATAGAAGGTTGCCAAAGGATTCAGTGGGATGTAGATTAGTGGCAGATATGAACAGAGAAGTGGCAATCTCCAAGCATGTGAGGTGCTTTTCTTTAGAAGATCCAACATAAAGGAAGAGTACCCAGCAATGATGAACAGAGGGATCTTGGTGTCCAGGTATATGGCTCCCTAAAAATGGCACCCATCATGAGGGTGGTAAAGAATGTGTATGGACTTGATTAGCCAAGGCATTGAGTTCAAGAACCAGCAAGTGGTGTTACAACTTAAAACTCTGGATAGGCCACATTTGGAGTATCTCGTTCAATTCCAGGTGTCTCATTATAGGAAGCACATGAAGGCTTTGGATAGGGTGCAGAAAGGGTTTATCAGAATGCTGCTTGGTTTAGAGGATATGTGCTGTGAGAAGAGGTTGAAATAACAAGAGGTGGTTTTCTCCATAGCAGCAGAGACTGAGAGGAGATTTGATAAAAGTTTATAAAATTATGCAGGGTATAAATAGTATCTTTTACTTAGGTGTGAAATGTCTGGTAGTAGGGTGAGGGAGAAAATACAAAGGAGATGTGTGGAGTAAGTTCTTTTAACACTGTGGAATGCACTGCCAGGGATGGTTAGAGGTAGATAGCAGAGGAGCATTTAAGAGACAGTTAGGCATATAAATATGCAGAGAAGGGAGGAATTAGATTAATTAGTACTCATTGGTTTAATTAGCTCAGCACAACATCGTAGACCAAAGAACCTGTGCTGTACTGTGTGTTTATTTATTAATTTAGAGAGAGCGTGGAACAGGTCCTTCCAGCCCAGCAACCCTAGCCTAACCACAGGATAACTTACAATGACCAATTAATTTACTAACTGGTGCGTCTTTGGACCATGGGAGGGAATCGAGGCACCTGTAGGAAACCCACATGGTCAGAAGGGAGAACATACAAACTCCTTACAAATAGCACAGGAATTGAACCCTGAACTCTGCCCCGAGCAGTAACAGCATCATGACAACAGCTATGTTACAGTGGCTGTATGCTCAGTGTTTCATCTTCATAGAATTAAAGCAAGCAGCTGTGTAGAAATATAGCAGTGCATGACTAGGTAATAAATTGAGGTCCTTAAATATATATTGGTATCAGTTTATTCTTGTTATATTACCAAGATAGTGAAAAGCTTGCATACTGTTTATACAATTCATTACATAGTGTATTGGGCTAGAATAAGGTAAAACAGTAACAATGCAGAATAAAGTGAAAAGGCTACTGAAAGAGTGTAATGTAGGTAAACAATAAAGTGCAAGATCATAATGAGGTAGTTTGTGAAGCTAAGAGTTCATTTTAACATACAAGGGGACCGTTCAAGAGTCTGATAACAGTGACCTACTGCAGTGGTATCATCTGCAAACTTGTAGATGGAGTTAGAGCAGAATCTGGCCACCCAGTCATGAATGTTCAGGGAGTACCAGTGTTTAGAATAATCATGGTGGAGCTATTGCTGCCTTTCCTTACTGATTGCCATCTGTTAGTGTGGAAGTCAATGATCAAGTTGTAGAGGGAGCCATTAACTTCGAAGGTCCAGAGTTCGGTGATGAGTTTCCTTAGAATAATAGCATTCAAGACAAAACTATAGTCGATAAACAATTTGGTCTTTACTATCCAAATGCTCCAGAGATAAGTGTAGGGCCAGGCAGATGGTATCTGCCATAAACCTGTTTCTGCAGTAGGCAAATTGCAGTGGATCGAGGTTGCCTGAAAAGTTGGAGTTGATGCGTGCCATGGTCAGCTTCTTGAAGCACTTCATGAATACAGGCGTTAGAGCCATTGAGCAGTAGTCATTAAGGCAAGTTACATTATATACCCTAAAGATTCACAAGAATGTTATTAGGAAATTGGAGTGAATAAACATTGAATACAAAGTTGGTGTCTGGTTTTTATTAGTGTAATTTGCCTTATGTTATTTGTGGGTATTCTTGTGAAGACAATTTAAAGCACGACTATTCTCTCTCTTTTTAAAAAAAAATGTTTTTTTATCTTGTGCTGAATTTGCACCTGAGCCAGGGTAATACTTGAGATTTTTTTAAAATGTCGCATGCAAATACAAAAAAAGTAACAGATGCTGCAAATCTGTAATAAAAACAAAGTATGAAAACACTCAGCAACATCTGTTAACATTTTCGGTCCAGAAAGCTTCATTAGAACTGGAAGACGATGAGGGTTAGCTTTAGATAGCAAAGAAGTTGAGGTGTAGGGTAGGGTAAGGGGAAATTTTTTAAAAATCTGCAGACATAAGGAATTTAGAATAGAAACAGAAAATGCTGGAAATACTCAGCAGGTCAGGCTGCAGGTTTGGACCAAGATGCAGAGTTAATGTTTCAGGCTGAAGACCTTCATCGGAACTGAGAATGAGGGAAGTTAGCCAATTTGATCGGTTAGAGGGTGAGACCATAGACAAGAAAATGTAGGAGTTAGAAATGTACAGCAGGAAGACTGGCAGGTGAAGCACAGGCATGTCCTTCAGTCCTAGAAGAAAAAAAGGAAAGTACACACCATTAGATGAACAATGATGACTAGGAACAATGTACAAATGAAAATTTGACAGAAGTGCTACTGCAGAAGTCCCTAAGGGGATGGATTCAGACAGGTTATGCTGTCTAAGGAATATCTTCTTCTGTTGGACTGTCAGAGGTCCAACAAAAAGGAATAGGGAACTTGTAGAATTTAGTATTAAGTCCAGAAAGCTGCAACATACCCAGATGAAAGATGAGGTGCTGTTCCACAGTCTCGCATTGGACCTTATTGTAGGGTAGGAGTGGGTTTGGGAGTTGAGAATCAGGTTCGGTCAACCGTGATGATTCACCCGAAAGACTCTTCGGGGGCCCCTGGATGATGGGGAGGGAAGAGATGAATGAACATAGAAAGGGTGCAGAGGAGATTTACAAGGATGTTGCCTGGATTGGGAGCATGACTTATGAGAATAGGTTGAGTGAACTTGGTCTTTTCTCCTTGTAGCGACGGAGGATGAGAGGTGACCTGATAGAGGTGTATAAGATGATGAGAGGCGTTGATCGTGTGGATAGTCAGAGGCTTTTTCCCCAGGGCTGAAATGGTTGACCACAAGAGGACACAGGTTTAAGGTGCTAGGGAGTAGGTACATAGGAGATGTAAGGGGTAAATTTTTTTACGCAGAGTGTGGTGTGTGTGTGGAATGGGTTGCCGGCAGCGGTGGTGGGGGCGGATACGATAGGGTCTTTTAACAGACTTTTGGATGGGTACATGGAGCTTAGAAAAATAGTGGGCTATAGGTAAGCCCAGTAATTTCTAAGGTTAGGGACATGTTCGGCACAACTTTGTGGGCCGAAGGGCCTGTATTGTGCTGTAGATTTTCTATGTTTCTATGTAACAAACATTGCATTGCCTTTGGTTGCAAGGCAATGTGTTGCAAGAAATGGGGTAATTGGTAAGAATTGAAGAATGAATCAGTCATGAAAGGAATAGTGGCTGTGAAATGCTGAAAGGGAAGGAGAGGGCTGATGTGTCTGTCTGCTGGTGAAATCCCTCTGAAGGTAATGGAAATTGCGCGGTTCAGTTAAATGTGGAGGGCAGGGGAGCGGAAAGTCTAGGGGGACTGTATCCTTGTTCTGTCTTGGACTAGAGGAAAGAGAAATGAATGATATGCGGTCAAGGCCTTTGAAATGTCTTGTTGCTGAACCATGGCTTCTCCTGTGTCATTATTAGCAGAGGCCCCTGCATGGAAGAAACATTTAAAGATTAACTTTATTTGTCTCGTGCACACATCAAAGCATGCAAATAACACATTTTGCTGTGCTAACGTCCAACACAGTCCAAGGATTGTGCTGAGGCCAGTGTACAAGTGTCACTGTGCTTTTGGCATCAAAATGGCATACCCACAACTTACTAAGCCTAAACATAAGTTTTCTGAATGTGGGAGGAAACCCACATGGTTATGGAGAGAATGTACAAACTCTCCTAATAGCAGTAGGAACTTAATCCCCTTTGGTGATTGCTAGTGCTGTAAAGTGTTCTGCTGACTGCTGCAAAGGAACTGGGAGAATCCCATAAAGTCCTTGTGGGTGACAAGGTGGAACAACAAATAGACAAGAGACACAGTGCCTTGAAGTATTTGATCCCCGCAACTATTTTCACATTTTAGTCTCATTTTCCAAATTTAAAAGATATTGAAGTAGGAGTTTTGAACTAATCTACAAAACATTATGCATCATGTCAAATCAAGAGGAAAATTCCAAAACGTGTCAACAATTAACAAAAAATTATAAATCAAAATTAAGGCTAAAAAATATTCGTCCCCTTTGTAATTACTATGCTAATATTCCTCAGATGCAATATACATATTAGCTTACCAACTCACCCAATTTGTTGATGTAGAAAATTGGAGGGTCACCTGTTTTCAATGAATTCATAAGTATAAACACCCCCTCTCCATAAGGTCCAACAGTATGGTAGATTTTTAACAGACCAAACCAAAATGAAGGCAAAAGAGCATTCAAGACAAGTCAGGGAAATGATAATTAAGAAGCACAAACCTGGGGAGGATCAGGACCATCTCAAAGATACTTCGGTGCTCAGTACAGTCCATCACGAAAAAATGGAAAAAATATGAAACTGCCTGGAGAAGAATGGCACTTGGAAGAGAAGCCAACAGTCACTGTGAGTGAGCTGCAGAAGTCGGTGGCTGCAAGTTCATGGCTCCACAATCTCTAAGACCTTGCACAAAAAGGGCCTTTATGGAAGAGTGGCAAGTAAGAAGCCTTGGCTTTTTTAAAAAAAAAGCTATCCTTGCCTGTAAAGACTTGTCAAAGTGTCACTTAGAAGATACTGTAAAAGATGTGGAAGAAGGCCTTGTGGGCAGATGAGACTAAAGTGGAATTTTTTGGCCTCAACACCAAGGAAAAGTTCAAAGTACATATATTATCAATGTAACACACATCAAAGTTGCTGGTGAACACAGCAGGCCAGGCAGCATCTCTAGGAAGAGGTACAGTTGACGTTTCGGGCCGAGACCCTTCATTAGGACTAACTTAAGGAAGAGCTAGTCATAGAGATTTGAAGGGGGGAGGGGGAGATCCAAAATGATAGGAGAAGACGGGAGGGGGAGGGATGGAGCCAAGAGCTGGACAGGTGATTGGCAAAAGGGATATGAGAGGATCATGGGACAGGAGGCTCAGGGAGAAGGAAAAGGGGGAGGGGGGAAAACCCAGAGGATGGGCAAGGGGTATAGTCAGAGGGAGAAAAAGGAGAGAGAAAGAATGTGTATATAAATAAATAATGGATGGGGTACGAGGAGGAGGTGGGGCATCAGCAGAAGTCAGAGAAGTCAATGTTCATGCCATCAGGTTGGAGGCTACCCAGACGGAATATAAGGTGTTGTTCCTCCAACCTGAGTGTGGCTTCATCTTTACAGTAGAGGGGGCCATGGATAGACGTATCAGAATGGGATGTGGAATTAAAATGTGTGGCCACTGGGAGATCCTGCTTTCTCTGGCGGACAGAGCGTAGGTGTTCAGCAAAACGATCTCCAAGTCTGCGTCGGGTCTCGCCAATATATAGAAGGCCACATCGGGAGCACCAGGCGCAGTATTGTGTTGCTTGAATTTCCAGCATCTGCAGAATTCCTCATGTTTATATTATCAATGTATACATGATACATCCTTGGGATTCGTCTCCTTGTAAGCAGGCACTATACAAGAAATCCCCCCACCCACCAAAAAGAAGCAATATGTGTGGCATGAATCTAATACAGCACATCAGCCAGGTAATGCTATGTCTTCTGTAAAGTATGGTGTAAGGATCAGATGCAGAATACTTTAAGGAAGTGCAAGATTAGACCAGAGGACCTGGAGGAGGTTGCTGCTGACCGTACCACTTGGCGACAGCTGTGTAGCGACGGGGTTCATGTTCTGGAGATGGAAAGAACAACCAGAAGACAGCAGAAGAGACCCAGGAGAAATGCAGCCAGGGTTGCCACCACTACCACATATACATGTCCCACCTGCAATTGTGGGTCCAGGATAGGATTGTATAGTCATCAAAGATCTCACTGTTAAAAGAATGGACATTGTCATCGGATTTCGATGGACAACCGAAAAAGAAGAATGGTAGAGGTAGCATCATGCTATTGGCGGTGGGGGGGGGGAGTGCTTTTCAGCAGCAGGAACTGGAAATCTGGTCAGGATTGATAAGAAGATGAATACAGCTAAATAGATCCTGGATTTAAAAACATGCTAGCATTTGCCATTAAGCTTAAACTGGGGAGGAAGTTCATTTTTCAGCAGGACAATGACCCAAAGTACACTGCCAGAACAATCATGGAGTCACATCAAATGAAGAAAATTGATGTCCTTAAGTGTCTCAGTCAGAGTCCTGCCCTTAACCCGGTTGGAACATCTCTGGCAAAATCTCAAGATTGCTAACCACCGCCACTCCCCAACTAACCTGGCATAGCTTGAGAAATTTTGCAAGGAAGAATGGGAAAATCTTGCTCCATTACATTGTGCAAAGCTAATAGGTACTTGTCCTAAAAGCCTGTAATAACTGTGAAAGGTGGTTCAACACCTATCTGGTGACAGGCCACATCATCTATATGACATGGCCTGTCAGCGGTGTCAACAGAGCTTTACCAAGAGGGATTTCTCACAGGTCGGCAGTGGTTATTTAAAAAAGGAGCTTCGTGAGTGTTTGTCCATTATATGTGGCCTATCAGCGACTTTTACCGGAGCACGAATCATGAGATAAATAGGGAAGGTTCAGGCGTAAAAGGGAGACACTGCCTACCAGACCGATCGTCAATGGAGTGATCTGAGGCAGAGTAGTAGGGCTTTGGCTCATACGGGATTTGGCAATATCGGGTCGAGGTGAAGTAAGTTACCTGTAAAGAATGGAAACGGGAAGTATGTCGGCGAGGCCGGTGTTCCGTACTGAGTGTTGGATGTGGGAAGTCTGGGAGACTCCCAGCCTCCTGGACAGCCACATCTGTGCCAGGTTTGTCGAGATGCAGCTTGATGACCTTTGTCTGGTCAGGGAAAGTGAGAAGGTGATAGAGAGGTGCTACAGGCAAGTAGTCACACCAGGGCCTCAGGAGACAGATGAGTGGGTAACAGTCAGGAGAGGGAAGGGCGAGAAGCAGGTGCTAGAGAGTACCCCTGTGGCTGTCCCCCTTAACAATAGGTACTCCTGTTTGAGTACTGTTTGGCGGGGGGGTGGAGAACAGCCTACCTGGGGTAAGCAACAGTGACTGTGCCTCTGGCACAGAGTCTGGCCCTGTGGCTCAGAAGGATGGGGAAAGGAAGAAGGCAGCAGTAATAGGGGACAACAACATACATCAAAGTTGCTGGTGAATGCAGCAGGCCAAGCAGCATCTATAGGAAGAGGCGCAGTCGACGTTTCAGGCCGAGACCCTTTGTCAGGACTAACTGAAGGAAGAGTGAGTAAGGGATTTGAAAGCTGGAGGGGGGGGGGAGATGCAAAATGATAGGGGAAGACAGGAGGGGGAGGGATAGAGCCGAGAGCTGGACAGGTGATAGGCAAAAGGGGATACGAGAGGATCATGGGACAAGAGGTCCGGGAAGAAAGACAAGGGGGGGGTGACCCAGAGGATGGGCAAGAGGTATATTCAGAGGGACAGAGGGAGAAAAAGGAGAGTGAGAGAAAGAATGTGTGCATAAAAATGAGTAACAGATGGGGTACGAGGGGGAGGTGGGGCCTTAGCGGAAGTTAGAGAAGTCAATGTTCATGCCATCAGGTTGGAGGCTACCCAGATGGAATATAAGGTGTTGTTCCTCCAACCTGAGCGTGGCTTCATCTTTACAGTAGAGGAGGCCGTGGATAGACATGTCAGAATGGGAATGGGATGTGGAATTAAAATGTGTGGCCACTGGGAGATCCTGCTTTCTCTGGCGGACAGAGCGTAGATGTTCAGCAAAGCGGTCTCCCAGTCTGCGTCGGGTCTCACCAATATATAAAAGGCCACATCGGGAGCACCGGACGCAGTATATCACCCCAGTCGACTCACAGGTGAAGTGATGCCTCACCTGGAAGGACTGTTTGGGGCCCTGAATGGTGATAAGGGAGGAAGTGTAAGGGCATGTGTAGCACTTGTTCCGCTTACACGGATAAGTGCCAAGAGGGAGATCAGAAAGGAGGGATGGGGGGGGACGAATGGACAAGGGAGTTGTGTAGGGAGCGATCCCTGCGGAATGCAGAGGGGGAGGGAGGGAAAGATGTGCTTAGTGGTGGGATCCCGTTGGAGGTGGCGGAAGTTACGGAGAATAATATGTTGGACCCGGAGGCTGGTGGGGTGGTAGGTGAGGACCAGGGGAACCCTATTCCTAGTAGGGTGGCGGGAGGATGGAGTGAGAGCAGATGTACGTGAAATGGGGGAGATGCGTTTAAGAGCAGAGTTGATAGTGGAGGAAGGGAAGCCCCTTTCTTTAAAAAATGAAGACATCTCCCTTGTCCTAGAATGAAAAGCCTCATCCTGAGAGCAGATGCGGCGGAGACGGAGGAATTGCGAGAAGGGGATGGCGTTTTTGCAAGAGACAGGGTGAGAAGAGGAATAGTCCAGATAGCTGTGCGAGTCAGTAGGCTTATAGTAGACATCAGTGGATAAGCTGTCTCCAGAGACAGAGACAGAAAGATCTAGAAAGGGGAGGGAGGTGTCGGAAATGGACCAGGTAAACTTGAGGGCAGGGTGAAAGTTGGAGGCAAAGTTAATAAAGTCAACGAGTTCTGCATGCGTGCTGGAAGTAGCGCCAATGCAGTAATAGGGGACTCTATGTTTAGGGGATTAGACAGGCAATTCTGTGGACGCAGGAAAGAAACACGGATGGTAGTTTGCTTCCCAGGTGCCTGGGTCCGGGATGTTTCTGATCACCTCCACGATATCCTGAAGTGGGAAGGTGAACGGCCAGAGGTCGTGGTACATATTGTACCAATGACATAGGTAGGAAAAGGGAGGAGATCCTGTAAACAGAATACAGGGAGTTAGGAAGTTGAGAAGCAGTACCTCAAAGGTAGTAATCTCAGGATTACTGCCTGTGCCACGCGACAATGAGCGTAGGAATAGAGTGAGGTGGAGGATAAATGTGTGGCTGAGGGATTAGAGCAGGGGGCAGGGATTCAGATTTCTGGATCATTGTAATCTCTTTTGGATAAGTCTCCAGGACCAGATGAGATATACCCCAGGCTATATACCCCTTTTACAGGGCACTGTAGGGATCCCAAGTCCTTACCCCTCTGAAAGTAACTATACAAGCTGCTAGGGTGGTAAAGAAGGTTGGCATGCCTCCTGTCATCACTGGGGGTATATAGTATGAGAGTCAGGAATGAATGTTGTATAAAATTTTGATGAGATTGTTCTTGTAATATTGCACGCCATGCTGGATGTTCCATTACAGGAAAGATGTGGAAGCTTTGGAGAGGGTGCAGAGTTTTACCAGGATTCTGCCTGGATGAGAGAGTACAAGCTGTAAGGAGAGGTTAGATAAACCAGTGTGGTTTTCTCTGGAGTGTCAGAAGGAGGAAGGACCTGATGGATGTTTATAAAATTGAGATATAAATAGAGTAGACAGTCATAATCTTTTTCCCAAGGCAGAACTGTCAAATAACGGAGGGAAACAACAGGAATTCTGCAGATGCTGGAAATTCAAGCAACACACATCAAAGTTGCTGGTGAACGCAGCAGGCCAAGCAGCATCTATAGGAAGAGGCGCAGTCGACGTTTCAGGCCGACGAAGGGTCTCGGCCTGAAACGTCGACTGCGCCTCTTCCTATAGATGCTGCTTGGCCTGCTGCGTTCACCAGCAACTTTGAAATAACGGAGGGTATAGCTTAACAGTGAGAAGGATAATGTTTTTAAAGGGCAACACACACAAAATGCTGGGGGAACTCAGCAGGCCAGGCAGCTTCCATGGGGGAAAAAAGTTCAATTGTCGATCTGGGCCGCAACCCTTTGGTAGGACTAGAGAAAAAAGCCGAGGAGTAGATTTGAAATGTGGGGGGAAGGGAGAAAGAAACGCCAGGTGATAGGTGAAACTTGGAGGAGGAGGGTTGAAGCAAAGAGCTAGGAAGTTGATTGGTGAAAGAGACGGAAGGCCATGGAAGAACGAAAAGGAGGAGGAGCACCAGAGGGAGGCAATGGGCGGGCAAGGAGATAACATGAGAGAGGGAGAAGGGGATGGGAAATGGTGAAGTAGGGGTGGAGGGGAGGCATTACTGGAAGTTTGAGAAATCGATGTTCATGCCATCACGTTGGAGGCTACCCAAACAGAATATAAGGAGTTGTTCCTCCAACCTGAGTGTGGCCTTATCCCAACAGTAGAGGAGGCCATAGATGGACATGTCGGAATGGGAATGGGGAGTGGAATTTAAATGGATGGCCACTGGGAGATCCCGCTTGTTCTGGTGGATGGAGCATAGATGCTCAGCAAAGCAGTTTCCCAATCTACGTTGGGACTCACCGATATGCAAGAGGCCACACCGGGAACACCGAACACTGTATATGACCCCAACAGACTTGCAGGTGAAGTGTCACCTCACCTGGGAGGAGGTGTAGGGGCAGGTGAAGCACTTGTTCTGCTTGCAAGGATAAGTGCCAGGAGGGAGATCAGTGGGGAGGGACCAGTGGACAAGGGAGACCCATAGGGAGCGATCCCTGCAGAAAGCAGAAAGTTGGGGGGGGGGGAGGGAGGGAAAGATGTGTTTGGTGGTGGAATCCGGTTGGAGATGCAGAAGTTTCGGAGAATTATGCGCTGGATGCGGAGGCTGGTGAGGTGGTAGGTGTGGACAAGAGGAACCCTAATCCTGGTAGCGTGGTGGGAGGATGGGGTAACAGCAGACGTGCTTGAAGTAGAAGGGGTGTGATTGAGGGCAGCTTTGATGGTGGAGGAAGGGAAGCCCCTTTCTTTGGAAAAGGAAGACAACTCCTTCATTCTAGAATGAAAAGCCTCATTCTAAGAGCAGATGCAGTGGAGGCTGAGGAATTGAGAGAAGGGGATGGCATTTTTACAAGTAGCAGTGTGGGACAAGGTGTAGTCCAGGTAGCAGTGGGGGTCCATTGGTTTATAATAGATATCAGTGGATAAGCTGTTTCCGGAGATGGAGACAGTGAGACCAAGCAAGGGAAGGAAGTGTCGGAAATGGACCAGGTGAATTTGAGGGTAGGGGTGGAAGTTGGAGGCAAAGTGGATGAGAATCCAGCATCTGCATATTTTCTCATGTTTGTTTTTTAAAGGGGATCTGTAGGGCAATTTTTTTTAATACAGTGGTAGGTGGGAAGCGATTAAACCAGAGGAAAAAGCAGGGTGGGTAAAAAATAAGTTCAATGTAGCATGAGCAGGCTGGAACAATGGGTTTGCCCAGCAGTTCTTGTGTATTTTGGGCAGAAGATAAAACCAGACAGTGCAAGGCTGGGAGACTGAGGGAAGAATGATAGGCAAAATTGGTCGGTTCTGATACCAGCAAAGAAAAAGTGAGCTGCCTGAAGTTGGGAAAACTAGAAATCAAGTCTGGAACGCTGCTATGTGCCCAGGCAGATATCGAGATGTTGTTCCACAGCAACACACAAAATGCTGGAGGAACTTAGCAAGTTAGGCAGCATCTGTGGAGAAGAATATAAACAATTGATGTTTTGGACCAAGACCCTTCATCAGGACTGGAAAGGAAGGGGGAAGAAGTCAGAATAAGGTGGTGGGAGGGGATAGAGTAGAAGTTGGCAGGTGATAGGTGAAAGCAAGTGAGGGGGAAGTTGGGTGGGTGGGGGAGGAGAGATGAAGTAAGTTGGGAAGTGGGAGAGGTAAAGGGCTGAAGAAAGAATCTGATGTGTGAGAGAACAGTGGAGGAGAACGGAAAGAAGGAGGGGCACCAGAGGAAAGTGAGGAGTAAAGAAGGGGTAAGAGGTGCCAGAATGGAAAAAGATGAAAAGAGGGTGGGGAGTAATCACTGGAAGTTACAGATATCGACATTCATGCTACCAAGTTGGAGGTTACCCAGGGGCCTTGCTTCTCTAAACTAAGTATGGTCTCACTGTGGTGGTAGAGGCGGCCATGGACCGATATGTTGGAATGAGAAGTCGAATTGAAGTGGGTGCCCACTGGAAAATCCTGCCTTTTGTGGCAGAGGAGCGAAGGTGCTTGGCGAAGTGATCCCCCAATCTAGTTATGAATGAGTGGAGTCTACTGTTCACAACTGGATATAGCAGGACCAGAGCTTCAATTTGATCTGTTGGCTGTGGAATCACTTCCCTCCCTCAAGGAAATTGTGGTCTGCTACCTATTCTGTATCTGATCAGCTGATTGATGTGGTATCATAGAAAATATACAAAAAAATAGTAAAAGTAACATAACAAAATAGATTCCTCATGGATAGAGGAACAAACTAACCCTGAAGTGTTTGACTTTATCAGTTATGTTTGTGGTCTAACCAAAGTCTTCAGCTATTGTGATTATTTTTTTCCTTGCTCAAGAATGGATTGTCGTTTTCTTAAAAAAAAGGTGAGTAACTGACCAGGTGCATTTTGATTCAGATCAAATTCATATTAGTTATGAGATGTACATTGAAGCATACAGTGAAATGTGTCGTCTGCATTAACGACCAACACACCTAAGGATGTGCTGATGTCAGCCCGCACACATTCCAGCACCAACATAGCATGCCCACAATGTTTGGTAGAACAAAACAAGCAGCAACAATTTTCACAGGAAGAGAAGACCCACATTGTATATCCTCTAATGCAAGTAGACAAAACTTGCACATTTCGAGGCCTTTGCACAGAAATCTTGCCCAAAAAAAAGAAGAGGCACTTGGGAAAGTTTGGTGAGGGGATTCCGGAGCTCAGTCTGGACAGATGGTACGATCGCCATCAGTGTTGGCCTGAACAAAATAGGAAACTGACCAGGGTTGTGGGGAGAAGTGTCTTAAACTCAAGATGAGAATTTTCAATTTGAGATGCTGATGGATTGGGAACCAATGTATGTCAAAGAGCATAGGGCTATGGGTGAATGGAACATCAAATGGGTTCAAACTTCAGAGCTTTAAGAAACTAGCTGGGAAAAAAATTGGAATAATTACTTAGCTTTAAAGATATGGAGTAAAGCTGGTTTCTGAAAGAAACAAAAGCTTCAATCTTTGGGAATTGACTATTTGATATCTTGATAAAAGAGAATAATGGAGCTTTGCAGCAGGGACACTGAGATTCTTTCACCAAAATTTATTCTCACTCACTTATTCTGACCTCTTCTATAAATTCTTCAGAATCGCAAATGGAACAGACACGCAAGGATGACAGTGCTGCAACTTTCCAACAGTCTCCACCTGAACTCGCCCCTGATGAGCCCTTGGAAACACCGACCGTCCAGACCCCTGCAAAAGAGGAGTCGGACAGCCCAAGCAAAGACCTGAGTAGGAAGCTTGAGGAGCTGACTACCACTGAGCAGCAGGAGGAGCCCTCCTCGCCCCCTCCTGAGCAGGTGCCTTCATCACCCGTTGAGGAGGTGGCTGACGCGGCCAGCGACGAGTCTCCCAGCAAGTCACCCTCAAAGAAGAAGAAAAAGTTCCGCACCCCTTCCTTCTTGAAAAAGAATAAGAAGAAAAGTGAATCCTAAAGAACCCCCCCCCCCACCCTTTTTTTTAAGCAGGAAAGGCATAATGCCCTTGATTCTAATTCATTTCTAGAATGTACAAGGTTGTATTGTCTAGTGTTATATTTTAAACAAAAACATCCATGTAACGGAATGCAATGAAATGTCTAGTATAGCTCAAATGATCTCGAAAGTAACAGGACATCTTTTGACACAAAACAGAGGTGCTAACCTTTTCAGTACAGTAGGTGCAAGCCTTCAAGTGTTTAATCTCAGCATGGTTTACCACTTCGAGATAGAGTTAGAACAATGAAACCAGAAGAAACCTTTATAATGAGATTATGTCGTAATGATGAATTAATTGCTTTGTTGTAATATGCAGCTGTTATAGTGGAGATATACATTTTAACATGTGTATGAGAGACATCCTGCGCATGACTCTTTAATACCAGCCAATTGTGATGCTGCACACCTTTTTAGCCAGCAATGTTTAAAGGAAGATTACTACATGTAGATGGCACAGATTATGAGTTGCTTACTTCAGAAAATGAGAAATGATCTGGGTTTTGCCGAATCATGAATACTGTTATTTTTTCCCCTTCTACACCCCTTAAGGAAACTTACTGCTATTGCCTGTTGCGAATAGTTTCCTTTGGGTGCTTTGACCAATGGTCCTGCCATGTAACCCTCTGCCACTTGTTCAAGAGCATAACGAAGTTATTGAGTCTGGTGACTCGTTTCCCAACATTTTGTCACTGCATCATTTGTCTGATACTCTTCTGTTTGTGAAATACTGCTTAGATTAAAGTGAAGGAAAAGTTGTGGTTCTATACAGGATGAAACAAGTTGCTTGTATTTATACAGTGCTTTATCACATTCATGAACCCTCCTTATTTTGCAGTTCAGTGATTGTACAGTCAAATGTGTCATTTAAAATATGTCTTGAGTAGAAATTCAAGAGCCCTTTCCAGTGGGCAGTGCTGTTTGGAACTTATCATCTCTTCTCATCCCATCTCCAGCATTCTTTGATGTACAACCCTCCACCACATCCTCATTCACAATGACTTGATCAGGAGGTGGAGCAAGTTTCTGCTGAACTCAGCCCCTCCCTTCTGCTCCCACAGCAGAATATTATGGTACCCCATGCTGACCAAAGTTCTTCTTTCACTGCCCCCCCCCAACCTGGATTCTAATTAACCAAGTCACCTTCGTAAATAGACAGATTCCTTTACATTGTTTATTTTAAACGGGATTGATGGAAATTCTACCAGTGCAACATAACACTGCACTAAAACTGATAGTTTACTTTGAACTTCGAACCCTTCTCATTACAGGCAGCATTGCTCGCCGCCCCTAGTGGAAATTCTTCCATTCCCGTAGGAGGTCTGGGTTGTTGTATGGTATTACATTTGCAACAAACTTGGAACAGTGATGAAACCATCGCTGTGCTGATGTACAGCTGCAGCATTCCCCACTCTCAGTAAGTCTGCAGGTGGGTTGAGGTGGGGCCGTGGTGGAAATGGCCGCAAAAGTATAATGCAGGAGTACAATTTGCGTACAGGTGTGTAATGAGGACTGCATGGCATCACTGGCTTTACGCTTGTATTTTACCCTTGTATAACTTCTGTACTCTAAACAATTTTAAGTTTTCTGTTAATTTGTTAGAATTGCCAGACTTAACAATGTCACCTATGTTTAGATTCTCATTTGTTAATTATCCTCTATTGATTTTTATCCTACGTTTTCAATTCTTTGTATGAAAACAAAGAATTCTAAGTAAAAAAATATTACTTATGAAAAGAATCATATCTAATTTTTTTTAAGTTTCATTGTAACATTTTTTTGAAGTTACTTAAATAAAATCCTTTCTTTAAACCCCACAAGTGTTCAGTTTATTCAAGGAGGCAGCACTACTCATTGCAGGCTGTCTATTTCTTCTCGTGTCATACAGACACTATCGGCTTTCCACTGCCACACCTTTGCTGCATTTAGAACATAGAACACTACAGCATAACATAGTACAGCCCACTGTGTATCTCACTCTAAAAATTTGCACTGAAACGTGGTGGCTGAAGGGGGAAGTAGTTCTGGCTTTAACTTTTATACTTTATTAAAGTGAGCAGCTATCTGTTGGAGGAATTCAATGGGTGGAATGGCATTAGTTGAGAGGAGGGTGGGGTAGAAGAAATTGTCTGTTTCTGATCAAATCCTTGCATCAGGACCTCAGCTCCTTTATTTTCCTTGGGGCATCACTGGTGTAGCAGTTAGTGCTACACTTTTGCAGTTCAGGACACGAGTTCAGTTCTGACCTGTTCTGTCAGGAGTCTGTATGTCCTCCCCATGGAATGCCTGTGTTTTCTCTGGGGGCTCCAGTTTCCTCCCACAGTCCAAAGATGTTCCAGTTAGTAGATTAATTGGTTAGTGCAAGTTGTCTTGCGATTGGGCAAGGGTTAAATCAGGTGTTGGGTTACATGGCTCGAAGGACCAGAAGTGCCTATTCTGTGCTGTATCTCTAAATAAATTAAGAGTTCAGTCTAAAATGGAAGTGTGAAATTAATAGAATGCAGTGATCTCTTCCATTTTTTGGAAATGTAGCAAGTGTGTAAGGTTGGAGATCAGGCAGGATAAACTGGCTCCTGACCTGTTTCATTCTGGATGTTTCCATAGCAATTTGCCAATCAGTACCATGTCAAATGCAATTTCCCAAGGCTCCTGAAGGTATCATACGAAAAGCGCTAGAGAAACTGGGCAGGTCCAACAGCATCTTTGGAGAGGAATAATGTAGTTTCAGGCCAAGACCCTACAGCAGGACCCTTTTCAGCTGTGATTAGTGAGCAGGAAGGACCAAAATTTGTATGGCTGAAGTAGGATAGTTCCTGAAGGTAATTGTCTTGTCCATAAAGTAAAATGGATGTTTATTTGAAATTCTGTACAAAACATTTGATTTCAGGATAGTTTATTAGAGTATCTTAATAAAGTTTTAAGTAAACATTTCATCAAATATGAACATGTTAATAGGAGGTCCCACTAGGTTAAAGTAAAATGACAAGACAAGTGACATATTTTCACCAGAAAACTACCTTCTTTTGTCTCCAGGGCTTTCTCCCAAAAAAAGCTGCTGGATAGGGCCTTGCCAGGTTAAGGCGAAGTTCCACACCCATGAGCTGTTTGTAACCTGAGCACTTCACAAGTCAGAACCATATGGCAAGAAAGGCAAGAATTTGTGAAATCCATCCTGCCGGTTTCCCAGACACTTGTTTGTGTGTGCCGGCTGTACATAAGTTGCAGATTCCCAAAGCATGAGAGAACCTGTACTCTGAAATTCAGCAGATTTATTGCATATGTGAAATCACTTGCCTTTTTTTTTGAATGGTATTGATTTCACTGCACACACACTTGAAAAGCAAAAATTTGCATTGACAGAGCAATTTTCAAGGTATTTCCACGGATATAAAATTGGGTCAAAAGAGGAGTGACTGTAGTACTGGCTAGAGATTGATAATGAAGGCAAAAAGAGTTCAAGCACACAGGCATCTGAAGGCACAGCTACCACTCAGTGATGGAAGTTGGTGGTGATTATGGTAGTGGGGGAAGGTGACACCTGGTTTTGCTGTCAAGGCTAGCACTTAGGATTCACCAGAATCACCTTTGAACAGAATTTAAAGATCTGAAGTTGTGTACTGGTCTCAGACTAAGAGCAGATTTCTTTCCCTGTAGTCTTTATGACAATCTAGTTGCTGGAGAATTGCCATTACTAGTGTTCCAAGAATGCAATTTCTCTACCTATCACAAGAGATTTGAACTTATCTCTAGTGTTAGGCTGAACTCATGTTCTAAAAAGTGATAAATAAGAGAAAAATCCTGCAAGTGTTTAATTTTCTAATTCCAAATTAGAACAGTTTTCCTTGTGACCATTACTTTACCTTCCTCGGACATTATACCAGTAGCTGGATGTTGAGTATATCTCATTCCAACTTAGGCAATGTTATAGCCAAAAGGGTCCAGGTGTAAGGAAACACTTAATGACCCACTGATTATTAACCACCCAAATCCAACAATTAACCTCCAGATGGGATAATGCAAGTTTCCACTGTGGCACTTTTCCACCTAAGGAGGGGACGTAGACCACCCACCCATGCACAACCAGACCATACACGTAGACCACATCCATAAATACATACATCCATAAATGCACCCAATAGGAAGGAGAAAGAAAGAGCCCCATAACAAGTTACTTTCCTGAAGTCCTCTGTACTCCACCTAATAAACACGACATTTCTACTTTAGGCAGTTTCCTGATCCTCATTTGCTGTGATATTCTCAGCTGGAGATGTTGAAGATCAACCACCAGAATTTGCTTTAAACACAGCCTGCGGTTGCTTGAAGGGAATCCGTCCTGTCCTCTCGACCTTTACATATCCATCCTCTGGTCCTCCTCACTCTGTTTTCTTTGCTTTGGGAACTGAAATAAGTGCGAGAGGGAGGAGGAAGCCAGCGGCTGCCATGGTGAAACACAGCTCGGCACCTCCCAGCCAGTAGACTGCAAGAGAAAAACAACATTCAATCCCTCCACCACCTCCCTTGTCCATTAGCTGCAGCACACAGGCAGGTATCAAACTTCTCAACCAGCTCCATCTAGAACAGTACAGGCCATTCAGCCCACCATGTTGTGCCAACCTTTTAACCTACTCTAAAATCATCCTACATGGACTTTGTCCCCAGTGGAGATGGCATAATTTTAAAGTGATTGGAGGAAAATATAAAGGGGATGTCAGAAGTAAGTTCTTTACACAGAAGGTACATGGAAAACCCTGCCAGGAGTGGTGATAATGGCAGATTTATTAAGGACATTTAAGAGACTCTTAGATTGGCACATAAATAAAGGAACAAAATGGTGGGCTGTGTAGGAGGGAAGAGTTAGATTAATCTTGGAGTAAGTTATAAGGTCAGCACAACATCATGGGCCAAGGAGCCTGTACTGTTCTATGTTCTACAAACTTTGTTCTGGGAGAAACTAGTCTTAAGGTCAAGTATAATAGTGATTGCAGTAGAAGAAAATTTCTTACTAAGTTAGTGTTTAAATTTTGGAATATACTGCCTTAAAGGTCAGTAAAAGATTAAATATTTAACTTTATGAAGAAAATTAGATAAATGCCCTTCTCCCTCCACACAAAGCAAAAATGGAAGAATATGAGGCAACAGTCTGTTTGAGGAACTCAGCCAGCTGTTAGGAAAAGAATCGTCCACTTTTCCTTCTGCAGATTGTTTGTTGCTCCAGATTCCAGCATAAGTAGTCTCTTATCCCTCCACATTGGAAATTAATGCACTCCTCCAAAGTTACATGGTGATACAGAGTACAAGAGAATTGCTAAATTTAATTGTTTCACTATTAGCAGTCATGCCTTCAACATCTAATTACTTTCATAAATCCCTCCACCCCTTTCATAAATCCAAGCTTTGAGTCCTGTCCCTTGTCAATCCATAGCAAATTTTGCTTTGCAATTTTTCTTTGTGAAGTGTATTGGGAACTACTTCAAGTTCATTGTCATTCAACCATACATATGTATACAGCTAAAGAAAACAACATTCCTCTGAGACCACGGTGAAAAGCACAGCACATACTGTATATCACATACAGCGCACAATATTTACAGATAAAATCTGTAGCTGTACAAGTTGACATAAAGTGCATACATGACATATAATTAAATGTAAAATTCAGATCTCTCCAAGTTCTTCAATTAAATGCAATTCTCACTACTGGAGCAGAGACTCCCATGTGCTAATGAAGAAATCATTGTCCTGCCATTAACTGAACATAATCAGGAAACTCACTCCTGAAACCCATGAAAGCAACAAATGAAGCTGAATAATTTCTCACCTGTAGCTGCCAAGGTTGGTCCCAAGGCTCGGGCTAGAGCCCCCAGACTACGAAGTATTCCCATTATTGTTCCTTTTTGATTGGCTGCACCTTTTAAAAAAAGATCCATTTAAAACAATTTTTTTTCACACCCTTCCCTAACTATTTTCTCCACTGCTAGCAAAGGATACTTATTTATTATAGGTCATGTGTTAAGGATGAAAGGTAAAATGTTCAAAGGGAGCATGAAGAGAAGCTTCTTCACTTAGAGGGTGGTGAGAGTGCAGAGCAAGTTGCCTGTGGACATAGAGGATGTGGGTTGGATTGCAACATTTAAGAGAAGTTTGCTTAAGTACATGAAGGGGAGGAGTATGGACAATGGGACTAGGCAGATTAACAGTTCAGCATGGACTAGATGGGCCGACGGGCCTATATCTTGTGCTCTATGACTAAGTCTTGACTCAATTTGTAACCCTCTTGAGCCAGAATCATAAGAGCTATGAGCAAAAATGTCCTTACAGCTTCATATTAATCCCATTGTTCAATATAACATCTGTTCCACAATCACATTCATTACTTCTATGACCTCATTTGATAAATGCTTGGATACTATTAAGGGTGACATGGTAGTGTAGCAGTTAGCATAACTCCATTACAGCGCCAGCAACCCTGGTTCAATTCCACCTCTGTATGTTCTCCCTATAACTGCATGGGTTTCTTCCAAGTGCTCACATTTCCTCCTACGTTCCAAAGATGTACGGGTTAGTAGGTTAACTGGTCAGATGTGTGTAACTGGGTGGCATGGGCTCGCTGGGCTGAAAGGGTCTGTACCATATTGTACAGGGCATCAATCATACCTTTAACATCTATTTGGCAATGTAATTTGCAGTCCCTTCAGACACAGCATTTCTAAAATTCACAATCATTGGAACAACTTTCTACCCAAGTGCCTGACCTGCTCCCTCACTCCTCAATTCTATGCCTGTCATTCTAAATTCTCCAGCCTGAACTGATAGATGAAGGTATCCTCGCTCTCTGCTGTGTCCTGCGCACACATCAACAACAACTGACGTCCTGATACAAGGTTTAGACCTTACATGTTGACAATTCCTTCCCCTGCCCCCTTCAGATGCTGCTGGGTTCTTCCAGCACATTGTTTGCAGCTAAGTTATCAATCACCTCTGGCAGCGCATTCCATGCACCCACCACTCTCTGTGTAAACGAACCTGCATCTTACATCTCCCCTATAAAACTATGCCTCCTCTTATTAGCCATTTCCACCCTGGGGAAAACGCACTGGCTGTCTACTCTAACTATGCTTCTTATCATCTTGTACACACAGTTCTATCAAGTCACCTCTCATCCTCTGTCGCTCCAAAGAGAAAAGCTCTAGCTCGTTCAACATTCCTCTTACAACATGCTCTTTAATCCAGGCAGCATCCTGGTATATCTCCTCCGCACCCTCCCTATAGCTTCCACGTCTTTATAAAGAGGTGTCCAAACACAATACTTTGTGGGCTAACCTGGGCTCTATAGAGCTGCAGCATTATCCAGTGGCTCTTGAACAGGTAGGTGAATTTTATCTATTCCTCTTATCATCCTGTACACAGTTTTACACAAACTATGGTCTCCGTGTTGTGTGTTCGGTTCCAACATTTAATAGAAGTTTGGATAAGTACATGGACAGTGGGGGGGGGGGGGAGTGGTATGGAGGGCTGTGATCTAGGTATGGGTCAATGGGATTAGGCAGAACAACAGTTTGGTATGGATGATGGGCTAAAGGGCCTATTTCTGTGCTATAGTGGCTCTATGACCCAATGCTCTTTAACTACTCCATCAGTGACTTCCCCTCCATTACAGGAGTGTGGATGTTAACGATTGCGGAGAGTTCGGTTTCCATTACTGCTGCTCAACATTCAGTGAGGATCTGGCAGATAACATTATCCAAGGCAATGACCACCCCCAATAAAAGCAAGACCCCTTAATGCCATCATTAAATTGCCACCATTGAACATCACAGAGTGACCAGTAACAGGAATCTTGCCCGTACTATCAGCTGTAAATACTCTTTAATTATTCATTTGTTGGGATACTTTTTTAAAAATTCAAAATTAAAACATTTCAAAACATTAATCTTTAAAAATTACAAAAAACTATGCAATGCCTTTTCATTCTTACACTCATAGTCAATGCTTTAAGTAGTGTACAATTATATTCCTTAAAATCAATAGGAACGTTGCCACTCATGTGGCCTCCTTTGTGGTGCACGACTACAATAATTGAGGAGCCTCCTCACCCAATCTGGCCCCTCCATCTTCAGTAGCAGAAGAACCCTGCACTGTGGTCCTTTCCCACTGAGCCCTTGCAGAGGATGAACCAAGCTCCAATGCATCCCTCAGCACATACTCCTGCAGCCTGGAATGGTACCATTCAGCACCATTCCTTCAAAGATATCTTGATGTGCCGGCAGACCAAAGGGAGTCCTTCACTGACTTGATGATCTGGCCCCAGCACTTGAAATTCATTTCCCTGTGTGTCCCTGGGAACAGCCTGTAGATCAAGGAGTGCTTTGTCACACAGCTGTTGGGGATGAACCATGAAACAGGCCCTTGCATCATTGGGATATTTAATACCCATCATCAAATAAGGTTAAGATGATGAAGATGAACTACTCTGAAGACACTGTACTGCATTGGAGGAAGATATTTACAGAACACAAGGTAACAATGCAACGATGAAAGGATACACTTCCAAATGGAGCATCATCATCAATTGCCATGTTGTATGACCATGATTGTTCCTGGCAAATTTTTCTACAGAAATAGTTTGCCACTGCCTTCTTCTGGGCAAGACGGGTGACCCCAGCCATTATCAATAGTCTTCAGAGATTGTCTGCCTGGCGTCAGTGATCACATAACCAGGACTTGTGATATGCCCCAGCTGCTCATACAACCATCCACCAGCTGCTTCCATGGCTTCACATGACCCTGACCGGGGGTAAACAGGTGCTACACTTTGCCCAAGGGTGACCTGCAAGCTAGCAGAGGGAAGGAGCGCTTTACACTCCCTTTGGTAGAGATGCATCTCCACCCCACCACCCACCAAATGGAGCAATGTTAGAGATAAAGAGATTAGCTTTATTTGTCACATGCACATCGAAACATAGAGATCGAATGGCAGAGCAGATTCGATGGGCCGAATGGCCTAGCCCTGCTCCTTTGTCTCGTTGTCTTACCATCCAAAACAGTCCAAATATGTGCCAAAGACAGCCCACAAGTTTTGCTGTGCTTCCAGCACCAACATCGTATATAAACTTACTAAACTACTAATCCATACGTCTTTGGAATGAGGGAGGAAACCAGAGCACCCAAAGGAAACACATGCAGTCATGGGGAGAAAGTGCAAACCCCTTACACAGTGATGGGAAATTGAACTCTGATCGCTGGCACTGCAGAGCATTATGTTTACCACTATGCTCCAGTGCCACCCAAAGTGGGAACCTGAAGGTGATACAAGTTTCTTAAGCACTTGCTGCCCTAGTCTTCGTATGAGGTAAAGGTAGGGGTTTGGGAATGGCTCTCAAAGCTACGTGGGTATTAAACTTTATGGTGTTCCAGGGAAATGAGTGTTGTCCCTTCTGAACCTCTCTGTTCCCATGTTGAAAGCAGTAGAGTAAAAGATGCTGGTGCTTTGAACAAGCCAAGAGCACCAAGACATTCCCAACACTTACCATATCCGGCTACCAGCGCAGATAGGCAGGGAACGACAACAGCAGCAGCTGGAGGGGAAGCAAAAATCAGACCATGGTTATAAACACAAGAGATTCTGCAGATGCTGGAAATTCAAAATTGTGAAGGAACTCAGCAGATCAGGCACCATCTATGGAGATAAACAGACAGTCAACCCTTTGGGCCAAGACCCTTCAAACATCAGTTGCATCACTATCTGGTGTGGAAGGGCCACTGTACAGGATAGGAAAAAGCGAAAGGGAATTGTAAACTCAACCAGATCCATCATGGGCATTAGCCTCCCCAGCACTGAGGTCATCTTCAAAAGGGAACACACTCCAAAAAGGTGACATCCATCACTAAGGATCCCCATCACCCAGGACATGCCCTCTTCTCATTCAGGAGCCTGAAGCCACACACTCAACATTTCAGGAACAGTTTCTCCCTTTGCCATCAGATTTCCGAATGGACAATGAACCTATGAATACTACCTCACTGTTTTTTACTCTCTTTTTGCTCTATTTGTAATATACATTTCTTATTGTAACTTCTACATTTTTTATTATTATGTATTACAAAATACTGTTGCTGCAAAACCACAAATTTCATGACAATATGCCAGTGACGTTAAACCTAATTCTAATCTCTCCACTGAAGCTTCCTTCCCCTGCAAGATGTCAAGGTTTAAGGATCAATTCAGAAAGAAAAATAATTGGCGTGGTTTGTGTTGAAATTCCTGAGTTTAGGCCCTTAGAACACAGAACAGTTCAGCCCAGGCACTTCAGCCCACAATGTTATGCTGACCCTTTAACCTACTCCAAGAGCAATCTACACAGCCCTCCCATTTTACTTTCACCCATGTGCCTGTCAAAGAGCCCCTTAAATGTTCCTAATGTATCGCATCTAACACCACCCTTAGCAGGGCATTCCATGCACTCACCACTCCCTGTTATCCCTCCCTATACTTTCTTCCAAATACCTTAAAGTTATGCCCTCTTGTGCCCCTACACCTCCTCCCTCACTACCATTCAGGGCCCCAAACAGGCCTTCCAGGAGAGATGACATTTCACCTATGAGTCTGCTGGGGTCATATACTGTGCCCACCGCTTCCGTATAGTCGTGAGAGCTGACGTAGACTGGGAGACGGCTTCGCCGAGCATCTACACTCCGTCCGCCAGAAAAAGCAGGATCTCCCAGTTGCCACCCATTTTAATTCCACTTCCTGTTCCCATTCTGATATGTCTGTCCATGGCTTCCTTTACTGTCGTGATGAGGCCACACTGAGACTGGAGGAGCAGTACCTAATATTCCGTCTGGGTAGCCTCCAACCTGATGGCACAAACATCGATTTCTCGAATTTCTGGTAATGCTGCACCCCCACCATTCCCCATCCCCCTTTCCCTCTCTCACCGTATTATAATGTTAAAGATGCTATGCTAAATTGATATACTATTATCAAAAGTACCAAGGTACGGTGAAAAACTTAGTTTTGCATCATCCATGCAGATCATTTCATTACAACAATGCATTGAGATAATACAAATGAAAAGAGTAACAATTCAGAATAAAGTGTTACAGAGAAAGTGCAGTTCAGGTAGACTATGAGGTGCAAGGCCATAACAAGGTATATTGTGAGGAGAGAAGTTCATCTTATTGTACCGAGGGGTCCATTTATTAGTCCTATGACTGTGGTATAGAAGCTGCCATTGAACCTGGTGGTACGTGCTTCCAGGCTTTTGTATCTTCTGCCCAATGGAAAGGGGGAGAAGAGATTATCTGGGGTGGGTGGGGTCTTTGATTATGCTGACTGCTTTACTGAGGCAGCGAGAAGAGAGGAGGCTGGTTTCCATGATGTGCTAAGCCTTGTAAGAGCAAGTTTGGTGAGTAACATCTGAGGTAGCCTACCACACGAGTAAAAGAGGAGTCCGATATACAGGAACATCACTGAACTGGTCCAGCCGATGATGAGGAAACCCGGGATCAGAAGAGATATCGCCTGTACGGGAAAGATACAGAGAGTAAAATAAGTTATTTTTGCTATTATGCTGTTGTTTTTGTCCCACCCAACGCTGTTTCCCACACGTAAAAGGAGTCTGATGTACAGAACCATTCCTGAACTGGTTAAGGAAGTGGATGAGAGAGACACACACACACACACAGACACCACTGGGGTCATCTTCAAAAGGTGATGCCCAGAAGGTGGTTTTCATCATTGAAGCCCTCACCATCCAGGACCATCTCTTCTCATTACTACCATTGCAGAGGAGGTACAGAGGCCTGAGGGCACACAATCAAAGTTTTAGGAAAAGCTTCTTCTCCTCTGTCATCGGGTTTACGGAGGGTCCTATCTACTCTATCCATGCCTCTCAAAACTTCATCAAATTCTATCACATCTCTTCCCAGCCTCCAACCCTCCACATACGACAACTTAAGTATGTCCAACTGCTCCTTATGCCTCGTACACATCAGGGTCACCATAGTTTTGGGTGCCACAGCAGCAAAGCCATTTGCGTGACACTATTACAGCTTAGACAGAGTTCGGAGTTCAATTCTGATGTCATATTGTAAAGTTTTTAAAGTTTACTGACAACGCCACAGTCATGGGCCCAATCAACAGTGATGACAAATCAGCATATAGGAGGGAGATTTAAAATCTGGCTGAGTGGTGCCACAACAAAAACCTCTGATTTGCCTTTGTGAGCTCAGTGTTTACTTTACTGGAAATGTTCCAGTTTCAGCACACTCGCTAGTGTGGTTAACGCTCTTCCCATAATGTTCCTTCATCACTTACCCCCTTCACCGCTTTGACCTCGTTTCCAGGTTTAATCCTCCGAGCATATCCTCCCTGGACTATTGCCATCGTAATTCCCACGAAGAAGAACATCTTCCCTTGTTGCATGCTGGAAGCAATAGCAATTAAAAACAAAAATCACACCAGTAGCCAGCTTTCATTCAAGAAGGCAGTCACAGAGTAGAAAGCATCCATCTCTGCTTTGTTCTGTGTTGGCTTTGGGATTGCCTGGATGTCAGTAGTATGACGGAAACATGGGGCATAATTTTGAGGTAATTGGAGGAAAGTACAGGGGATGTCAGAGGTAGTTTTTTTTAAACACACAGTGGTGTGCACTGCCAGGGATGGTGGTAGAGGCAGATACATTAGGGAAATTTAAGAAACTCTTACATAGCTAAATGGATGAAGAAGAACAACAGAGGGCTATGGAGGAGGGAATGATTAGATTGATCTTGGAGTAGGTTAAAAGGTCAGCACAACTTTGTGGGTCGAAGGGATTGTACTGTGCTGTGCTGTTCTGTGTGAAGCAATTTACATGGATTTAAAACATTGCCAGGATTCGAGGGACAGAGTTATTGGGAGAGGTTCGACCGGCTGGAACTTTTCTTTGGAAAATAGGAGACTCTAGGGCTGGGGATCCCAACCTGAGGTCTGTGGACCCATAAGTAATGGTGGGGGTCCATGGCATAAAAGAGGTTGGGAACCCCTGCTTCAGGGTAACCTATAGAGCTGAATAATTATTCAATGTGCAGAAGAAGACAAACTGTGCAAATAAACAATAGTGAGAAAATGAATTATAAAGAGCCCTTGAACGTGAGTTTGTAGGTCATAAAGTCAGTTCAGAGTTGTGGTGAGTGAAGTTATCTACACCGGTACAGAAGCTGCATATAGGAACACTGGTACAGGATTGTTGTAGGGTAATAATTGTTCCTGAACCTGGTGGTGTGGGACTGAAGGCTCCAGTACCTCCTGCCTGATGGTAGCAGTGTACGTGTGCTGGATGTCTTATTTTTATTTTTTAATGTAGAGATACAGCACAGTAACAGGCCCTTTGGCCTAACAAGGCCACTCTGCCCATTTGCACCCATTAACCTTCTAAACTTTGGAATGTGGGAGGAAACTGGAGCACCCACAGGAAACCCATGCAATACAAGTTTAAGTTGAGAGTGGAAAGAATTAAAAGGTTCAGTTGGGCAACAACTTTAAAAAAAAAACAGAGGGCGGTGGGTATATTGAATGAGCTGCCAGAGGAAGCGTTTGAGGTAGGTATCAAAACTCTATTTAAAAGACAGTTAGACAGGTACATAAAGAGGAAAGGTTTGGATATGGGCCAATTGTGGGTAAATGGGACTAGCTTGGATGGGCATCTTGGTTGGCATGGACCAGTTGCCCATAGCATGGGACTGATTCTGACTATAAACCAGCCGGTCAGATTGGAATTGGTTTACTACTGCCACATGTACCAAGCTACAGCGAAAGGCTGGTCTTCTGTACGTCCATACAGATCAGACCATCGCACAGCTTGTAGAGCTAGAACAAGGTAATGGAATAACAACGCAGAATGGAGTGTAACAGTAACAGAGAAAGTGCAGCGTGGGTAAATAAGGCACAAGCTCGTAACAAGGTAGATTGTGAGCTCAAGAAACCAACTTATCTGACTAGGAACCATTTAATAGTCTTGGAGTTGTCCTTGAGCCTGGTGTTATGTACTTTCAGGTTTCTGTATCTTCTGCCCAATAGGAGAAGGTACTGTTTGTCTGGGGTGGGTGTGGTCTTTAATTATAATGGGTGCTTTGATAGAGGGAGGCTGGTTCCTGGATTGTTACTCATCAGCCAGACCCCATGGGGACCTGCAGTCACCAAAGCATTCTCTGGGTAAGGACAACTGACTGGCTTCTTCAAGGGGCAACTAATCCCATGACAGTAGTTTTCAGAAATAAAAAGCTCACACTAACCAAATCTGGCCATAGAACAAAAGGATTGTCGTAAAAAATCCACACAGTCAGGGCAGGAGATTCTGTACTGCTTTCTACCCGGCACAACAGATCCACAAAGCCCCATTTTCTCAAGTGTCAATACACTTGCACTAAATGCAGCCTTGCCACTGGTGAATAAACCTTGAAATTATACAAACTACACGTGACTTAAAAAAATAAATTTCAAAAAGATCCAAAATTAAAACCATAAACTGCTCAGCAGGTCAGGCAGCATCCATAGGAGAAAAAGCAGTATTAATGTTTCAGCTCAAAGACTCTTCATCAGAACTGTTGTGTCCTCTGACCTGAAAAGTTAACTCTTCTTCTCTCCCCATAGATGCTGCCAGACCTACTGGCCACTTCCAACATTGCTTTGTTTTAATTCACGTTTCCAGTGTCACCAGTTTGTCCGAACAAGGAGTTATTGAAGGCACGCTGGGAGACCAGACAAAACTGATCCACCCAAACACAATTTTCGAACAGCCTTATACACCTCTTTGCATATGTGATTACACAGAAAAACTAATTAAGTTTTGATTGTTACATTTCTCTGATAACATTATACAGACTTAATTACAGTAAAACTAGGTTTTCATTACAGTCTAAAAAACTTAATTACACATAAAACTAACTTAGTTTTCCAGATTGTGAGACTAGGCAAAGAAGTGGCAGATGGAATACAGTGTGTAGGGAAGTGTATGGTCATGTACTTTGGAGAAGGAACAAGGGTGTAGACTGTTTTTCTAAACATGGATACAATTCAAAAATCAGAGGTGCAAAGGGACTCAGGAATCCTTGTGCAGTATTCCCTAAAAGTTAACTTGTAGGTTGAGTTGCTGGTAAGGAAAGCAAACACAGTATTTGCGTTCATTTTGAGAGGATTAAAATATAAAAGTAAGGGTGTAATACTGAGGCTTTATAAGACGTCGGTCAGACCACATTTGGAGTATTGTGAGCAGTTTTGGATCCCTTGACCAAGAAAGAATGTGTTGTCATTGGAGAGGGTCCAGAGGAGATTCACTACAATGATCCCAGGAATGAAAGGATTAACGTATGAGGAGTGTGTGATGGTTCTGGTCCCGTAGCGACTGCAGTTTAGAAGAATGAGGAGGGGATCTCATTGAGACCTACCAAATATTAAAGGCCTAGATAGAGTGGATATGCAAAGGATGTTCCCAATAGTGGGACAGTCTAGAACCAGAGGGCACAGCCTCAGAATGGAAGGAGGCACTGGTATTTCCTTACCAGGCTGAGATGCAGCTAATCGATAAACACTTCACTACACATCTATAGAAGTTTGTCAAAATTTTAGATGTCATGCCACCACTAGCAGAGGTACTTAATGAATACTTTACTTCAGTATTCACTATGGAAAAGGATCTTCGTGATTGTAGTGATGACTTGCAGCGGACTGAAAAGCTTGAGCATGTAGATATTAAAGAGGATGTGCTGGAGCTTTTGGAAAGCATCAAGTTGGATAAGTCGCCGGGACCGGATGAGATGTACCCCAGGCTACTGTGGGAGGTGTGGGAGGAGATTGCTGAGCCTCTGGCGATGATCTTTGCATCGTCAATGGGGATGGGAGAGGTTCCGGAGGATTGGAGGGTTGTGGATGTTGTTCCCTTGTTCAAGAAAGGGAGTAGAAATAGCCCAGGAAATTATAGAACAGTGAGTCTTACTTCAGTGGTTGGTAAGTTGATGGAGAAGATTCTGAGAGGCAGGATTTATGAACATTTGAAGATGTATAATATGATTAGGAATAGTCAGCATGGCTTTGTCAAGGGCAGGTCATGCCTTACGAGCCTGAATGAATTTTTTGAGGATGTGACTAAACACATTGATGAAGGAACAGCAGTAGATGTAGTGTATATGGATTTCAGCAAGGCATTTGATAAGGTACTCCATGTCAGGCTTATTGAGAAAGTAAGGAGGCTGATGACACAAAGGTTGGGGGTGTTGTGGATAGTGTGGAGGGCTGTCAGAGGTTATAGCGGGACATTGATAGGATACAAAACTGGGCAGAGAAGTGGCAGATGGAGTTCAATCCAAATAAGTGTGAAGTGGTTCATTTTGGAAGGTCAAATATGATGGCAGAATATAGTATTAATGGTAAGACTCTTGGCAGTGTGGAGGATCAGAGGGGTCTTGGGGTCCAAGTCCATACAACACTCAAGGCTGCTGCGCAGGTTGACTCTGTGGTTAAGAAGGTGTATGGTGTATTGGCCTTCATCAATCGTGGAATTGAATTTAGGAGCCAAGAGGTAATGTTGCATCTATATAGGACCCTGGTCAGACCCCATTTGGAGTACTGCGCTCAGTTCTGGTCGCCTCACTATAGGAAGGACATGGAAACTATAGAAAGGGTGCAGAGGAGACTTACAAGGATATTGCTTGGATTGGGGAACATGCCTTATGAGAATATGTTGAGTGAACTCGGCCTTTTCTTCTTGGAGCGATGGAGGATGACAGGTGACCTGATAGAGGTGTATAAGATGATGAGAGACGTTGATCGTGTGGATAGTCAGAGGCTTTTTCCCCAGGGCTGAAATGGCTGCCACAAGAGGGCACAGGTTTAAGGTGCTGGGGAGTAGGTACAGAGGAGATGTCAGGGGTAAAGTTTTTTATGCAGAGAGTGGTGAGTGCGTGGAATGGGCTGCCGGCAAAGAGACTTTTAAGAGACTTTTGGATAGGTACGTGGAGCTTAGAAAGGTAGAGTGCTATGGGTAACTCTAGTAATTTCTAAGGTAGGGACATGTTCAGCACAACTTTGTGGGCCAAAGGGCCTGTATTGTGCTGTAGGTTTTTTATGTTTCTATGTTCTATAATTGCACAGACGTGCTGGACCCAGAGAGATCCTCTGATCTAATAATACGAGGAATTTAAAGTTGCTGACCCTCTCCACCTCTGACCCCCTGATGAGGACGGGTGCATGGACCTCTGGTTTCCTTCCTTCTTGGTCTTGCTGACATTAAGAGGTTGGTGTTGTGACCTCACCTTGCCAGATTTTCAATCTCCCTCCTATAAACTGATTCATTGCCACCTTTGATCCACCCAATGACAGTGCTGTCTTCAGCAAACTTAAACTTGCAATTTAGCACTTGAGCTGTGCTTGGCCTCACAGTCGTAAGTGTAAAGTGAGTAAAGCAGAAGGCTAAGCTCACTGCCTTGTGGTGCACCTGTGCAGATGGAGATTGTGGAGATGTTGTTGCCAATTTGAACTGACTGGGGTCTGCAAGTGAGGAAATCAAGGATCCAGTTGCACAAGGAGCTATTGAGGTCAAGGACTTGATTTGTTTTGAGTGGATGATGATGTTGAATGCTGAGCTGTAGTCAATAAAGAACATTCCGACGTATGCATCGTTGTTGTCCAGATGTTCCAGGGTTGAGTGAAGAGCCAATGAAATGGCATTGAAACAGTAGACAAACTGAAGCAGATCCAAGTCGATTCTCAGGCAGGAGCTGATACGTTTTCATCAGCAACCTTTCAAAATACTTCATCTCAATAGATGTCAGTGCTACTGGATGATAGTCATTGAGACAGGTTACCAGGTTCTTCTTAGGCACCAATGTAATTAAAGCCTGCTTGAAGCAGGTAGGTACCTCAGACTGCCAAAATGTTGAACAATATTGGCACATTATAATGTAATCTTCAAACTTCTGTACCTTGGTGCAATGACAACTGCATCCCATCTCTCTACTCTGGAACCTTATTTTTTTGGATATTCAATAAGATCCAAATAGATAATTAAAGGCTTTACCTGTCAAAGTGGAAGCGTTGATGAGTGAGGAAGCTGAGGGTGTACTCCAGGCCAGAGAACAGGAAGAGGTACAGGAAGTAAACCAGCCCCAGGACTTTCAGAGCCTGCATACCTGGATTGTTATAGAAAACAAAAAAGAAGAAGAATTATCCTAAACACTGAATAATTATCCCGAGAATAAATATCCTGCTTGTGGATTACAGGAGGAAGAGAGACTGGCTCACCCGATCAACATCAATGGGACTGCAGTTGAGAAGGTGAGTAGTTTCCAGTTCCTTGGTATACACATCACCGAAGATCTCACCTGGACTGTACACACCAGCTGCGTGTCTTCCACCTCAGGCAACTGAAGTTCAGCATGAGCACTGAAATCCTAAAGACCTTCTACAGTGGCACAATTGAGAGCATCCTGACTGGCTGTATCATCACTCACCCCCCAGCATGGGAACTGCACCAACCTTGACCAGTGGGCACTGCAGAGAGTGGTACGGACAGCCCAGCACATCTGTGGGACACGAACCTCCCTCTTTTGAGGACGTTTACAGCAGCAGGTGCATAAAGAAGGCCTGGAAGATCACTGGGGACACCAGTCACTCCAACCATAAACTGTGTCGGCTGCTTCCGTCTGGCAAACGGTATCGCAGCATTAAAGCCCGGACCAACAGGCTTCTTTCTGCAACATCTCCTCCACTACCTCCATCAGCACAGGTGCACCACAAGGCTGTGTGCTTAGCCCCCTGTTTACTCACTTTACACTTGTGAAGCTCCAATGTCATACTTAAGTTTGCCGATGACACCACTGTCAGTGGCTGAATCGAAGGTGGTAGTGAATCAGCGTACAGGAGGGAGATTGAAAACCTGTCCGAGTGGTGTCACAACACCTGTCACTCAATGTCAGCAAGACCAAGAAGCTGATTGTTGACTACCGGAGGAAGAAAATACTCACTCACTCACTCCATCACTGAATTGTTCCCACAACCTATGGACTCTTCATCTTACGTTCTCGATATTTATTGTTTATTTAATATAATTATTTTATGCGTCTTTGTATTTACTGTGAATGCCCACAAGAAAATGAATCTCAGGGTTGTCTACAGTGACATACGAGGGGTGATTGATAAATTCGTGGCCTAAGGTAGAAGGAGTCAATTTCAGAAAACTTAGCACATTTATTTTTCCTACATTTACACACGTAGTCCAGCAGTCGTGGAGCATACAGATCCCTTCTTTGTAGAGGTTGGTGTCTTGGACCTCCAGAAAGTGCTCCACAGCAGGGGTGACTGATAAGTTTGTGGCCTAATGCAGAAGAAGATGAGGAGAAACTTCAAACTTTCTGCATTTTCACTCAAAGAGTTGAACTGCACGTTCATCTAACGAGAGCTGTATAACACATCTCCTTCTACCCTAGGCCACGAACTTATCAATCACCCCTGCTGTGGACCACCTGGAGGTCCAAGACGCTCTCATTACATGCACGTGCAGTTCAACTCTTTGAGTGATAATGCAGAAAGTTTGAAGATAATAACTCATCGCCTTCTACCCTAGGCCACGAACTTATCAATCACCCCTGCTGTGGACCACTTCCGGAGGTCCAAGATGCCGACTTCTACAAAGAAGGGATCCGTATGCTCCACGACCACTGGACTAAGTGTGTAAATGTAGGAGGGGACTATGTTGAAAAATAAATGTGCTAGGTTTTCTGAAATTGACTCCTTCTACCTTAGGCCACAAACTTATCAATCACCCCTCATATATGTACTTTGAAGTTTGTATCTGCCTCATTCTACATACCCATCATTCTGTGCAAAAACCTACCTCTGACATTCCCCTGGACTTTCCTCCAATCACCTGAAAATTATGCCCCTGAGAATTAGCCATTTCTGCCCTGGGGAAAAGGTCCCTAGCTATCCCTGTGATCTATGCTTTTCATAATCTTATACATCTCTATCAAGTCACCCCTCATCTTGTGTCACTCCAAACAGAAAAGCCCCCACTCGCTCAACCTATCCTCATAAGACTTATTCTCCAATCCAAGCAGCATCCTGGTAAATCTCCTCTGCACCCTCCCGAAAGCTTCCACAGCTTTCCTACAATGAGGCGACCAGAACTGAGCATAATACTCCGATTGTGGTCTAACTAGAATTTTGTAGACTACAATATAGACCTTGGGGATATCTTGCCGTTCATTCATTGTCGCCACAGTCTTCAAATGCCAAAACTCCCTTCCCAAATACACTTTAATAACTTCACCAGAATGACTGCCACAGCTCACCACCTTCTTTCCAAGGGCAATTTGCGAAAGGCGACCAAATGCCCAGATCTGTGCGATAGAAATAATGCACAGAAACATTCAAACTCCGCCATGGATACAAAAGGAGGAGGGTTAGGCATTTGGCTAGCAACCCCCTCCTGTAAAAACCCAGAGCTACAGAAACTCCAAAGACCTCAGGACCTGGGAAAGGAAGGAGCTTCGCCTAAAAGATGTATGAAGTTGTGTGGTGAAAGCAGATCAACCTTCAGCCCAGGACAGAGTACTTTGGCAGCTGGACAACAGAAATGGCTCAATGGAAAACAGAATCTAATTCTCTGATTTATTATTTATTCATTCATGGGAAGCTAGGCCGGCATTGATCATCTATCCCCAAATTCCCCAAACAGAAGAGGCAATTAAGAGTCAATCCATTAATGGTTCTGGAGTCTCATAGAGGCCACACCAGGCAGCAATGGCAGATTTCATTCTTTGAAGCACATTAATGAACCAGGTGGAATTTTTTTAAATATCAGCTTTACGTGGGAAATACGTCTCTACCAAAGGAGGTGTAAGGCACTCCTTCCCTCTGCTAGCCTGCAGGTCACCCTGGGGCAAAGTGTAGCACCTGCTTAGCCCCCTGATCAGGGTCATGTGAAGCCACGGGAGCAGGTGATGGATGGTCGTATGAGCAGCTGATGGATGGTCGTATGAGCAGCTGGTGCACACCACTTGTCTTGGTTATGCCAGGCAGCCAATCTCTGAATAGTATTGATAATAGCTGGGGTCATCTATCTTATAGAAAAAGGCAAGGGCAAGGGCAAACCATTTCTGTCGAAAAATTTGCCAATAATAGGCCATGATCGCCAACGTCATATGACACAGCACACAATGATGATGATGAGTTTCACAGCTTTTTGTACAAGAAGTCTGATAACAGTAGAATGGAAGCTGCCCTCGAGCCTGGTGGTACGTGTTTTCATGCTTTTGTATCTTCCGCCCAATGGGCAAGGGAGAAGAGAGAATGTCTGGGATGAGAGGAGGAATGTTCGGGGTGGCAGGGGGAAGTGTAGATGAGTCAATTGGAGGGGTGACTGGTTTGCATATGTACACTCTTATTAATTTTTGTAATTAGTTAACTAATCCACTATCACTGTAACATGTTTCTACCAGGGTTAGTATATGGTGAACTCTCAAGATAATTGGTTATTGCTTAAAACCAATAAATAACCTTCCAAAACAACCCACAAAGGATCACTGACTTACTGTCACTGATGGAGCAGACTTAATGTGTAGGAGACAGAAGAAGAGAGGAGATTCCTGGGAGAGTCATCAGATATTCACCCACCTTCTGGAGAAGGAGAGTCCTTCCTTTGCTGGATGGCGGAGAATCGGAACAGTGCCACGGGGCTGAGTAGGTTCACGGCATTCTGGAAGGTGGACGAGACCGAGGAGATCTATGTGGAGAGTCAGAGTCGAATGTCAGCACATACAATGTTAGCATTAAAACAGATCGTCGTCAAGATATCCAGCAAGTCAGGCAGCATCCGCAGAGAGAGATAGAGAGAGAGATAGAGAGATAGAGATAGAGAGAGAGAGAGAGAGAGAGAGAGAGAAAATGTTTCCTGTCCAAGACCTTTCATCAGAATTGAGAAATAAAGAAAACAAGTTACTTTTTGAGTTACAGGGAAGATGGAACAGTTAAATAAATGAAATATATCAGACTTCACAGTGGAAAAAGATTTAAACTTCTTCGGGGGTGACATACTGTACCTGGAAGAGACTTCACAGTGAAGAAATCTCTGGCTATCCACTCAATCTATCCCTCTTATCAATTTGTACCCCTCCATCAAGTTTAGAGGGATATAGGCCACAGGTGGGAAAATGGGAATAACTTCCATGGACACCATGGCTGGCATGGACCAGTTGGGCCGAAGGGCCTGACTTCATGCTGTATGATTCTACAGTTCTATGGCTGGTCAGTGAAACAATGCAAGATGCTACACTCTGAACGTGACATTCACTCTTCATTAAACCCACAAGACAACAACAGCAGAAGAAAGAACAAACTTGGATTTCCGTAACAACTTTTACCACCTGGCTCGCCACGGCACCCTAACAGCGTGATGACACTACAGCTCAGAGTGCCAGAGTTCAATTCTGGTGACCTCTGTACGAAAGTTTGTACATTCTCCCCGTGGCTGCATGGGTTTCCTCTGGGGGCACCGCTTTTCCACCACAGTCCAAAAATGTACCGGTTAGTAGGTTAATTGGTGATTGCATTTATTTATTTATCTGTTTATTTATTTTATTTCTTACATCCAAGGGAGTAAAAATCTTTATGTTGCATCTCCATTGCAATGTACAAGCAATAAAGAGGGGAAATGTGGGAAGATATTGCCCCAACACTAAAATTGTATACATAATTGAGGTAATGTTACAGCTATATAGGACCCTGGTCTGACCCCACTTGGAGTACTGTGCTCAATTCTGGTCACCTCACTACAGGAAGGATTTGGAAGTCATAGAAAGGGTGCAGAGGAGATTTACAAGGATGTTGCCTGGATTGGGGAGCATGCCTTATGAGAATAGGTTGAGTGAACTTGGCCTTTTCTCTTTGGAGCGATGGAGGATGAGAGGTGACTTGATAGAGTTGTACAAGATAATGGGAGGCATTGATCGTGTGGATAGTCAGAGGCTTTTTCCCAGGGCTGAAATGGCTAGCACGAGAGGGCATAGTTTTAAGGTGCTTGGAAGTAGGTACAGAGGAGATGTCAGAGTTAAGTTTTTTTACGCAGAGAGTAGTGAGTGCGTGAAATGGGCTGCCGGTGACGGAAACAGAAGGGTCTTTTAAGAGACTCCTGGATGGCTACATGGAGCTTAGAAAAATAGAGAGCTATGGGTAAAGATTAGGTAGTTCTAAGGTAGGGACATGTTCGGCACAGCTTTGTGGGCCGAAGGGCCTGTATTGTGCTGCATGCTTTCTATGTTTCTATAATGGT
Source organism: Mobula hypostoma (assembly GCF_963921235.1). Lineage (NCBI taxonomy): Eukaryota > Metazoa > Chordata > Chondrichthyes > Myliobatiformes > Myliobatidae > Mobula > Mobula hypostoma. Next base: position 188,613,371 of record NC_086101.1, on the reverse strand, counting down.
TTTGTACTCATTTATGTACAGTCAGATACACAATCAGATCAATGTGTATTGATAAATCTGATGGCCTGGTAAATCATCCTGTCATTCGGCTCGGGGTCAAACAGGTGGTTTGCTGGGTGGCACGACTCCTGGGGCCAGAAAGGCCTGTTCCACACCCTATCTCTAAATAAATACATACATAGCATGCCCCAGATCGGTGAAGGATCCCGATGAGTGGACTCCATGGTAATGTAGCCATGGCAACTGATTAGCACACAGCACGATCCCACAAGCACCAGTTTGTTTTGGAGAATCAATGTCTGGAACCATGGGGTTTGAACCTGCAGTCAGAAGAGTCCACTCCCTACTAAGCCACGGTGAAGACCCCTTGGGGCACGTTCAATTGGGTTAGTAGCAATAAGTGTGGGCGTTTAAGGAAAAAAAGATAAGTTCTGTTGCTTATTTCTGTATTTCATTGTCTTACTGTTAATAAAAATATAACAGAGACATTGAAATAAATGAAGCATTTTAGAAAACCTATTCAAAAATTAAGAATATTAATCTTTTAAAAACACAATTGAAAAATAACATCCATCTTAATAGTATTGTATTTGTAACCATGGACTATCGAAGTACTGATGTGTACAGCAGGTCTGTGAGGATTTCAAAATGTATTATCCATCGTCACATGCTCTCACAACCATCCAGCTGATGCCAAGCTGCAGAGAGTCATTTCCTGTGAAAACATCTCACTATTTTTGGGTAAGAAATTGGTATTCGCCGCTTCATTTGACAGTAAAAATAATCATTTTTTTAAATTATGGATGGGGTTTAAATGCTGCATGCCAACAAAATTTGTGTGCGTTCCATAGATTTGCCACCCCCACCCTACCAAGCCGCACATCTTTATCAGGATATACAAGATTTACCAAGATGCTGCCTGGATTAGAAAGCACGTCTTATGAGGATAGATTGAGCAAGCTAGGGTTTGTCTCTTTGGAGTGAAGGAGGATGAGAGGTGACTTGGTAGAGGTGTACAAGATGCACGTGGCCAAGTGGTTAAGACATCGGTCTAGAGATCTGAAGGTCGCTAGTTCGAGCCTTGGCTGAGACAGCGCGTTGTGTCCTTGAGCAAGGCACTTAACCGCACATTGCTCTGCGACAACACCGGTGCCAAGCTGTATCGGCCCTAGTGCCCTTCCCTTGGACAACATCGGTGGCATGGAGAGGGGAGACTTGCAGGATGGGCAACTGTCGGTCTTCCATACAACCTTGCCCAGGCCTGCACCCTGGAAACCTTCCAAGGCGCAAATCCATGGTCTCACGAGACTAACGGATGCCTATTACAAGATGATAAGAAGCATAGATAGAGTGGACAGTCAGAGACTTTTACCTAGGGCAGAATAGGCTGATATGAGTGGGCATAGTTTTAAGGTGACTGGAGGAAAGTATAGATGGGATGTCACGGATAGATTTTATTTTAAAATGGAGAGTGGTAGTTGCACGGACTGCCCTGCCAGAGGTGGTGGAGATACATTAGGGACATTTAAGAGACTCTTAGATAGGCACATGGATGTCAGGAAAATGGATGAAATATGTGGGAAGGAAGGGATAGATTCATCTGGAAGTAGGTTGAAAAGTCGGCACAATATGTGGGCCGAAAGGCCTGTACTGTTCCATATTCAAAATCCACACAAGCAGTACCAGAGGGAAAGATTGAACCCAAATCCCTGGTCTGAGGTGTTAACTCTCCTATCTGCCCCGTCGTGACAACCTTTAAACCTCTCTACATTCCCTCCCTCCCCCCCAACCCCCTCTGAACCTTGGTTTCTCCCCAACCCTGCACCACCTGAGCCCCACAGACCGTGCCCTCCAAATCCCGGCACACCCTTCCTCCCAGCGTACCCGCTTCTCCCTCGGGAGGGTCTCTGGGAGGAAGAAGAAGACGAAGAGCAGGTCCGACACCACGAGGGCCATGGCCAGCAGTGCGGGTTGGAGGTAGAAGGCTTCGTCTTTGCCAGCCCGCGTCCCGAGGAAGGCTCCGATCATGGGTCCAACGGTGAAGCCCAGGGAGAAAGCCACGCCAACCATTGCCTGGGGGGGGAAGGGAGACACAGGAGGGTCAGGAGGAGAAGCTGAGAAACACAAACAGCCCGCGAACTTCGTACGTACAATGGGAATGCTGTGGATTAGAGGGAAATGGGAGTATGGTGGCGTAGCGCAGGTCAGCACGGTGGCAAAGCGGTTAGCACAACGCTTCACTGTACCAGTGATCCGGGTTCAATTCCTGCCGCCATCTGTAAGGAGTTTGTACGTTCTCCTCATAACCACACGGGTTTCTTCCAGGTCCTCCAGTTCTCTCGCACAGTCCAAAGACCAACAGGTTCGTAGATTAATCGTGTATTGTCCTGTGCTGGGCAAAGCGACACATTGGGTCGGAAGGGCCTGTTCCAAGCTGCATCTCTAAATTAAATAAATAAACAGGGCGATAGAAGGATACGGGGCAAGCCGAGGGTAATAAGGGTGATAGAAGGATACGGGGGCAAGCCGAGGGTAATAAGCCATATAGCACAGTAACAGGCCCTTGAGCCCAACCAGTCCATGCTGACCAAAGTTCCCATCTCTGCTGGTCTCATTTACCTTCGTTTGGCCCGTACCCTCCTCGACCTTTTCTACCCAGGTGTGTTCTAGATGCTACTAATGTACCGACGTTGGGACTGGATGAGGTAGGAGATGGCCTGCATGAATGCGTTGGGCTGAAGGGCCTGCTTCCGTGCTGCATACCCTCTAGAACTGCCTCTGCACGTCAATGGGCGCCACAGTAGCACAGCAGTTTGCGCAATGCTAATACAGTTTGGGGCACCACAGTTCAATCCAGCAAGGGGTTTCTATGTCCTCCCTGTGGGATACATGGGTTTCCCCCGGGTGCTCTGGTTTCCTCTCCAGTCAATTGTAAATAGTCCCATGATTAGGCTAGGATTAAACTGGAAGTTGCTGGGTGGCGAGGCTTGAAGGGCGAGAAGAGCTTATCTCTAAATTTAAAAACATAATAATAATAATAATAATAAAACTCCACCAGCGGCCCACAAGAACACACCCCCCTCCCAGCCACTTACCATGCCTTTGCTGCGTGCCTGGGGAGACGGAAGGTCAGCAATGATTGCCGTGGACAAGCTGACATTCCCTTTGCTGATCCCACCCACCACTCGGGACAGGAGGAAGATCCCAAAGTTCCTTGAGAGAGCCCAGAGTGCATATGAAACTAGGAGCCCAGCCTGGAATTTGGGAGAGAAAACTGGTGAGACAAGGTTCAGGAACCCTCTTCCCACCTGCCCACAACACCTCCCCTATCTGCAGCCATTAATCACCTTGCTTTTCCATCACCTCCAACCCTCTGCTGCCTTCACCTATCACCTCCAAGACTCTGTTGCTATCTCCACCTCTCCCCCTTTCATCACTCTTCCTCACCCGCATCCACCTATCACCTTGCAGTAACAACTTCATCCTATCTCCCCTCTATTCTCCCAGTCCAGGTGAAAAACCTCGATTTGAAACATCAACTATTTCCCTCCACAGATGCTGCCTGACCTGCTGAGTTCCTCCAGCATTTTGTGTGTTGCTCCAGATCCCAGTATTGCAGTCCCATGTCTCCTGTGTGCCCAGGATAATTTCAACATAGTACAGTAAAGCACAGTACGGGGGCCATTCAGCCCACAATATTGTACCACCCTTTTAACCTGCTCTAAGATCAATCCTACCCATCCCTCCTTCATAACCCTCCATTGTTCTTTCATCCTTGTGCCCCTAATGTACCTGCTTCCACCACCAGCCCTGGCTGTGCCACACACCCACCACTCTCCTTGTGAAAGATTTACCTCTGACATCCCCCCTACACTTTCTTCCTATCAACTTAAAATTATGCCCCCTTGTATTGCCCATTTCCCCCCTGGGAAAAAGTTTCTGGATGTTCATTCGATCTGTGCCTCCTATCATCTTGTACACCTCTGTCATGAATCTGCTAATCCTCCTTCGCTCCAAAGGGAGCTTGCTCAACACACATACATAAATCATGCTCTTCAATCCAGACAGTATCCTGGAAAATCTCCTCCACACCCTCTATCAAGCTTCCACATCCTTCCTATAATGACGGCACCAGAACACAACACAACACCCCAAGTGTGGTCTAACTAGGATTTTATAGAGATGCAACATTACCTTGTGACTCTTGAACTCAATTGCCTAGTTCATATAGACTGGGCACCTTAACCACTCATCTTTGAGGGACCTCTTTCTAACTACCCCATTACAGGAAGGATGTGGAGGCTTTGGAGAGGGTGCAGAAGAGGTTCACCAGTCTACTGCCTGGATTAGAGGGCACTGCACTGCAAGGTTAGACAAACCTGGGTTGTTTTTACTGGAGTGCCGCAGGGTGATGGGAAACCTGACAGAACTTTAGAAAATTATGAGAGGTACAGGCCATAAGACACAGGAACAGTATTAGGCCATGTGGCCCATAATGTCTGTTTCACTGTTCCATCGTAACTGATTTACTTTCCCTGTCAAACCCATTTCCTGCCTTCTCCCCATAACCTTTGACACTTACTAATCAAGTACCTATCAACCTCCACTTTAAATATACCCAATGACTTGACCTCCACAGCTATCTCTAGCAATGAATTCCACAGATTCACCACCCTCTAGCTAAAAAAATTCCTCCTCATCTCTGTTCTAACGTACGTCCTGTTATTCTGAGGTTGTGCCTTTGGTCCTAGACTCTCCCACTACTGGAAATATCTTCTATCCAGGCCCTTCAATATTTGATAGGTTTCAATGAGATTCCACCCATTCTTCTAAACTCTAGCGAGTACAGGCCCAGGGCCACCAAATGCATATGTTAACCATTGTATTCCTGGGATAATTTTCATTAATCCTCTCTAATGCGAAGAGAGGGACAGAAACATGATAATGGAAAATAGTCACAGTTTACCTGATGTTGAAAGTTTCAGTGTTTCAATACGCCCATTTAGAAAGTAAGTTTTCCACCAGGTGGAAGATAAGATGTTCTTCCAGTTTACATTGAGTCTCACTATGGAAACGAGAAGACTCAGGCAGACAGGCTGGAACAGGAATGGGATTGGGAATTGGAGTCTTTGGGTTGTGGTGGGGCGGGGAAACAACTGTGGCCGATTGGGTGACATGGTAGTGTAGCGGTTAGTGTGATACTTTACAGCACCAGCAATCACCGATCGGGGTTCATTTCCACCACTGTTTGTACGTACTCACTGTGACCGCATTGGTTTCCTCACACATTCCAAAAGGCATATGGGTTAGTAAGTTGTGAGCATGCTAAGTTGGCACTGGAAGGATGGCAACACTTGTGGGCTGCCCCCAGCACATCCTCAGACTAAGTTGGTCATTGACGCAAACGACGCATGCATGTTTCGATGTACATGTGACAAATAAAATTAATCTTCAATCTTCTTCATCTCCACACAGACAGGATCATCGATTGAACAGCATGATTGAACCTACCATGGTCACCATCATCAGTATCCTGCGGCCAAAGTAGTCAGAGGCAGCACCAGTTACAGGAGACACCAGGAACTGTAGCACTGAGAAGATGGATCCAATGAGTCCTGGACAGAAAGGAAATAGGCACATGGATGAAAGAAATAAAGGGCTATCTAAGAGTTTCATAAATGCCCCTGTTGTATCTGGTTCTCCTACCACCCCTGGTAGGACACTCATATCCCCCTATATTTTCCTCCAATTACCTTAAAATTATGCCCCCTCGTATTAACTACTTCCATGTTGAGAAGAGTCTCCAGCTGTCTGCTCGATATGCCTCTTATCATCTTGTACACCTCCATCAAGTCACCTCTCATCTTGCTTCGGTCCAAAAAGGAAAGCCCTAATGCGCCCTACCCTCATGAGACATGAGATATGCACTCTAATCCGGGTAGCATTTTGGTAAATCTCCTCCGAACTCTGTAATAATCTGAAGGAGGAGAAGATGGCGGCACGACGGCAGCACGCGTGGTCACTTCGGTGGTGATGTCTGTAATCTGTCAAGTAGGGGACCGTGCACAATCCTGATTTGATGGAGACAGATGTGAGAGCACAGAGGAACATCTGGAAAACTTCTTAAACGCCCGCTTCGCTGCCGCTGCTACTGTGTGGTAACCGGAATCTCCGGAGCTGAAGGCCCCAAGATCCTCGGCTTTGCTTGTTTCAGCGGCCGGGGAGAGGTCGAAGGCGCTTGGCAGAGGATGGCGCTCAGGAGGCTGTATCTGAAAGGCTGGTCAGGAGCTCGAAGTTTTCAGATGGATGGACTCAGCATCGGCTGTGGTCGGCTGCGTCTAAGGCATCGGCTAGTTGACGGTGCCTGGAGGTTTATGGCAGGGAGTTTCTCCCTTTTGCCGCCGCTATCGGTGACTCGGGAGTCGATCGACTCGGGGACTTTTGAGACTTTATTTACCGTGCCCATGGTTTGTTCTTCATCAAATTACGGTATTGCTTTGCACTGCTGTAACTATATGTTATAATTATGTGGTTCTGTCAGTGTTAGTCTTTGGTTTATCCTGTTTTCTGTGGTATCACTCCGGAGAAACATTGTATCATTTCTTAATGCATGTATGCATTCCTAAATGACAATAGAAGAGGACTGAGTGTTCTCATAATCTAAAAAATCTAAAGCTCTCTCTAAAGCCTCTACATCCTTCCACAGTGACCAGAACTGAACTCAATTTTCCAAGTGTGATCTAACCACGGTTTTATTGAGTTGCAACATTACCTCACATCGTAACTTCCTACACTGACCCATGCTCTAAATTCATTACATTTGTTCCTGATACACCTTGCATCAAAATAGACACACTTCAACCCATCCCACTGTCAGCAATTTTGCCCCATCCTTCCTCACAGTCCTTCCACTGCTGCATTTACCCCTTTACCAAATGCCCCATCCAGCACTCTGGTTCCCATCCCCCTGCCAAACTAGTTTAAGCCCTCCCCAACAGCACCAGCAAACCTGCCTGCAAGGATATTGGTACCCCATGTTCCGGTATAATGGTGGGATAGTTTTGAAGGGCTGAATGACCTACTGTAGTTCATGTTTTCTTCTATTCAACAAATCCCTCCTGATCCTACCCATTGCTAAGATCATATTGTGCTACACTGCCACATACTACATTATGTCACAGGCTCATACAGTAAATATTATTAGGAGTTACACACTCAGTGACCTGTCAGCTTGAATCAGTCTGGCTATTCTCCACTGACCTCTCATTAACAAGGCATTTTTGCCCACAGAACTGCTGTTCACTGGATGTTTTCTGGTTTTTGCATTCTCTGTAAACCATAGAGACTGTTGTGTGTGAAAATCCCAGGAGATCAGCAGTTTCTTGGATCACATTTCTTCCCCATTCTGAAGTTTGGTCTGAACAACAACTGAACCTCTTGACCATGTCTGCATGCTTTTATGCATTGAGTGGCTGCCACATGATTGGCTGATTAGATATTTGCATGAACAAAGTGCACAGATGTACCTAATAAACTGGCCACTGTGTGTATACAGTCAATAATGTACCACCATTGGACCAAGTTAAACTAGTGCGCTCTTGCAAAAGTTTTCAGCACGGTGTACAGCACAGCCACCTGCAAAGAAGCAGTTATACTCACCCCCAAAGAGGACTGTGTTATATTTTCTTACACTGGGAACTCCAATTACATCGGCAAACCAGTCCACTGAACGTTGCAGCGATCGATAAGTGCCGTCCTGTCAATTACAGGTGGAGTAGTTATATTTTGTTTTTTTTCTTACATATAGATATACAGTGTGGAACAGGGCCTTCCAGCCCAATGAACTGCAGTGCACAGTAACCTGTGTTATGCCTTTGGACTGTGGGCAGAAACAGGAGCACTCAAAGGAAACCCACATGTACCATGGGAGAACGTGCAAGTACCTTACAGATGGCCACAAACACCAGGAAATCTGCAGGTGCCGGAAATTCCAGCAACAGACACAAAATGCCGGAGGAACTCTGCAGGCCAGGCAGCATCTATGGAAAAGAGTAAATAGTCGAAGTTTTGGTCCTGATAAAGGGTCTGTTTTCTCTTTTTCATAGATGCTGCCTGGCCTGCTGAGCTCCTCCATACAGATGGTGTTGGAATTGAACACAGAACTCCAATGCCCCAATCTGTAATAGTGTTGCACTAACCACTATGCTACTGTTGTACCCCCATAGTTATACCAAGACAAGTCTTACATCTGTTGATTTTTTGAGTCAAGACCCATCATCAGGTCATCATGAAGGGTCTTAGCCCAAAACATTGTCTGTTTATTCCCCTCCGTGGATGCTGCCTGACCTGCTGAGTTCCTCCAGCATTTTGTGTGTTACTCAGGATTTTAGCATCTGCAGAGTCCCCAGCGCTTTTGTCTTACTTCTGTGTTGTGTTCTTAAAATGACACAATATTAATCTCATCCTTTTCTCTTTGCCTTCAGAATCTGCCTATGTAAATTTAACATGATGCAGTTAACAGCTTCCTGCTGGCTGGGATTTCGTACCCTCAGTCCAGACTGATACCGCACAGTACAAATTTAAAAAAAACAAAGCTGTCCCCACATTGAAATTTCACGTTTTATTGATTAGCATCACAATGAGAATCCGAGATTAGAAACCTCCCTCCCACCCCCACCCTCAAGTGAAAGGCTGTGGGTGTTGGAGACAGTTGAATATTGACAGATCTTCTACAGATGTACAAAGTGACGTACCCTGATTGGTTGTATCACAGCCTGACATGGAAACACTAACAAGGAATGGAAAAGACTACACAAAGTAGTGGTGGACACAACGTAGCCCTCCCCACCACTGAAGACGTCTACAAGGAGCACTGCCACGAGAAAGCAGTATCCTTCACCAATACCCCTCGCCACCCTAGTCCATGCTCTCTTCTCGCTGCTGCCATCGGGAAGGTGGTACAGGGGCGTCAGGACTCACACCACCAGGTTCGGGGACAGTTATTACCCCTCAAACATCAGGCTCCTGAACCAATGTGGGTAACTTCACTCATCTCAACACTGAACAGACTCTACAACCTATGGACTCGCTTTCGAGGACTCCACAACTCGTTCTTGGTATTATTTGTTTTTTATCTGCACAAATTGTATTCTACATATTTCTCAGTCTTTGTTTCTGTATAGTTTTTTATTCATAAATTGTATTGTATTTCTTTATTTTCCTGTAAATCTGACAAATCTGTTGGAATTATTTGAGGAAATAACAGGCAAATTAGAAAGGAGAATTAGTGGGTGTTCAGAAGGCCTTTGACAAGACACTGCACACGACCAAGCATTTTGTATGTGTTGTTATTGAGTATTTGAATTGGGGTGATATGTGATGTTATACAAGATGTTGGTGAGGCCAAATTTGGAATATTGTGTACTGTTCTGGTCACCTACCTACAGGAGAAACATCAAGGAGTGTGGAGAGAATTGACAAGGATATTGCCAGGACTTGAGGAGCTGAGTCATTGGGAAAGATTGAATAGGCTATGACTTTTTTCCCTGGAGCGTAGGAGAATGAGGGGACATCTTATATAAAATTGTGCAGGTAGAGATAGGGTGAACGGTTGTAGGCTTTTACCCCTCAGGTGAGACTAGAACTAGAGGTCATAGGTTTAAAGTGAGAAGTGAAATATTTAAGGAGATTCTGAGGGAAAACAGTTTCTCTCAGTATGTGGTGTCGTGCGGAACAAGCTGCCAGTGGAAGTTGTGGATGTGAGGTCAATTTTAACATTTAAGAGAAGTTTGGATAAGTACATGGATGGGAACGGCATGAAGGGTTATAATCCAAGTGTAGGCAGGTGGGACTAGGCAGAAGACAGGCTGGTATGGACTAGATGGGCCAAAGGGCTTGTTTTTGTGCTGTAGTACTCTACGGTTCTAAACATGTCATTTTACACAAGTGCAACATTTGGAGCCTGGGTAGGGCCTGAGGTCTTGTGCCTCTGCGGTGGGAGTGCTGACTTTCTCCAGCACATCCATCATCACAGAACTAGCCCTGAAGAACAGCACCCCCCCCACCCCCGAGGTCCAGGCTATCCATCCTCACACAGCGTAGCAAGCACAGTGAAGCCTTCTGCTATTCATTAGCAAACATACACACCCGCTCTTCAGAGTTTTGGCAAGGTACCCAGCGCTCTCCTGTGGGTATACTCCCACCCACAGCTCATTGCAAGTTTGACTCATGGGTTTCCTGAAACAACAATTTCAACACAGCCAGTTTGCTGGGAGATCAAAACAGATGGAAGAGAAGCTAAGTTCAGTGACTTGGGAAACAGTACACAAAATCTGAAGGCCTCAAAACCATCAGCAGGGTTTGTAGCGTATTAACTATCAGACAAGTAATCGGTGATGTTGGAGTAGGTCTAAGTTGCCATTTTTCTTGCAGTTTAACTTTCTTTATCATTCCTTTTACATTTGTATAATCACCTCTTTAAATGTTTTGAGGATTTGTAAATACATTGTACTTTAGCTGGTTCTATATTTTTTGTGTATGGAGTGTCCAGGGAGGGGCAGTACCTCTGGTGAAGGGGCTTGTTGTGCCCATTCCCGGGCAGCTCACTCACCTGTGGTCCCCACCAGACACTCAGCTCTCACCTGTGGCTCCAAGTAGCTGCTTGCTTGCAACAGCGGCCACACCCCGGTACGCCGCATCGACAGGCGGGGTAAACCAGGTGAGGGTAGCCAGTGGCCTCATAACCCAAATGAGATAGGGATCCGCCAGTCCTAGCATGCAGAGTCATCTCCGGCCAACATGAGATCCACAGTGAGATCCAACAGCCAAGGCGGTTCTGCCACGCTCTGTGGTGTTTGAAGGGCACAACAAGGCACAGGTTGTGGTCATCCTCTCCTGGAGACCCTATGGATAGTGTAGTTGTCCATGGGGGATTTTGTGGCCAGATACGGAGTGTCTCCCGCGCAGATACTGCTGCTGCCCAGATCGGGACCCGGCCAGATTCAAATTCACCTCAAAGTCCAGTGGTGATGCCACTACACCACTGGCCGGCCCACAGCCCATAATCCTCCATTTATCCTTCATCTATATGCCTATCGTGTTGGCACGTGGCCAAGTGGTTAAGGCGTCAGTCTAGTGATCTGAAGGTCGCTAGTTCGAGCCTTGGCTGAGGCAGCGTGTTGTATCCTTGAGCAAGGCACTTAACCACACATTGCTCTGCAATGACACCGGTGCCAAGCTGTATCGGTCCTAATGCCCTTCTCTTGGACAACATCGGTGGCGTGGAGAGGGGAGATTTGCAGCAAGGGTAACTGCTGGTCTTCCATACAACCTTGCCCAGGCCTGAGCCCTGGAAACCTTCCAAGGCACAAATCCATGGTCTCATGAGACTAACGGATGCCTATATGCCTATCTAAAAATCTATTTCATTCTTATCGCAGCATTTTTTTATGTTTAGTTTGAATTAGTTTTCAGTATAAGATGACCACAACTTCCTTGTTTGTGTCTTTTCCTTTTCTTCTTACAGTAAAGAGATTTGGTAAGTGTAACTAATAAAGTGATTGTAGCCACAAGATCCACGTCTCATTCTTCACTTCTGAAAAACCTTCTGGACAGAATCGTCTCTGGATTCAGCAGTAATTATTTTATCAAAGTTCAAAGGTCAAATTTATTATCAAAGTACATATATGTCACCATATACAACTCTGAGATTCATTTCTTTGCATAATAAATAAATAAATCGAAGGAATAATTACCATAACAGAGTCAGTGAAAGACTGCTCAACTAGGGTGTTCAACCAGAGTGCAGAGGACAATAAACTGTGCAAATACAAAAAGAAAAAATTAATAATAATAATAATGATCAATAACGTGATGAAGAGTCCTTGAAAGTGAGTCCATAGGTTGTGGAAACATTTCAGTGATGGGGCAAGTGAAGTTGAGTGAAGTTATCCCCTCTGGTTCAAGAGCCTGATGGTTGAGGATAGTAACTGTTCCTGAACCTGGTGGTGTGGGTTCTGAGGCTCCTGTATCTTCTTCCTGATGACAGCAGTGAGAAGAGAGCACACCTTCTCTTGATGGGGGTCTCTGATGATGGATGCTGCTTTCCCACAACAGTGTTTCATCTTGAAGTGCTCAATAGTTGGATGGGCTTCACCCACGATGGACTGGCTGCTTGTCACAGTGTAATAGGCATCTGTTAGTCTCGTGAGACCATGGATTTGCACCTTGGAAGGTTTCCAGGGCGCAGGCCTGGGCAAGGTTGTATGGAAGACCAGCAGTTACCCTTGCTGCAAGTCTCCCCTCTCCACGCCACTGATGTTGTCCAAGGGAAGGGCACTAGGTCCAATACAGCTTGGCACCAGTGTCGTCGCAGAGCAATATGTGGTTAAGTTCCTTGCTCAAGGACACAACATGCTGCCTCAGCTGAGGCTCAAACTAGCGACCTTTAGATCACTAGACCAACGCCTTAACCACTTGGCCACGGATATGACCATATGGATATCCTATCCATATACTTACGGAACATAGGAATACCTAAATGCGTTTTAAATGTTGTTACTGTTCATCTGGCAGCTCATTCTACGCAGAGAGTGGTGCATATGTGAAGAAGTTGTGCCTCAGATCATCTTCAAACAAAGTTTTTCACTCTACCTTGGTACACCATGACAACAATAAACCAATGATATTCTGTTTCCTTTTAGAAGAAAGTTTAGACCAGGGGTTCCCAACTTTTTTTATGCCATGGACCCTTACCATTTACTGAGGGGTTTGTGGACCCCCAAGTTGGGATCCCCTGGTTTAGAAGGACATGGGGCCAAATCAAGAAAATGAATTTAGTTAAGGCAGCCATCTTGGTTGTTGAGGTCAAATTAGGCTATATAATATGAATCTTGTCACTTTAACATTTCTTTTCTCCCCCCATATCTCAGATATAGAAAGAAATGGGTGTTTTGCATTAATTATTGTATTTATTGTTGTGTAGTTTTTACTCAGAGAGCTTCAGGCAAGCAAGAAATGACATTGCACCCTGGTGTATATTGACAATAAACTAATCTGAATTTACACTAATTAATGTTGCGATACACTCAGAGATACAGTTCCTAAAATGTCTCTCCAACTCTCTGCGGTGAGGAAGCTTGCTACAATTGGATGATAGAAAGATGGAGGGGTAAGTGGGAGGGAACGATTAGATTGATTTTAAAGTAGGTTAAAGGGTTGGCACAACATCATGGGCTGATTGGCCTGTACTGTATTGTATTGTTCTGTGTTCTTAATTAATGACTATGTATTGTTTAAGAATTAGAACGGAGGCAGAGAGGAGATCAGATAAAGGTTTATAAGCTTATGAGAGGCACAGACACACGGTATCTTTTTCCCAGGGTTGAAATGTCTAAGACCGGACATGCACTTAAGGTGAGAGGGGGTCATTTCAAAGGAGATGTGAGGGGCAAGTTTTTTTTTTAAACAGAGGGATTAATGGCAGCCTGGAATGTGGTGACAGAGGCAGTCACATTCAGAACTTTTAAGAGACATTTAGACAGACGTATGAATGTGAGGAAATTGGAGGGATTAATCAAGTTGGCCATTGAATTGGGCCAGCATGACATTGTAGGCTGAAGGGCCTGTTCCTGTGATGTACTGGTGTACGAGTGTGCAGACTACTTTGTGATGTTACCACTTATTTGGTTGTACTCACTTGGTCAGTCTTTCCGTAGTAATCCAAAATGGAGGGGAGAAGTGGTAGGATGAGAGTGAACCCAAGCAGGTCGATGAGGAGCATCAGGAAGACCACGTTAATGACTCGAGAGGAGCCATCGTGTGAACTGGCCACGGTCTTGGCCTCACTGCTTTCTCTGCCGTAGCCGCACTGCTTCCTTCTCTCCATATCTCCAGGTGCTGAGAGGAAGCCCAAAAAAAATTCTTAAATCCTCTGCTTCAGGTTTCTGGTTTCACAATCCTTGACAACAGGGAAGGAATTGAAACCATTTAGCTGAGTCATCCTGTTGCGGAGGAAGCTTCCACTAAAGAGATACACTGCCACATTGATCACAGGTTAAAAGATTTAAAAGGTAAAATATTAGCTTTATTTGTGACACGTACATTGAGACATACAGTGAAGTGCACCATTTGCATCAAGGTTCAAAGTAATTTTATTATCAAAGTACATGGATGGCACCATATACAACCCTGAGATTCATTTTCTTGTGGGCATTCACAGTAAGGACAAAGAAACACGATAGAATCACTGCAGGAAAACAATGACAGACACAGTCCGAGGATGTTCTGTCAGCGTCGCCCTACTTCCAGCACCAACGTAGCATGCTCACAACTCACTAACACTAACCGGTACGTCTTTGGACTGTGGGAGGAAACCAGAGCACCCAGAGGAAACTCACATGGTCATGGAGTGAACGTACAAACTCCTTGCAGTCAGTGGCAGGAATTGAACCCGGGTTGTTGATTACTGAGAACAGAACTGCATCCCTTTAGACAGAGCATGCCCATACCTACTGCTTACTGATCCAGACTACCACAGCTGTACTTCTACAAAAGCTTTTTGGGCAGGGACCACCCTAGCAACCATTGCCTACAGTATGCAACTCAGAGTGGACATTGCATGAGGGATCTCATTGAAACCTACCCAATATTGAAAGAGTGGATGTGGAATGGATGTTTCCTCTGGTGGGCGGAGTCTAGGATCAGAGGGCACAGCCTCGGAATACAAGGCCATCCCTTTAGAACAGAGATGAGGAGGAATTTCTTTAGCCAGCAGGAAATGAATCTGAAATTCATTGCCAGAGACAGCTGTGGAGGCCAAGTCGTTTGGTATATTTAAAGCAGAGGCGGACAGGCTTTTGTTTAGTAAGGGTGTCAAAGATTACAGGGAGAAGGCAGGAGAATGGAGTTGACAGGGATAATAAATCAGCCATGATGGAATGGTGGAACAGACTCAATGGGCAGAATGGCCAAATTCCTCTCCTAAATCTTGCGGTTTATTGAATGGGCTGAGTGGCCTAGTTCGGCTTTTATGTCATATGGACTCCGCTCCTCTCTCTACAGATGTTGTCTGACTTGCTGAGTGTTTCCAGCGTCTTCTGTATTTTTAAATATTAGGGATGTCATATATAAAACTGATTTTTCCAAACAAAGCAATGATGAAATTGATGCTGCCCTGGGGATTGAACTCACAACTCCAGGCAGCTCCGCCGGGACAAAGAAACTTCACATTTCGACAAGCCCCTTCCCGACCACAGGAAGTCCCAAACTGTGCTCAGTTTGTAAACTGCTTGGAGGCGCCCGCTGGTGCGGGAAGTTTGCAAATGAAGCCATTTGTGGTCAGACGCTCAATATTCTCAAAGATGCTGATTTTTAAAAAAAAACTCCAGACGCAAGAAAGGCTGCGGATATGGCGTGTTACCTTTTCGTTGCAACGTGATGCTGGCTGCTTGTTGCAGTTCTCGGGAGAGAGGACGAACTCTCTCACCCTCCCGCAGCTGTAACACTCGGCTGCACCGCTCTCGCTTTCCCAACCAGACTGGAAAAATCCCTGCTCGGTTTCGCCCTCTTCCCCACCCCTCCCTCGGCTTCTCTCGCTGGAGAACCAGGAAGCAGTGTCGTATTTCACATCCCCCACCCCCTTTCTGAAGACAAATGAGGGGGAAAAAGTCCTTCCAAAGACTACGTTTTCCTGCCCAATTCTGAACGCGTTGTATTCGGTGATAGTTTCTGCTTTTGAAAGGACGGTGCTGGTGCCGTGTTCTGAGTGTATTTGTCGGTCTCGGTGTGTGTGCGTGCGTGCACGCAGAGGACGTGATCAGGGATGGAGCCGAACCAGTCACTCACTGAAGGAATCGACCAGATCTGGAGGGTGCATTTACAACGCCCGAATTAATGACGTTGCTCCGCAAGATAAAGGGGCCGATTTAAGCCATTCAGCCCATCGAGTCTGCTCCACCGTGACAGGAGAAAGGAGACAGAAATAGATTGGGCTTTGGCCAGCGACTTCCGAAATCAGAATCAGGTTTAATATAACCAACACAACTCATGAAATATGTCATAGCCGTACTTTATTGATCCCGGGGGAAATTGGATTACAGTTGCTCCATAAATAATAAATAGTAATAAAACCATAAATAGTTAAATAGTAATATGTAAGTTATGCCAGGAAATAAGTCCAGGACCAGCCTATTGGCTCAGGGTGTCTGACCCTCCAAGGGAGGAGTTGTAAAGTTTGATGGCCACAGGCAGGAATGACTTCCTATGACGCTCTGTGTTGCATCTCGGTGGAATGAGTCTCTGGCTGAATGTACTCCTGTGCCCAACCAGTACATTATGTAGTGGATGGGAGACATTGTCCAAGATGGCATGCAACTTAGACAGCATCCTCTTTTCAGACACCACAGTCAGAGAGTCCAGTTCCATCCCCACAACATCACTGGCCTTAACGAATGAGTTTGTTGATTCTGTTGGTGTCTGCTACCCTCAGCCTGCTGCCCCAGCACACAACAGCAAACATGATCGCACTGGCCACCACAGACTCGTAGAACATCCTCAGCGTTGTCCGACAGATGTTAAAGGACCTCAGTCTCCTCAGGAAAATAGAGACAGCTCTGACCCTTCTTGTAGACAGCCTCAGTGTTCTTTGACCAGATCGTTTAGATATATCTCTTCCCAGGGCAGAGATGACTAATACAAGCGTTATGGTTTTAAGGTGACTGGAGGGAAGTACAGGGGTGGATGTCAGAGTTTTTACAGAGAGTGATGGGAGCATGGTACGCGTTGCCAGGGGTGACGGTGGAGACAGATACTTTAGGAACATTTAAGAGACTTTTAGATAGGCACGTGGGTGAAAGAAAAATGGGGGTAAGGGTTAGATTGATCTTAGAGCAGGTTAAAGGTAAGCACAACATTGTGGGCTGAAGGGCGTGTACTGTGTTCTACTATTCAATTTTGTTTTTTTTCTCTCACCCTATTCTCCCAGTAACTTTTAAACACCAAACTAATCAAGAATCTATCATCTCTGCCTTAAGCAAGAGCCCATGGTGTTAGGAGGAAGGTGCTAAGATGGATAGAAGATTGGCTAACTGTCTAAAACATGTTCTTGTAAAACCTGACTGTGCATTGTCTCTGCTTGCTCCTGCACCGCTGAACTCATGCCTACATACCTCGACTCCATTCTATCCCCTTTGGTTCTGTCCCTTCCCACCTACATCTGCAACACTTCACATACTCTCATTCTCCACAATTTCTGTATCTCTGGCCCTGACTGCCTCATTTTCACCATGGATGTCCAATCCACATACACTTCTATCCCCCATCAAGAATGTTTAAAGCTTTCCAATTTTTTCTCAACAAAAGACCCAACCCATTCCCCGCCACCCCCAAACTCTTCCATCTTGTGGAACTGGTCCTCACCCGTAACAATTTCTACCTTTGGCTTCTCCCACTTTCTCCAAACTCAAGGGGTAGCATTGGGCACCCACGTGGGCCCAGGCTATGCCTTCGTTTTCATTGGCTATGTGGAACAGTTCATGTTCCCAGCATTCCTTGGTAACGCTGCCCAACTCCTCCTCTGCTGATGACTGCATTGGTGCTGCTTCATGCACTCATACTGGGCTGGTCAATTACCTCACCTTTGCCTCCAACTTCCACCCAGCCCTTAAATTCACTTGGTCCATTTCTGACACCTCCCTCCCATTTCTCAATCTCCCTGCCTTCATTTCTGGAGACAAACTGTCTACCAACATTTTTTATAAACCTATCGATTCCAATGGCTATCTTGGCTGTACATCTTCCCACTCTGTCTCCTGTAAAAATGCTATTCCCTTTTCTCTTTTTCTTGGTCTCCGCGCATCTGTTCCCAGGATGAGGCTTTCATTTCCAAGGCATCAGAGATGTCCTCCTTCTTCAAAGAACAGGGTTTTCCTTCCTCCACTGTTGATGCTGCCCTCACCTGCACCTGTCCCTCAACACCAGCTCCTCAGCAAAGAAAGCCCAGCAGCGTCCCTACTTTCTGCAAAGGCTGAGAAAAGTCCATCTCTCACCCCCCCATCCTCACCACATTCTACAGAGGATGTACTGAGAGCATCCTGAGCAGCTGCATCACTGCCTGGTTCAGAAATTGCACCATCTCGGATCGCAAGACCCTGCAACGGATAGTGAGGTCAGCTGAGAAGATCATCGGGGTCTCTTTTCCCTCCATTACAGACATTTACACCAGACGCTGCATCGGCAAAGCAAACAGCATTATGAAGGACCCTACGCACCCCTCAGACAAACTCTTCTCCCTCCTGCCATCTGGCAAAAGGCACCGAAGTATTCAGGCTCTCACGACCAGACTATTTAACAGTTTGTTCCCCCAAGCCATCAGACTCCTCAATACCCAGAGCCTGGACTGACAGCAACCTACTGCCCTCTACTGTGCCTATTGTCTTGTTTATTATTTATTGTAATGTCTGCACTGTTTTGTGCACTTTATGCAGTCCTGGGTAGGTCTGTAGTCTAGTGTAGTTTTTGTCATAGTCATAGTCATACTTTATTGATCCTGGAGGAAATTGGTTTTCGTTATTGTTGCACCATAAATAATTAGATAGTAATAAAACCATAAATAATTAAATAGTAATATGTAAATTATGCCAGGAAATAAGTCCAGGACCAGTCTATTCTGTTGTTTTATGTAGTTCAGTGTAGTTTTTGTATTGTTTCATGTAGCACCATGGTCCTGAAAAACGTCGTCTCATTTTTACTGCGTACTGTACCAGCAGTTATGGTCGAAATGACAGTAAAAAGTGACTTGACTTCTAATTCTTGGACACCCACACTCAGTCCATCTTTCCACTGCTTTAACAGGAGTACAGTTCCTCTTGTCTTCACCTACTACCTCTGGATCCAGCACGTCATTTTCCACATTGTCCACCATCTTAAACGGGATCCTACCACCAAACACACATTCCCCCCCCCCCCAACTCTCTGCTTTCCACAGGGATGGCTCTTGTCCATTGTCCCTCCCTATTAATCACCTCCTGGCATGTTTCCCTGCAAGTGACAGAAACGTTACACCTCCTCCATCAGTTCCATTCAAACAGACCTTCTAGATGAGGGAACACTTCACCAGAGAATCTGTTGGGGTCATCTATTGTATCCAGTACCTCTGATGAGGCCTCCTCTATATTGCTGAGACCCGCTGTAAATTGGGGGAAGTGCTTTGTGGAACACCTCTGCTCCCTTGCCAAAAGCAGAATTTCCCAGGGTGGCTAACTTTGGGTCCACGGACTCCTTGCTTAATGGCATTGGTTGATGGCATAAAAAAGGTTTGGAACTCCTGTTGGTGGCTAACTTTTTAAATTCCTATCCCCATTCCTGATTTGACATGTCAGTCTATGGCCTCCTCTTCTGCCATGATGAGGCCACCCTCATCGAGGTGGCCTCCAACCTGATGGCATGAACATGGGTTTCCCTCCCTCTCCTTTCCTCTTCCATTCCCCACTCTGGCCTCTTATTCTTCTGCTCACCTGCCCATCATCCCCCCTGATGCCCCTCCTCCTTCCCTTTCTCCCACGGTCCACTCTCCTCTCCTACCAGATTCCTCCCTCTCCAGCCAGCTGGCATCACCCATCACCTTCCCCTCCTTCACACTTCATTTCTGGTTTCTTCCCCCTTCCCTTCCAGTCCTGATGAAGAATCTTGGCATGAAGCATCAACTGTTTATTTATTTCCATAAACGCTACCTGACCTGCTGAGTTCCTCCAGCACTGTGTGTGTTACTCTTGTAAAACTTGTGTAATTCATGTTTTTCTTGTGAGTGCTATGTTGCCCATGTTGCTGCTGCAAGTAAGATTTTTCATTGCACCTGTGCATACGTGTGCTCGTGTGTGTGACAACTGACTGGATGACTTTCACCGGAAGAAGTCAGAAAGTTGGGGATAAAGGTGACTACTTATCTATGATTTTATTGGTAACTTGTAGTAATATTTATGTCTTGCACTGTACTATTGCCAGAAAACAACACATTTCATTTCATATGTCAGTGATTCTGACTCCACAGCGGTACCTATCCAAGGAAGGATGTGCTGGCCCTGGAGAGGGTCCAGAGGAGGTTCACAATAATAAGCCCAGGAATGAAAGGGTTAATGTATGAGGAGCATTTGATGGCTCTGAGCCTGTACTCTCTGGAGTTTACAAGATTGAGGGAAGATTGCATTGAAAACTGCAGGACACCGAATAGCCTAGATAGAGTGGACATGGAGAAGATGTTTCCTACAGTGGGGGAGTATAGGACCAGAGGAATAGAGGGACGTCAATTTAGAACAGAGATGAAGAGGTGAATCTGTAGAATTCATTGCTGAGAGCCCTCCTGGCAGCCGATGGGGTAACATCTTTTTGAACTTGCTCCTACCTTACCTATCTTTTTGTTTCCTACCAGTTTTTTGAAACCTTATTATAAATCTCAATATTGCTCTATTATGTCTTTGAGAAAGACTAAAGCCTCTGCAAAAGAAAAAGATGATTCTCCAACCACTTTGGAATCAATTGGAGAAGCAAAGAACAGAACTCTCTGAGGAATTTCAACATCTTAGTGTCAAGTTGGACACTATTCAACAAAATCTAATCGAACATGAAAAGCGAATTAAGGAGAATAAAGAAACTTTGTCGACACTGGAAGCATACTTAGAAGACATGAGTAAGCTCTGCAAAAAATTATCATTACCTAATGAAAAATTAACAAAGATTACCAACCTGGAAAGCAGAAACAGAAGGAAAAATCTACGTATTCCGGATCTTGAAGAATCAATTGAAGGTGCCTGTTAGAGTGGATTTCTTTTTGGGTAGATGATTTGTTAACACTTAAATGACTTTGGCCACCAGACTTCTATTTTAACTGTTTGACAAAGGACTGTGGATTGAGTCCACCACAATGGGCTTCCTAAAAGGTGTAAATACCAGATGCTTCTGGTGCCTGATGCTGTAGTTTCAAAGACAGTCTTATCTATACATTATAAATATTAATTGTCTTCTATGTTAGCACATAAAATGCCAAATAAATGTATTGTGGATTGAACTGAAGGCTGTAGATACCAACAGAGATATGTTGGCATCAGAAGGAAAGGATGAAATCCGAAGGTGTGATGTTTGTATGTAGCTTCAAAAGGAGGCATTGACTAGGTGTTGTCTGTAACTTTTTAAGTAGCGATTGCCTTTGTGCTTAGCATATAAATATCGAGCCCACATTTTAGCTAGCAGACCTTTCTGTGGAAAGCGTCTCCATCCGTTAAGATGCCTGCTGTACCTTGTTGTGTCGAATAAAGAAGCTGCTTTGTATCTACCAGTGACTCTGTCTCTCCGGTAATTTCATCCACGCTACAACAGTGCCCACCCCATGGAGTTCTTTGCAAGCTTTCTGAAGCAGCTATTCTCTGATTTATTGCCGTCTGTGCCTAAGTTGGACCATGCCCACCAGTCGCTGGTCCCCAAACCAAAGTTGGGAGAGCGACCTAGGTTGGTTATTTCATGTTTTTATGAATTTCATACCAAGGAGCTTTTAATCCATCATACCCATTGAGTGGGAATGATCGATTACAATGGGAAGATGATCAGATTCGTGGAAGATTATATACCAGAGGTTATGGCTGAACGTGCTAAGTATAAAGAGGTCATATTGCTGCTTTATAATAAAGGGTTTAAGCCCTCCCTTTGCTTCCCCGCACATCTTAGAATCATTTGGAAAAAAGGTGTGCAGAAATGGCTGGGATCGGTCGAACATGCACAGAAGTTTTTGAAAGCAGAAGATTAATTGCATTATATCTCTTACAAGAGCAATTATCTTTTTACTGTTGGATAAAATAAAGTTTTATTAAACTTACGTTTTGACCATTTATATACCTTGTTTTTTGATATTTTCTTTGATAAGTTTTACTACTTTATTCTTTTTTTTTGAGGTTTTTCTATATATTTTTTGAAATAGTTAAAATGAATCCTCTTATGTTTTGGATTTCTGATCTAAGTTTTTTTTGTCTTGGTAGGAACATAATAACCTTGAATGATTGGAGTTTTGCCAGCAGGATTTCTTTGGGAGGGTTGTCTTTAGGGTTTAGCATGCTGACTGTCCTTTGGCCGGCTTTCTGGCTTTGGGAGGAGGAGGGGGTGGGGTCTCTTTTTTCCTTTTTACTCTGGAAGCTGGGTTGGGCCAGCATCCAAATTTTCTGTTTGAGTTCTGTTTTCTTATGGTTCGTTCTCTGGTTCTAATAACTTATGGTCAGATCTTTTAACTCTTCTGTTAATTAGTATTTAAAATGGATCGAAATGTTAGTTTACTTAGATTTAATGTGAAAGGGTTAAATCATCCTGTGAAACGGAGTAAGATTTTTGCTTATATTAAAAAGTTAAGAGCCCGCATTATTTTTCTACAAGAAACGCATGTACGTATTTGTGACAACACACGCCTTTTTAATCAGTGGAGAGGTCCCCAATTTCATTCTTCATTCAGAGCAAAATCTCAAGGAGTCTCGATTTTTATAGACAATACAATTTCTTTTGTTCAACATAAAGCTGTCTCTGACCCTAATGGGCGATTTGTCATAGTGTCAGGGAAAGTAGATAATAAATTAATTATATTTGCTAATGTGTACACCCCCAATGTGGATGACACAGGATTTTTTGAGCGTTTCTTTTCATTCCTGCCAGATTTGAGTCTTTATTAGTGATGGGAGGAGATTTTAATTGTTGTCTAGACCCAGTATTAGATCGTTCTTCTCTTAAATCAGCCACACCTAATAAATCAGCTTTATTTATTCAATCCTTTCTAATGAAATATAATATTGTTGATGCCTGGTGTTTTTTTCACCCAGCAGAAAGGGAGTATTCATTCTCCTCTCATATCCATCATTCCTATACCAGGATTGATTTTTTTTATTGATTGTCAAATAGTTCCATTAGTTCGATCCATTGAATATAAAGAAATAGCTGTATACGACCATTCTCCTGTATTTCTATCTTTAAATCTTCCTGGTTTCACTCATATGAACAGATCCTGGCATTTTAATTTAACTTTGTTAACTGATAAGGACTTTCTAAAATTTCTGGAGAATCAAATTACTCTTTTTTTTGAAGAAAATGCATTGGAAGAGACTTCTAGTCTTATCATTTGGGATGCTTTTAAGGCATATATTAGAGGACAAATTATCTCCTATACTGCATATATTAAGGAAAAAGCTAATAAAGAGAGAACTGACTTAGTTAATCAATTAAAACAAGTAGACCAGAAATATGCTTTGGCACCAGACCCTGAACTATACAAAATATGTATTGAAATTAAAACTAAATATGATCTTCTTATAACGTATCCAATTGAAAACCAACTTTTAAAAGATAGAAGCCAATTCTATATACATGGAGAAAAAACTGGTAAACTATTGGCTAATCAATTGAAGACCTTTATAGCTAAACAGCAAATTAAAGAAATCCGCAAAACCAATGGTGATATGACAACTGACCATTTTGAAATAAATGACACTTTCAGAGAATTTTATTCTAAACTGTATAGTTCTGATCTTGTTAAAGATAATACTGCAATGAACAATTTTTTAGACCAATTAAATATTCCTGGACTTCCGGTTGATAATCAAAAGCAGTTGGATCAACCTATTTCTCAGGGGGAAATCACTGAGAATATACGTCCATTGCATTCTGGGAAATCTCCAGGATCTGACGGATTCTCTGGAGAATTTTATAAGGCTTTTTCTTCATTGCTTCTACCTTATTTATGTTCTACCCTTACTGATTCCTTCAAGATGCGTAGGTTGCCACAGTCTTTTTATACAGCTTCTGTTTCACTTATTCTTAAAAAGAATAACAATCCCACTGAATGCTCTTCATATAGACCAATCTCTTTACTCAATGTTGATACTAAGATCCTATCTAAAGTTTTGGCCTGCAGACTCGAAAATATTATACCTTTTATAATATCTGATGATCAGGCAAGATTTATTAAAAATCGATATTCTCATTTTAATATACGGTGACTGTTAAATGTTATGCATTCTCCATCCAAGGAAATATTGGAATGTGTGATTTCTCTGGATGCGGAGAAGGCTTTTGACCGAGTTGAATGGAATACCTATTTAAAAACTTAGAAAAATTTAATTTTGGGCCCAATTTTATTCATTGGATTAAATTACTTTACTTATCTCCCTCCACTCGGGTCCTTACTAACTTTCAGAATTCTAAACCAATTGAACTCCAACGTCCAACCAGACAAGGATGTCCGTTGAGCCCTTTGCTTTTCGATTTGGTATTAGAACCTTTACCAATTGCCTTTCGAGATTCTAAAGATATCACCAGTATCTTAAGGAAAGGTACTATTCATAAAGTCTTGCTTTATGCTGATGACCTATTGCTTTTTATATCTAATGTTACAACTTCTTTACCCTCTATGTTTCTTTTACTGACTAATTTTAGTCAGTTTTCAGGATATAAATTGAATTTACATACGAGTGAATTGTTTCCTTTAAATAATTTGATACCAAACGATATTAATCTTCCTTTTAAAATTGTAAGAAAACAATTTACATATTTGAGTGTAACAATCACTAAGAATATTCAAAGAATATTTTCTAACCTTAATAAATTATGTGAAAAAGACACTTTCTAATTGGTCGCTTGTCTCTTCATCATTGATTGGTCAAATTAATTCTATTAAAATGAATATTTTACCTAAATTTATATACCTTTTTCAAGCCATACCCATTTTTATTCCCAAGTCTTTTTTTGATTCTTTAGATTCGATTCTTTCTTCCTATATATGGAAGAACAGAAAACCCCAATTAAATAAAGCCCACCTTCAAAAAATTAAAAAGAATGGAGGCCTTGCTCTACCCAATTTTAGGTTATATTATTCGGCAATTAACATATGAAATCTTACGTACTGGTTATATTATATTAATCGTGAGGATTGTCCAAAATGGGTCTTTTTGGAAGCCAACTCTGTTATGAAATTTTCTATTATTTCTCTTCTTGGATCCTCTCTTCCATTATCTTTAAGTAAATTAACTGACAGTTTGGTGGTTAAACACACTTTGGGGAGCTAGCTGCAGTTTAGAAAACATTTCAGTTTATTGAGATTTTCCCTTTCTAGTCCTATTTTTTCTAATTTTTTAAAATCCATCTACGACCAATCTGTCTTTTAGAGAATGGGATAGATTAGGCATTAAATGATTTCAGGATCTGTTTGTTGGAGGGTGTCTTTCTTCTTCTGAGCAGCTGTCAGTGAAATATAACCTATCAAATATAAACTTTTTTTGACAGCTACAGATTAAAGATTTTTTTAAGGTTTAAACTACATACATTTCCTATCAGCCTGGATAAGAACATAATAGATGTAATTTTTAATTTGAAACCTTTTGATAATGGTTCAATATCTTATATTTATAGTCTGTTGTTGGGACTGAGAATGGCTCCTTTAGACAAAGTTTAAAAAGATTGGGAAAAGGATTTACAGACTTCATTATCTGATGAGACCTGGAGGGCTATTTTCAAAATGGTTAATTCTTCATCATTATGTACTCGACATTCCCTTCTACAATTTAAAGTGGTACATAGGGCTTATATGTCTAAAGACAAGCTCTCTTGTTTTTTTGCAGATATATCTCCTTATTGTGACAGATGTAATAATGGAAAGGTTCATTAATCCATATGTTTTGGTCATGTTCAAGCCTTGAAAAGTATTGGAAAGATGTCTTCCAAACTTTTTTTTTTGTACTTTTTAAAGTTAATTTTAAGCCCAATCCTTTGACTGCCTTATTTGGTATTGTTGAGGAAAGAGCTATAATTTTGAAGCCTTCTCATTTGCGGGTACTGGCTTTTATTTCTCTTATATCTAGGAGGGCGATCTTGCTTAAATGGAAGGAGTTGCCCCCCCGACACATACTCAATGGTTATGCGATGTTATGTCATGTTTAAATTTAGAGAAGATTCATTGTTCAATTTCTGATTCTAATCAAGATTTTCAAACGCTATGGGGACCCTTTCTGAACTATTTTATAAATCTTTGAATTTTTATTGTTATTAAAATATAGATCTGGGCTATTATTATAAAACACCATATGATAAAGTACTTTTTTTTTCCTGCAACACACATCAAAGTTGCTGGTGAATGCAGCAGGCCAGGCAGCATCTCTAGGAAGAGGTACAGTCGACGTTTCGGGCTGAGACCCTTCGTCTAGTCCTGACAAAGGGTCTCAGCCCGAAATGTCGACTGTACCTCTTCCTAGAGATGCTGCGTTCACCAGCAACTTTGATGTGCCTTGCTTGAATTTCCAGCATCTGCAGAATTCCTCGTGTTTACTTTTTTTTCCTCTTGTTTTTTTACCAACCAGCTTTGTCTTGGTAGTGGGTGTAGATTTTTTTAATAATATAATTAACCATATTATTGTATTTCATGAATATGGGATACCGTGATTGTATCAATGTGATTTATATACAGTATAGTGCATTTTGTGCTGTTTCATTTTGATTTATAAGTATCCTTATGAATTCTTGTGTATATGAACTGTAATAAAAATATTGGAAAAAAGAATTCATTGCCACAGACGGCCGTGGAGGCCAAGTCATTGAGCATATTTAAAGCAGAGGTTGATAGGTTCTTAATTTGTGGGGGGGGGGGGGCAAGGGAAAAGGGGAGCAAGCAGGACTATGGGGTTTAAAAAATCCATGATCGAATGACAGATCAGACCAGGTGGGCGAAACTGCTTAATTCTACTCTTATGGTCTGAAGTACACCCAATGACTTGGCTTCCACAGCTCTCTGTGGCAACTGCTACAGATGTACTGTCAAAAGTATTCTGACTTCCTGCATATTGAGAACGTAAGGAGGCATGGGATCCAGAACTGGCTTGCCCACAGAAGGCAAAGAATGGTTGTAAACAGGTCATATTCTGCATGGAGGTTGGTGGCCAGTGGTGTACCTCAGGGTTCTGTGGAATGGGCTGCCGGCGGCGGTGGTGAAGGCAGAAACGATAGGGTCTTTTAAGAGACTCCTGGATGGCTACATGGAGCTTAGAAAAATAGAGGGCCATGGGTAAAGCCTAGGTAGTTCTAAGGTAGGGACATGTTCGGCACAGCTTTGTGGGCCGAAGGGCCTGTACTGTGCTGTACGTTTTCTATGTTTCTATCATGGTCTGGTACTGCAGTTTGTAGGAACATAAGAAGCTGCAGAAAGAAGTGCACAATATTACAGGCATATCCTTCCCCACATTCGCTAATATCTCCATGAGGTGCTGCTTCAAGAAGGTAGAATGTGTCATCAATAATCCCAACCGTCCCGCTTATGTCATCTTCAATCAAGCTACGATCAAGCAGGAGATGTGGAAACCTGATGTCCCCCACCACAGTGATGAGGTACAGTGGAGTAGTATTAAGTGCAATAATTGTCAGCATCAGTGATCACTGATTGGATTTCAATTCTGACCGCTGTCTGTAAGGAGTCTGTACTTTCTTCTTGTGATCGCCTAGGTTTCCTCCAGGTGCTCCGGTTTCCTCCCAAATTTAAAGATTAGGGTTAGGGTTAGTGAGTTGTGAGCTTGCTATGTTGGTGCTGGGTATTGTCACAAACAACACGTTTTACTGTGTTTCAATGATTTGATGTACATATGACAATAAAGCTAATTTTTATTCATCTTTTAATCTCTGATTCAAGAACAGCTGCTTCCCTTT
Organism: Mobula hypostoma; assembly: GCF_963921235.1. Lineage (NCBI taxonomy): Eukaryota > Metazoa > Chordata > Chondrichthyes > Myliobatiformes > Myliobatidae > Mobula > Mobula hypostoma. The sequence continues at coordinate 188,585,666 of NC_086101.1, read as the reverse complement.
AACCATTCGTTTCTTAAGCCAACCTGCAAAACCCTTATTGCTGCCTTAGTCTAGCCACACTATGACCACTTGGCACAATAATGGACTTCTTTTTGTTCCAATTGTGTGGAACAATTATGCATAATTTTGTATATTTAAAAAAATATATATTTAAGCTTGTTTGCCTCATGCTGTATTCCTGCAAAGCTGTAAAGTAAGTTTTTCACTGAAGCACAAGATCCAAGGAAACTTGGCAGTGTGGACTCAAAACTGGCCAGCCCATGGACGTAGATGACGAAATAAAGGGTGAATTAGTAAATCTGCAGAGAGAGCTACAAATCAATGCCCATGGGTAAGTTATCAGTCAATAATCAGTGATAAAAGAAATAGATCTGTACACTACACTTCCTTAACCTTTAGATTAAATGTAATATGAAACTGTATATGTAACAAAACATTCAATTTCCCTTTAACAGACCATGCTCAAATAAACATGCTTCCATAATAACTGTGCTCACTGGATTTTTTTCCTTTTTTTTAAGATAACATTCCATATCTAACTTCACAGTTCTGAAGTTCAGTCTTTTGGGTGGCACCCCGTTTCTTTCAGGATGGCACCTCTAGACCTGTGGAGTGGCATCAGGTTTGGTAGGTGTCTTGTCAAAGACAACCTTCTCTGCTGCAGGTTTCACGTTGCTGTTAGTGACGTGATCATCACAGAGGGGCAAGTCTGGTGGATGCAATGTGTCCGTCTTGTTGGACACAGATGGCCTAAATGTGTTCTTTGGCTGAGCATCCAGTATCTGGTTCACATGACATCTCCATGTCAGATCTCCAACATCCAACAGTGGTCCAGTTCTTGTAGCTATCCCACCAGGTGTCCACTTGTCTTCTCGATATTCACACATGAGGACTTCCTGTCCAACCTCAAAGCTCCTTGCCGTTTTACCTGGGACCTGACTGAACCAGATTATGAGGACACGCAGTCCTCTTTTATTGTCATTTAGTAATGCATACATTAAGAAATGATACAATATTCCTCCGGTATGATATCACAGAAACACAGGACAGGCCAAGACTGAAAAACTAACAAAAACCACATAATTATAACATATAGTTACAACAGTGCAACAATACCATAACTTGATGAAGAACAAGCCATGGGCACGGTAAAAAAGTTCAAGGTCTCTCGAAAGTCCCACATCTCACGCAGACGGGAGAAGGAAGAAAACTCTCCCTGCCACGCCCAACCACAGTCCAACTCGGAGTCGTCCGAAAACTTCGAGCTCTGATCAGCCCTCCGACACCGAGTACCGAGCACCATCTCTGCCAAATGCTTCGACCTCAGCCTCGGTCGCCAGCAGCAGGCAAAGCTGGGGATTTTGGGACCTTCCCTCCGGAGATTCTCGATCGCACAGTAGCAGCGGCAGCGAACCGGGCATTTCAGAAGTTTCTCCAGATGTTCCTCTGTGCTTCTCACGTCTGTCTCCATCAAATCAAAATTGTGCACAGCATCCTATTTACAAGTACGATATCATTTCGCTGGAGAGCTGCGCGCGCTGCGTCCCGCTGCCATCTGCACTTCCTTCTGTAGATCTGGTTTCAGGAGGTCTATGCGAGATCTCAGATTCCTGCTCATGAACAGCATTGCAGGTGTTTGATTTGTCATTGCATGAACAGAGTTCCGATACACAAAAAGAAAGTTGTCCACCTTGTTCATCACTTTAATGGACTTCTTGAAGGTTTGGACAAACCTTTCAGCTGACCCATTCATTGCCGGGTGGTAAGGAACTGACTTGAATTTTTTTTTGCCATTTTTCTTCATGAATAGGCTAAGCTCTTCTGATGTGTATTGTGATATGTTGTCACTCACAATTTGGGTAAGCTATTTCTGGAGAAGATAGACCTCAGGGTGGAGACAGTCTTTGCTGAGGTGGTTGACTTCATTGGTGTAACCTGTGGCCACTTTGAATGAGTATCCACAGCAATCAGGAACATGAAGTCCGTGAACGGCCCAGCAAAGTCAGTATGTTCTCTTTGCCATGGTGATTACGACCACTCCCACAGGTATAAAGGTGCTAAGATCCACACTGTACAGCTTTTGGGGAAGTATTCAATTTATTTATCTATTCCCAGCCACCACATGTAGCTCCAGGTGAGACTCTTAATCTTGACACTGTGCCCAGGTGTCCTTCATGCCAATTTTATTTTTAGATTATGAGGACATGCAGTCCTCTTTTATTGTCATTTAGTAATGCATGCATTAAGAAATGATACAATTTGTTCCTCCAGAATGATATCACAGAAACACAAGACAAACCAAGACTAAAAAAACTGACAAAAACCACATAATTGTAACATATAGTTACAATAGTGCAAAGCAATACTGTAATTTGATAGAAGAACAGACCATGGGCACAGCAAAAAAAAAGTCTCTCGAAAGTCCCATCATCCCACGCAGACGGTTGAAGGAAGAAAACTCTCCCTGCCGTGAGCTTCCAGCGCCGCAAACTTGCCGATGCAGCACCCTGGAAGCACCCAACCACAATCCAACTCTGAGTCCGTCCAAAAACTTCGAGCCTCCGACCAGCCCTCCGACACCGAGCATCATCTCTGCCAAGCGCTTCGACCCCGGCCCCGGCAACAGGCAATAGGCAATAGGCAAAGCCGAGGATTTAGGGCCTTCCCCTCCGGAGATTCTCTAACACTTTGGTGCGCTGTTTAGAGAGAACCACAACATAAGATCCACACATCAGTGTTCTTAGACAGACAGACAGTTGATCTCATCTCACTAAGAACTCTGGAAACAGAGGGTTACCATGTGCTGGCCTTCCTTGCAAGGTGATGTCACAGACTTTTGACAAAGTCGGGTCATTCCCTGTTTCCCTTTGCATTTCAGAATTTGTTACTGGCAACTGGTCCACCAATGCAGTGCGGAACACTTCTGCTGGGTCACAGAGTGAATACTTTTCTTCTTCAGTTGTCAACAGTGGAAGATGTGACAAGCCGTCAGTGTTGCTGTGTTGCTTGTTGCCCTTGAACTCTATGTCATAGAAGTGGGTTCCTTGGAAAAGTGCCTAACGTTGTAACCGGGTGGCAGTCATCACTGGAATTGAAAATGGACGCAAGGGGGTTGGTGGTCTGTCACTAGAGTAAACTTTTGTCTGTCGAGGTCATGATGGAACTTCTTTACTCCCCATACTGAACTAAGAGCCTCTCAGTTGCTCTGTGTATAGTTGTGTTCTGCGTTCATCAAGCAAATCCTATCAGACATTCAGATCCATCTTCCATAGTGTGACAAAACTGCTCCAATGTCATAAAGGGACGTATCGCACGTCAGTCTGAAGGGCAGAGATGGGTCATAATGTGAGCAGTTCATCTGATGTTATTAGTCTCTTTGTTTCCTTAAACACTCTTTCATATCTTTCTGACCGTTCCCACTTTGCTCCTGTCTGTAACAGTGTGTTCAATGGGTGCGGCACTGTAGCAATGTTTGGGAGAAACCGGTGGTAGTAGTTTACCGGGCCCAAGTATGACCTCAGTTGTGAAACATTTTCCGGTTTGGGTGCCTGCAGCACTGCTTCAATCGTCTCTTGTGACTTATGTAAGCCATGCTTGTCAATGACATGTCCACAATATGAGATTTCATTCTTGATAAACTCACATTTCTCTCTCTTTGCACACAGACCATATTCACTCAGCCTGGTAAGCACTTTACCAAGGTTCTGGAGGTGCTCTTCATCATTCTTGCCAGTCACAATGATATCATCAAGGTAACATTGTGTTTCTGGGATATCTTGGAGCACATGGTCCATTGCTCTTTGCCAAAATGTTAGAGCTGATGCAATGCCAAAGATGAGATGATTATACTGGAACAGTCCCTTGTGAGTGTTGATTGTGAGGAACTTCCTGCTTGATTCCTCAAACTCCATTTGCAGATATGCTTGTGACAAGTCAATCTTTGAAAACCTCTCCCCGCCTGCCAAGGATGCAAAAGTGTCTTCTATTTGCAGCTGGGGACACTGTGCGGTACGCAGCACTGGGCTGATGCTCACTTTGAAGTCCCCGCATATGCAAACAGCTCCAGCCTTTCCTTACTTGATCACTGGGTCAATGGGCATGGCCCAATCGCTCCACTCAACCTTGGAGAGAATTCCAGGTGCCTCCAAGCTCTTAAGTTCAGTATCCACTTTAGGACATGGTGCATAAGGCACTGGACTTACTATATGGAATCTTGGTGTTCCTGTTTCATGCAGTCCAATTCTGACCTTAATGTCCTTGAGCTTACCAATCTACTCCTCAAACACCTTCTGATTAGCTTTAAGCAGTTGTGACAGTCTCTGGTTAGTGCTACTATTTGGGCTGTAGTTGCCTGCTGATGTCACACTGAGAGCTTTGACTGAGTGCCAATCTAGTTGGATTTTTCTGAACCAGTCACATCAGAAAAGTGCTGGCCCTCCACTTTCCGATACGTAAAGCTCTAACTGCTGTATTTTGCTTCCATACATCATGTTCAGTTTGTTTGCCTTTGGGAGAAACTTTTTTTGCCTGTGTAGGTCTTCAGCATCACTGAGGTATTTTCTAATGGTAGCTTAGAAAACAATCTGTTGTAGTCAACCTTGGAAATTACAGACAAAACTGACCATGTATCCAGCTCCATTTTCAATTTTACACCAGACACATCTGTTGTGATCTATATGATTTTGTGATCTTCCTCAGTTATACCAAACAGTTCCTGGCATGACAGCTCACTTCTGTCAGACTCTGTGTTTTCCGATTCAGTTTCACATTCAGTCACTTTATGCATTTGTTTAGTTTTGTATTTCAAACTTTTCACTGTGTGGTTTTTCTCTTTGGTTGTGCTTTTTGTCAGACTTGCACACACTCTATATGTGATTTTATCTGTGATACTTACTGCAAACTTTTTCTATGAACCGACAGTTATTTGCATCATGAGAAAATTTGCCACAACAATAAGCATTTTTGGCTTTTTACACCATTCAGGGACACTTTGTGTGTTTCACATTCTAAACTCTTTTTCCATTGTTCTGACACATCCTATGGTACTGTCTCCATTGATATTGCAATGGCCAATGTCCATTCTAAGGTTAGGTCTCTTTTTGCAATAGCCTTTTTTGAGTGCTTTGATTATGCATGCCACATACATGCCTATCCTTTCATGCATCAGAAAGTCCAACTCCAAAGTCACAGTATTGTGAAAGTTTGTGCAGATCTGCAACGTATTCAGAAATGCTTTCATTCTTTGGTTCCTTTTGTGAAATCTAAATCTCTTTGCTATTATTAGCAGTTATGGGATCGTGATTTCGTAGAATTTCAACAATTTCGTTGAATATCTTGCTTGCTTGCTTTTCAGCAGTTATTAAGTTGAGTAAGAGACTATTAGCACTCATTAAGCTAAGAAGCGTGGAGACTTTTTTTTTAAATAATCCACCTCGTTAGTATTACAACACAGTTCAACCCTCTCGATATACGATTCCCAGTCCTCAGTAGCACTATCAATTTGTCGACTTTCCCATCGTCACGTTATATTCACCCAGGTTAGCTGGATGTGCGTCTCTCACTGTGTAACGTGCACTGTTACTCACGCGTTCGTCCTGATACACTCTTTCCTCCCGCTGTCTCTCTCCCTTCCTCCGAATTTTGTCGTCCCGCAACTGTCGGTGCCGTTGTTAATATTGGTTGACATTCAGGTTCCTACTCGTCGCCAATGTGTTGCGTCTGTACACCTACATATTAAATCAGTGCACGCACTCAGAGCTTGTATATTCGCTTTGCAGAGAAAGCTAAGAGTGGGTAGGTTATCAGTCAATAATTAGTGATAAGGGGCATCATTGCGCTAAAAGAAATACATCGTGTACTGCACCCAGTTCTCCCGCAAGCTCCACTTGCCCCTAACAAAAATGGCGGGGCAGAGCCGGCCAGATAGGCGGAAGCGGAAGCTCTGGATCAGAAGGGCTCACTGGGCCGTGACCTTTAACCTTCGCCGCACTGGTTCGGGACAACGTGTGGCAGGAGAGCGGTGGTCGCCGAGGTAACGAGGGAGACGGCAGATTGTCCCGCTTCATGGTCACTGGCGGGAGTGTGGGGCTCACCGGGAGACCGAGGGAGCGTGTTGGTTACGACGGTGGTTTAAATAGTCAGATACTGCTCTTCCAGCATCTGCGTCCTCTTGTGAGTGGAGGAGTTAATCTGATGGTAATATGTGGATGAGAAAACATTGGGTTTAGTATTGAATGAGTGCAAAGGGTGTTTGGTGGTCAGTATAGACTTGGTGGGCTGAATGGCCTGTTTCTGTGACTCTTTGCCTTTCAATTGCTTACATGAACTCCAGAGGGGAAAATGTTGGATCTCAAGGATTATGTGAGTTTACTCTTCACGTGGCTGGGAAAGTAGCATGCTGTAAGGAGTTTTTGTCATCTAACTGTACATATATACAGCCAAACGAAATTACACACACCACATAAAACAGGTTTAATGTCACTGGCATATGTTGTGAAATTTGTTGTCTTTGTGGCAGCAGTATAATGCAATACATAATAATCAAATAAACTTAAATCACAGTATTACGCACACGTATATATTGCCCTTCCCTTGGACTACATCAGTGATGTTGAGAGGGGGAACCCGCTATACGGGCAACAGCCGGTTCTTCAAATGTTCCTGTCCAGGCTTGCACCCTGGAGAGGACACAGTCCACTAAAGACGCAAACGCATGATCCCCTGGGATCAACGGCTGCCTACTACTATATATGATACAATCACACACACACACACACACTGTCCATTCAGAAATCAGGTGGCAGAATACTACTACAAATAATTTAATAAAATATAATTCAAAATGCATGTAGTGCACAGCACAGGTAAACAGAAAACAGCTCATTGTCCTGGTGATGAGACCCCAGCGATGGCAGGGTATTCATTAGTCTCACACTCTGAAGGAAGAAGCTGTTACCCAGTCCGGCAGTCCTGGTCCTGATGCTCCTGTACCTCCTTCTTGACAGTAGTGGGTCAAAGAGACTGTGGGATGGGTGGTCAGGATCCTCAACAATGCATCGGGCCCTGCAGTGACAGGTTCAGTATCTAACGGAAGTGTGGAATCAGGTAGTTTGCCAATTATGAAACATCTTGGAACCCACCAAACCTAATTTGGGAACCTAAAGTTGTGGTAGCTTATCCAAGCTTGATATAACTTTACACAATATTTAAAAGCATTGGCTCCCAAGTTTCTTTTTGGGTTGGGCACTGATGTATAAGATATGAAGGCCAACGTTTGTGTTGAAAAGTATTATTTCTTTCTACCATTTATTCAGGTTTGTAAAAGATGGGGAAAGCCCAGAAGAAGGCTGCTTCTGATAAAGTACGGAAGAACAAGTCCACACGAGACATCAAGTCCAATCCGTTTGAGGTGAAGATAAACAAACAAAAGTTCGATATCCTCGGCCGAAAGACGAAGCATGATCGTGGTCTGCCTGGAGTGTCTCGATCCAAATCCATCAAAAAAGTGAGAGTTTATATTTTTATACAAGATGTATATTGTGCAGTTTAATGCTGATTATGGAGCATAGGTGTGGTTGGGGGGGGGATTTGTGTTGGTGGTGATGATGACTCATTGAATTTGTAGGCTCATTGCAGGAGCTGTCTTATTAGTTCTCTGCTCCCTGCTGTTTTCCTGCAGCTTGCAAATTGCCAACTCATCCAGGTTGACACAAAAGCTCATACACACCTCTACTTCGTCAGAAGGCTAAAGAAATTTGGCACCTGCCTCTCAACCTCACCATTTTTTTATAGATGTACAGTTGAAAGCGTCCTATCTGGACTGTCTGCCCGAGACTATGTGAAAACTGCAGAGAGTTGTTGGCACAGCTCAGCACGTCGCGGAAACCAGCCTCCCCTCTGTGGACGCTGTCTGCGTTCCCCACTGGCTCAGTAAAGCAGCTAGCACAAACAAAGATCCCTGCCACCCCAGACATTCAACCACCATTGAGAACATATTCAAAAGCTGATGCCTCAAGAGGGTGGCACCCTCACAATCCAGGACATTCCCTCTTCTCATTGCGACCATCAGGGAGGAGGTGCAGCAGTCTGAAGCCGTACACTCAATGTTTTAGGAATAGCTTCTTTTCCTCTGCCATCAGATCTCCAAATGGTTCATTAAGACCATAAGACCATAAGACAAAGGAACAGTAGTCGGCCATTCGGCCCATCGAGTCTGCTCCGCCATTTTATCATGAGCTGATCCAATCTCCCATTTAGTCCCACTCCCCCGCCTTCTCACCATAACCTTTGATGCCCTGGCTACTCAGATACCTATCAATCTCTGCCTTAAATACGCCCAATGACTTGGCCTCCACCGCTGCCCGTGGCAACAAATTTCATAGATTCACCACCCTCTGGCTAAAAAAATTTCTTTGTATTTCTGTTCTGAATGGGCGCCCTTCAATCCTTAAGTCATGCCCTCTCGTACTGGACTCCCCCATCATGGGAAACAACTTTGCCACATCCACTCTGTTCATGCCATTCAACATTTGAAATATTTCTATGAGGTCTCCCCTCATTCTCCTAAACTCCAAGGAACCCTCTCATGCCTGGAATCATTCTAGTGAATCTTCTCTGTACCCTCTCCAATGTCAGCACGTTCTTTCTTAAATAAGGAGACCACTATTAACCCACTATTTTGCTCTGTTTTGCATGACTTACTTGTTTTTTTAATATTTCTTATTATAACTTAGTGATTTTAATTTATTGCACTGTACTGCTGCCACAAACAAATTTCACAACATCTGTATGTCAGTGATAACAAATAGATTCTGATTTTCTCTTCTGCCCTCTCCCATGGAAACACATGCTACCAGGCTCAAGGACAGCTTCCACCCTGCTGTCCACAATTAGTATGATAAGATGGACTGTTGACCTCACAGTCTACTTCGTACTGACCCTGCACTTTACTGCACTGCACTTTCTCTGTAACTGTCACATTTTATTCTGTACTCTATTATTGTTTTACTGTGTGCGACCTTAATTCGTATACAAGACAAGTTTTTCACTGTACCTTGGCCAAAAATACATATATTTGTACTTGTACGTCTGCCAAAGTTACACTAATTCCAAGTGGTGGTTTCAACATTATGACTATGCAGCCTGGCTTATGCTGGATCTTGTTCCCATCATCAAATCTCCATACCAACCTACTGCTCAGCACCAAGAAAACAGATGATTTCCTATCAGAATCTTTTTCTAAATTGGTGAGGTCGTAGGGCTTGGGAGAAGTCTGCAGGGATGTGGGAGTGCCGAAAGAGTTTGATCAGCTTAACCAGGACAGTCCCCCCGTAAGCGATGGAGCAGTCGCTCTCACAGAGCAAGAGTGAAAGGTGAAAGGTTGCATGGTAGCGTGATGGTTGGCATAACACTTACAGTGCCAGCGACCTGGGTTCAATTCCTGCTGCTCCCCGTGACTGTGTGGGTTTCCTCAACATTTCAAAAAGTATGCGTTAGTAGGTTTAATTGGGCAATGTGGGCTCGTTGGGCTCGAAGAGAATGTTACTGTGCTGTATCTCTAAATACAATAAATGCCAGTCTGAGCTAATGTCACAAGGGGTATATCAGAATAGCATCCTAGTTAACATATTAGAGAGCCGAATGCGAATGCTCTTGTCCATCGTTGCAGGACACTTGCTATGCCCTCCTCCCAGTTTTCCTAAAGGAGAACAGGGACCCCTTAGACCAGTGGTAGCCTGGGATATTCCTCCTTGTCTGATCAAACCCACTGTGCCATTCCCATGTTTCAGTTTACAGTTGGATTGCCTTACAGGAGTAAAGTCCCAGTTAGTTAATTAACCAACTCTCTGTCTCCTGGTCAGGAGTAGGTTGACCACAAGTCCTCAGCTACACACTATAGCCTTTCAGTTTTTGTGAATTATCATTGGGCAGGAGGTACAGGAGCCTTCAGTCTCACAGCACCAGGTTCAGGAACAGGTATCCCCTACAACCATCAGACTCCTGGACTAATGTGGATAACTTCACCCACCAACACCTAACCGATTCCACAACCTGCACACTCACGTTCAGGGATTCTGTATGTATTTTTTTATTTGCAGTTTGTCTTCCTTTGCACTTTAGTTGTTTGTCTTTATGTGTAGTTTTTCACAAATTCTATTGTATTTCTTTATTTTCCTGTAAATGTCTGGAAGAGAAAATGAACACTGGGGGCAGCACTGACTTCAGATTGCCAGAGTGCACCGGCTCCAATGCCTCTCTTCTGGGTAGCTGTAAACAGACAACACCGTGGGTTGAGACCTAGTCCTCACTCTAACTGAGGCCACGCATTTGCCAATAACGTGAAGCTGCTCACCCTTTCCACCGCTGACCCTCGATGAGGATTGGTGTGTGTTCTCCCAACTTATCCTTCCTGAAGCCCTTAATCAGTTCCTTGGTTTTGCTGACGTTGAGTACAATGTTGTTGTGACACCACTCTGCCAGCTGATCTGACTCACTCCTGTATGCCATCTGAGAAAGGTAACTTAACAAACATTTGCACTGACAAATTTTGAGCTATAATTTTTGTCTTTCAAAAACTAACTTTGTTCTGCATGTTGTCACTTATAATCGACTCCCAGTGAATCAAAAAAAAAACTGGGTGCAGTATCAAAGAGATTTATTTTGTTTGAAAAAAAATGGCTAAGAGATTTGGGTTTATTCAGGCTGGATGTCAATAAATAGCTGAACATTGGGCTGTCTATTTTTACTGGTAACATTTATGTTGTATTTATTTTTCTCATTTTCCAGCGTACAGAGACTCTGCTGAAAGAGTACCAGAGCCAGGGGAAGACCAACACATTTATAGATAAAAGGTTTGGTGAATATGATACAGAATTAACAGAAGATGAGAAGATGGCAAAGAGATTCTCCCTGGAGCGGCAGGTAAAACTCTTCTAAAGCAAAGAAAATGAAACAGCTTGGCGAAAGTGGTCCCAATCTGAATGGTTGAGTTCTTTCTTCACTGGGTACTCAGCTCTCCTGAGCCTGGTTTACAGCTTTCCATTGGAAGACCTGTAACTTTAGGTCTACTCTCTTCTCTTAGCTGACATCAGGAAGGAGGTACAGGAGCCACTGGGTTCAGTAACAGTTATTACCCCTCAACCATCAGGTTCTTGAACTAGAGGGGATAACTTCAATTACCCCAACATTGAACTGTTCCCACAACCTATGGATTCACTTTCAAGGACTCATCTTCTCTTGTTCTCTAGTCATTGTTTATTTTTTATTATTATATTTGTTTTATTTTTTGTTTTTGGACATTAGTTTGTCCATCTTTTTGTGTGTGGTTTTTCATTGATTCTATTGTGTTTCTTTGTATTTACTGTGAACGTCCGTAAGGAAATGAATTTCAAGATAGTATGGCGGATTCTGGTTAATTGGGACACATTGGGACCAGTGTATTTTAGCCTAGTTAAGCAGCAGTCTCAATTAGCCAAAGTTAGATAGAAATAGTTAAACGGTATATAATAAAAACACAAACTACCATCTAACTGAGTAACAATTTCTGTATTTTAATGAAATACAGAATAAATTAGAACATGACTATTGCTACTGCAGTGTTACATTTCATCCTGCATTGTATTATTTACTGTGTTCTACTTCAATGATCATGATCTGATCTGTTGACAACTATGCAAGACAAACTTTTCAATGTATCTCGGTACATGTTGCAATAATAAACCAATTCTTTGTAGCTGTACAAGCTTCTTTTGATTCATTTTTGGTTCCGAGTTAACCTGAAACATTAATTCTTCACCCTATACTTCTTCCATCTATCTTCTCCCAGCTTCTCATTTCATCCTCTCCTCCCGCACCTACCCATCTGACCTCTCATCTGGTTTCACCTTGTCCCACACCAGCTGGTGCTCCTTCGCATCCACCCATCAACTTGTGTTTGCCCTATTCTGGCTTCTTCCTTTCCAGTCTTGATGGAAGGGGTCTCGGCCTGAAACATCGACTATTCACCTCCATAGATGCCGTCTGACCTGCTGAGTTCCTCCAGCATTTTGTGTGTGTTGCTCAGGATTTCCAGCAACTGCAGAATCTCTTGTGATTATGATTCTGATTTCATTCCCACTCATTCCACAAGGGGAAATGAAACCTTTCTGTCTAACTGTTTGCTCAATAATTTCAGTTCGTTGCAGATATTAGGGCACCACGGTAGCGAAGTGGTTAGCGCACCTCTATTACAACTTGCTCCATGTGACGGAGTTCAGAGTTCAATTCCGATGTCATCTGTAAGAGGTTTATATGTCCTTCCTGTGACCTCATGGGTTTCCTCTGGGTGCTTCATATTCCAAAAACATGCTATGTTGGCACGGGATGAATGGCAGCACTTGTGGGCTGCTCCCAGCACTTCCTCAGACTGTGTTGGTCATTGATGCAAACAACACATTTCACTGTAAAGGGGCGGCAGAGTAACGTAGTGGTTAACATAATGACTTGCAGTGCAGGCGACCTGTTGCTGTCTGTAAAAGGTTTGTACTTTCTCCCAGTGATTGTGTGGAGTTTCTTCAGATGCTCTGGTTTCCACTCACATTCCAAAAACATACGGGTTAAGCCTGGTTTATACTTCTGCGTTAACTGGACGCTGTAACCTACGCAAGTGGCTTACGCGCATTGTGAGCATTTATACTTGTGTGTTGGTGTGTCTGCATTGCTCTGCAATTCGTGCAGGTCACGCATGCGCACACACCTGCCCGCGCAAGGCTTCATGGTCATGGTAATCTTTCTCAGGGTAAACAAGAAGCGAGTGTCTTTTTTCGTAAAAATGAAATGTGTCCTCCATAATTTCGGAGGTCTGTGTAAATCTTTATGGAAAGCATTGCAGCCATAGTTCCTTCCCTGCCCTTTAGTTGCCCAATGGGAAGCTATTGCAGCGTAGGATGAAATGCGATGCTACCAAGTGGACCAATCACAGCTGTTGTGTTCTGCGTTGCCACGACACGCGGTTACATTTTGGGAGAGATGCGTGTCGCAGCAACGCAGGCTTTCGCGTAGGGTTCCGCGTTGGCTTTGCGTAGGGTTTGCGGCGACGCAGACCTTACGGCGACGCGTTGACGCAGAAGTATAAACCAGGCTTTAGTAGGTTAATTGGTCATGTGGGTGTAACTGGATGGCGTTGCTCATTAGGCCTGGAAGGGCAATTGCCATGATTGCACAATCATCAGCAAAGTTGTGTGATTGAGATGATGTATTTATTTATTCACCCTTTGTTAACTTACCTATCCTGAATCGATTGCACTTCAGTCCCATTTAGATTCTTAATTGTTGTTGATATTGTTTTAGCGCCTCCACACGAAGAAGAGCATCTACAACCTGAACGAGGATGAGGATCTGACCCATTATGGGCAGTCTTTGGCAGACATTGAGAACTTCAATGACAGACCAGACAGTGATAGTGACACGGAAGAAAAAGGCAAACTCTCTGGTGAGTATGGGAACGGGCACAAATGCTGATCAGTTACACTGCTTTGGAAAGCACTTTGGTAAAGAAATCCTGAGGAAAGTATCACAATTTACCCTCTCCTATAATATATAGAAGGAAACATCAACTCAAACCATGAGGGGTCTGCATTGGGCATTTTCATACCTTAGAAGGCGCAGATTGGAAGTCTGTGTGGGGCACCACTCCTTGCACAGACACTAGAGCAATGTGTGATTAAGTGCCTTGCTCAAGGACACAAACACACTGCCACAGCTGAGGCTCGAACTAGCAACCTTGAGATCACTAGACGAACGCCTTAACCACTTGGCCACGTGCCCACACAATAATATATAGAAGTGTACTGAAAATGGTGGAAAGTGGTTGTCCATCACAGAAAAAGCCCTTTCCACCACGAACACACTTGTTTGGAGTGATGCCACAAGAAAGCAGCATCCATCATTATAGACCCCCACCATCCAGGCCATGCCCTCTTCTCGTTACTACCTTTGGGCAGGAAGTACAGGAGCCTTAGGTCCCACACCACTGGATTCAGGAGCAGTTATTATCCTCCAGCCATCGGACTACTGAACTGATGTTCACTCTCCTAAACTCTGATCTGAATCTGCAACCTACAGCAGACTCACATTCAAGGACTCTTTACAATCCTCGTTCTCAGTATTATTTTTTATTTGTACACTGTTGCCTGTCAGTCTTTATTTATGTGTAGTTTTTCATCATTTCTGTGGTATTTCTTTATTTTCCCGTGGATGCCTGCAAGAAAATGGATCTCAAGGTGGTATATGGTAACATATATATATTTTGATAATAAGTTTTGCTTTGAACTTTGGATCTATGATCTACAGTGCCCTCAGTTTCTATTAAATCTTTACCCTTACCTATTGAGCAAAGGTAAAACAGTTAGGAAACATGGGAGCAGAATTAAGTCATTTGGCCTGTCGAGTCCACTGCACATTCCATCATGGCTGATTTATTTTCCCTCTCAACCCTGTTCTCCTGCCTTCTCTCCACAACTTTTGACAACCATACAAATTGAGAAACTATCAATCTTCACTTGTGTGGGCACGTGGCCAAGTGGTTAAGGCACTGGACTAGCGACCTGAAGGTCATGAGTTCGAGCCCCAGCCAAGGCAACGTGTTGTGTCCTTGAGCAAGGCACTTAATCACATTGCTCTGTGACGACACCGGTGCCAAGCTGTATCCTAATGCTCTTCCCTTGGACAACATCGGTGGAGAGGGGAGACTTGCAGCATGGGCAACTACTTTCCAGGCGCAGATCCATGGTCTCGCAAGACTAACGGATGCCTTCTCTTTCTTAATCTTCACTTTAAATATACTCAATGACTTGGCCTCCATAGTCATCTTTGGCACTGAATTCCACAGATTCACCACCCTCTGGCTAAAGAAATTCTTTCTTATCTCTAATCTAAAGGGACGCCCTTCTATTCTGAGGCTGTGCCCTCTGCTCCTGGATTCCCCACTATAGGAAACATCCCTTTCATGTCCACTATACCTAGGCCTTTTAATGAAATCCTCCCTCATTCTTCTAAACTCCAGCGAATACAGACCCAGAGCCATCAAACTCTCTTCATATGTTAACTGTTTGTTTCCTGTGATTATTCTCTTAACTTCCTCTGGACCCTCTCCCACGCCAGCACATCCTTAGGTAAGAGACCCACAAGTATGGTCTGACCAATGCCTTAGCTAACTGGCCTATAAATTCTGACTTTGCCTCCTTCCCTTAGAGTGGACTGATATTTGTAGTTATATTGGCCAGGGCTGGAAGATTATATTTAATACCTTTGCAATTCTAATCCTCGCTCAGCATATTTGGAAGGATCTTTACACTGATTTATCTACCTAACTTGAATATTGCCAAGATTACAAAAATTAAGAACAGCAACTCCAGGTGCCAGTGGGTTTTGTTTTAAGTAATGGATTCTGCTGATTCCTGAGTAACATGTTGTCTCATTGCCCACAGCGGAGTTCACAGCTGCCGCGCACTTTGGAGGTGGTGGCTTATTGCAGAAGAAAGCATCTTCTAAGGCGGATGAAGAAGAGCAGAAGCCCAAATCCCGCAGAGAGTTCATTGAAGAACTTATCATTAAATCCAAAAAGGAGAAGGTACACTTTGCAGGACACTGGGGGTAGGATAGAGTGGGGAATTGTAACACAACAGTTCAGTCTACCACACCATCTGCCTTTAGCCACATGAACTGTGTCTGTAGCTGTGGGTCATGAATATTGGTGATGTTTAATGTTAGAACACTCACTTCCTCTCATGCTAACTTCACATAATAGGATGCCTCAGAGAACTTCATGGGGCATTGGAGACTAAACGTTTACTGGGGATTAAACTACAAAGGACGTGGCCTTCAGGAGGTACATAAACACCAGTGGCTCCGAAGGTGAAGTAGAATTGGAACAAAGATTAGGGGTGTGCATGTTGGGGTGTTAGATGGATGAGTCCGGAGTGATAGCGAACAAGTGACGCAGTGGAGGCGGTTTAGCGACATTCATACTGAATGTACCAAGATATCTTGACAAACTGATAGAGGTGTGTAAGATGATGAGAGGCATTAATTGTGTGGATAGTCAGAGGCTTTTTCCCAGGGCTGAAATGGCTGCCACAAGAGGGCACAGGTTTAAGGTGCTGGGGAGTAGGTACAGAGCAGATGTCAGGGGTAAGTTTTTTACGCAGAGAGTGGTGAGTGTGTGGAATAGGCTGCTAGCGGTGGTGAAGGCGAATACGATAGGGTCTTTTAAGAGACTTTTGGATAGGTACATGGAGCTTAGAAAAATAGAGGGCTATGGGTAACCCTAGTAACTTCTAAGGTAGGGACATGTTAGGCACAACTTTGTGGGCTGAAGGGCCTGTACTGTGCTGAAGGTTTTCTATGTTTCTAAAATCTGACATCAAGTGACACAGGGAGATATTGCAAGACGTGACCTTGGTTTTAAGGGGCATCTTGAAAGGAGAGAGAGCAGGACCTGTGAGAAAATCCGAGTGGCAGGAGCAAGTATCCAAAGGCATTCAGAGTACTTAAGCAGCAAAGGGCCGATATCACTGATGGTTATGAGGTTTCAGAGTTTAGAGTCAGTAAAGGCATGACGATATGGATATCAGAAGTACACAAAATTATGAGGGGTATAGCAAGGGTAATGCAAGTGCGCTTTTTCTACTGAGGTTAGGTGAGACTAGAACTGGAGGTCATAGAGTGCAAGCTGAAGTATTTAAGGGGAAACTTCACTCAGAGGGTGATGCAAGTGTGGAACAAGCTGCCAGAAGAAGTAACGGTTGTGTGTTTGATGTGAGAAGTTTGGATAGATACATGGATGGGAGGGTATGGAGGGCTGTGACCCAGTTATGAGTCAGTAGGACTGGGCAGAATAGCAGTTTGGCAGGGACTAAATGGGCCAAGGGCCTGTTTCTGTGCTATAGTGCTCTATGACTAATAAATTTAAGATGTTGCTTGTGCAGAGGCAGTGGATGGACTGGACTTGCTACATGTTTGAACAGATTAGATTGAGATTGGTTTATTGTCCGAATCATCGGGGTGCAATGAACTTCCTTGTTCGCATGAAGCTCACAGAGTAGACACTATATATGCTACAGCAGAGTGCCGGATAAGGGTTTTTAACCCCTCCGTCCTGCACATTGAAAACCAAGGGTGAGGTTGAGAATAAGGGCAGTTAATGGGGAAATATTAACAAATCCAACATAATGGTAGCTTCCGTTAGTTTCGCGAGACCATGGATCTGCACCTGGAAAGCTTGGCCTCTCCAGGGCGCAGACCTGGGCGAGGTTGTATGGAAAACCGGCAGTTGCCCATGCTGCAAGTCTCCCCTCTCTACGACACCGATATTGTCCAGGGGAAGGGCAAGGGCCAATACAGCTTGGCACCGGTGTCATCGCAGGAGTTGCCAGAGCGAGGTTGAAGGCAACGTCGGACTGCCTTAGAGAATCCAGCTCTGGATTTGTCCTCAGGGTTTACTCCTGAAGCCTTTCCCATGAGTGGGTATGGCCGCAAGGCAGCAGAGGTTTGAAATCAGAGTTTTCCCTCTCTTAGATGGCTGCCTTCCCAGGCTGACAAGCTCCATCTACCTGAAGCACTGGTTTTAAGGCACCAGGACCCACCTTTGCCCCTTCTCCTGTCAGTCGAAACAGTTCCGCCGGGCTTAGAGGCTAAGCCACACGAGAAGAACAGGAGTTGGACTTGGTTGTCAGAGGCTATTTGAGGCACATACCATGAGGAGCACTTTTAGGTAGTGGGAGCTTCTCCCCACTACCACTCCTCAGCTTGACAACCTTGGAACCAAAAATCCAACATAAGGGAGGTGGAAATAGGGAGTTTGGTGGGTTTCAGCAGTGGGGCAGGAGGAGGGGTGACAATGCTGGTAGAATGTAGTGTACCTTTTATAAAAAAGAGTGGATAATCATTAGGTAAATTATTTATTGGCTTCAAGACTCCACACCTTTGGACACACTCAGGATAAAACTTTGGGTGGAGAAGAATTCAAGTCTTGGAGTGTGAATGCATTATCGACAACCAAGAGAAGCTCCTTCCTTAAGCCCATCACCCCTACTGGGGCATAGGCTGCCGACAGAGGCTCACCAGGGTCCTCTCTCCTGGGCCTGCCTTCCAGATTGTCCCCAGGTGAAGCCCATCTTCGAAGATCCTTCCTTTCTCAGGAATGAGGTCAATGGAGTGTTGGTGTTTCTGTAACTTTGGGTTTTTACGGGATGGGATTGCTAGCCCCACATCCAACCCTCCTCCTATCACAGCTCAGCCTGGGACTGTCCATGGCAGAGTTCAGGTGAAGCTCCAGGGTGTCATTTTCATTTTAAAAATCTTTTTATTGATATATAATCTGCTACAGCGTTAAAATACAAAAGTTCAACAAGTTAGTATATATATAATTAATAAAGATGAAAAAAAAACATATGCTAATGAAAAAAAATTTATATGAGAAAAAGAAGGAAAAAAGAGAACCCCAACTAATTTTAAAAAAACCACTAACTAGAAAAGAAAAAAAACACCATTAGGAACCAACTCCCAGAGCAATACGTCTTACAATCATCTATATAGATAAAAGAAGAAAAAGCAACAACTGCCAAAATCACATTTATATAACATAAAATTGGAAGGAAACCATATAAATTAATTCAAATTAAATGATAATTGACAAAAGAGCCCTACCTTCTCTCAAAATCGAATCGGGGATCAAAAGTTCTACTTCTAATTTTTTCCAAACTAAGGCATAACATTACTTGGGAAAACCATTGAATTAGTGCAGGAACAGAAGTATCTTTTCACTTCAATAAAATAGCCCTTCTTGCCAACAATATAACGAATGCAATTACATGTTGGTTTGAAAATGAAGTACCCAGAATATGATGCAGAACTATTCCATATTTATGAGTGTCATAACCCATCCCAGTTATTAGGATCTCAGAAACCGAGTTTAAAATGTACCTTTTAATGCCATACATCTTTAAGAATAATGTTGATAGCAAAGGTTCAATTTGTAAAAGTGCAGTTATTCATGCCATCAGGTTGGAGGCTACCCAGATGGAATATAAGGTGGTGCTCCTCCACCCTGAGGCTAGCCTCATCTTGGCACAAGACGGACTGACACATTGGAGTAGGAATTGCATTTAGAATGTTTGGCCACAGGGAAGTTCTGCTTTTGGCCGTGGAGGTGTCCGATGAAGCAATCCCCCAATTTATAAACAGTCCATGTTTTGGTCCAAGACTCTTAACTCCCTCATACATGTCACCATTGGAGTTGTGAATATTGGTTGTTTCAACCTTTCTGTCTTGTCCTTGAACTATCAACATGAACAATTTATGAATGAAAATTTTCATTGTAAATCAGTGTAAGATAAGGAAGAGAAGGTTGATTTCTGAAGAGGTTGATTATTTCAATTTAATGTGCTGGGCACGTATTGTTTTAAATTCCATATTGAATTATGGAGAAAGGCTGAGCTGGTTGGGACTTTTTTTTTGGAGTCTATGAGAATGAGAAATGATCTTTTTAGGAATGTATAAATCACAAGGGGTACAGATCGAACCTATACACAGTATACACAGGGCTGGGGAATCAATAACTGGAGGGTGCAGGTTTAAGGTAAGAGGGGTGAGATTTAAAAGCAACCTTGGGAGCAACACTTTCACCCAGAAGGTGGTCAGTATATGGAATGAGCTGCCAGAGGATTAAAAATATTTAAAAGAATTTTAAAACAAGACCAAGTAGAATGTAAGAAAGTACCAATTTCTTGATTACACCGAAAGCATTTATCGGATAGATTTGAATTTAATCTATTTATTTTTTTTGTGGTGTAATATTCCCTTTTGGATACACTTAAGAGTTTTATTGGAACAAATTACTGGAACTCAACTTGGACATAACCCTGTATTATTTCTATTAGGTGATATTGAAGGGATAAAGCTGAAACTTAAATTGAATAAATATCAGAAAGAATTTATAAAAATTGCACTGGCAGTAGCTAAGAAGACTATAGCAGTTACTTGGAAATCTGATATGTATTTAAGTATGAATCGTTGGAACAATGAAATGGCTAGTTCTATTCCACTTGAAAAAATTACTTATAATTTAAGAGATAAATATGAAACATTTTTGAATATTTGGCACCCTTATTTACAAAAGATAGGATGGCATATTTAGTTGCTCCGATAAAGATCTTGGTCCCTTGGGGAAACTAATGAATAAGTATACTAAATTTATTTTGAATCCCATGGAGCGTGTGGAAACCTTCCAATACCCAGGCGGTTCTTCTTTTCTTTCTTTCTTTTCTTTTTTAGGTAGGACTATATATGGGGGGGGAGGGTAGATATTATCTTTCAATGTATTCATTTTGAAAACTTAATAAAAATTATATTAAAAAAAATTTTTAAGGTTTTGGATGGATACTTGGAAAGGAAACATTTAAGGGGATTTGAGCCACTTGCAGGCAAATGGGATTAATTTAGATGGGAATCTTGGTTGACATGGATTAATGGGGATGAAGGTCTTTCCATATTGTATAACTCTGACTAAGGCAGTGCTGTGTTCAAAAAGAAAAGTACAATTGAAGGGCTTGACTGTTTTATTTTTAAGAACAAAAGTAGGGGCAGGAGAAAGACAAAGGACCTTCTAGCCTGTATAACCATTGGGTAAGATCATGTTTGATCTAATATTGGCCTCAACTGCACTTCCCTACCAGTCCCTCGAATTCCCCTTGTAACAGCCTTTACTGTATTCAGTGCCTCCACCTCAGCTCATTTGGAGAATTCTAAAGGTAATTACTTTGAGAAACAAAATTCCTCCTCCTAGAGTAGTACTGTTTGGCCCAACTCATCCTTGCTGACTGGTACAGTTCCCAAGCTTTTCCTATTTGTCCGGGTTTGGTCCATATCCCACTAAATCCCATGTAGTGCTTGGCTAAAAACTCATTATGAGCTTTTCTTTAGATCAAGAATCCCCCTACTGGGGAAGTATTTCCTCAGTAGCTGCTGTACCAAATTCCCTCAGAATCGTATCATTCTCAACCTCTCATTTTCCTTAAAAAATCTCCAGTGAGTGTAGGAAAAATCTCCCCAAACCTTTCAGCCCAAGGCAGCCAATTCATCTGAGGAATTAACCTTGTGAACCTTCCCTCACTTGCCTCCAATGCAAGGATATCTCCCCTTGAATAAGATGATAAGACACTGGAGCAGAATTAGGCCATTCACCAATTGAGTCTGCTCAGCCGATCAATCATGGCTGATTTACTATCCTTCTCAAACCCACTCTCCTGCCTTCTCCCCAAACCTTCGACAGCCACCCTTACAAATCAAGAACCTATCAACCTCCACTTTAAATATAAATAATCACTTGGCCTCCAGAGCAGTCTGTGACAATGAATTCTATACATTCACTAGTCTTTGGCTAAAGAAATTGCTCCTCATCTCTGTCCTTTTGTGAGGCTGTGCCCTCTGGTCCTAGACTCTCCCACTAAAGGGTGGCACGGTAGCATAGTGGTTAGCGTCACACTTTACAGCACCACTGATTGAAAGGTCAGGGTCCTGACGTTGTCTGCAAGCAGCTTGTACAGTCACCCCGTGACTGCATTGGTTTTATCTGGGTGCTCCAGTTTGCTCCCACGTTCCAAAAGGTGTCTGGGTTAATAAGTTGTGGGCGTGCTATGTTGCCACCACTTATGGGCTGCACACAGTGCACCCTCAGGCTGTGTTGGTTGTTAATGCAAAAACAATGCCTTTCACTGTACGTGTCGATGTATATGTGACAAATAAATTTAATCTTTAATGGAAACATTATCTCCAGATCTATTCTGTTTAGGCCTTCAAATATTGGTTTAGGGATAAGGAGATAAAAGCTGTAAACACATCTCTGACAGCAGCCTCAGTAATGCCTTGTTAGTTCATATTCCTATTTTGCATTCAACCCCCTTCTAAAACTATCCTTGTTTATGAAAGCTTGTTCTTATTTGAGCAGCACGAGCGACAAGTGCAGCGGGACAAGGCGCAGGAGCTGACTGAGAAACTGGACAAAGACTGGAAGGAGATCCATTCCCTGTTGGCTCAAAAAGGTCCTAAAATTGAGCCAGTGGAGGAAAAGCCCAAGGTGAGTGACCTTGGACACCTCAGACATTCCTGCCATCAATTTAAACTGATTACTTGGATACAGGGGAAAGGAAGAGCATCTGGATACCACATCCCCCATTCATCCACTTCCCTTCCATTTCTCATAGTCCTTTCTTACTTTATTATTGATGGGAGATCTTTATCCTGAATCTCCTTATCCAGATGCAGCCTCACTTGCTGAGGATTCACAATTTTAAAAAAATTAATCGCAGCCATTTTACACATTTTCTGGTCATTTGAGTTAAAAGCTGTAACAGTATGGAGATGTTTGAGTTCAGGAGCCATGAGGTAATGTTACAGCTCTACAAAACTCTGGTTTAGACCATATTTGGAATACTGTATTCCATTCTGGTTGTTTCATTATCAGAAGAATGTAGAATCTTTAGAGTGGGTGCAGAGGTGACTTATCAACATGCTTTTCTCTTTAAAGCAAAGGAGAACGAGAGGTGACTTAGCAGAGATGACTAATACAAGGGGGATCTTTTTAAGGTGATTGGAGGAAGTACAGGGGGGATGTTAGAGGTCAGTTTGAGTGGTAGGTGCGTGGAATGCTCTGCCAGGGATTACGGAAATGGCTGATACATTAGAGGCATTTACAAAACTCTTAGATAGGCACATGGATGATAGAAAAATGGAGGACTATGTGGGATGGAAGGGGTAGATTGATCTTGGAGTAGGTTATAAGATCGGCACAAAATTATGCGCAGTGAGTGACAAGGAGAAGACTGGTAGGTTGCGACTGTTTTCTCTGATGAGCTATTTAAAATCATAAAGGGCATAGATATGATGTACAGTCTTTGCAGGAAGGGGTATATAAAACTAGAGACATAACTTTAAGGTGAGAAGGGAAAGTTTTACAAAGGATCTGAAGGGCAGCTTTTTCCAAAGAAGCTGGTGGAGGTGGGTGCAGTTACAATGTTTTAAACATACCTGGACAGGTTTGTGGATAGGAAAGGTTTAGAGAGGGCCGAACTCGGGCCAGTAGGCATAGCTTAGGAAGGCAATTAGGTCCACATGAACAAATTGGTATGAAAGGCCTTTTTCTGTGCTGCATGACATTATGACTCATGCTTTGAAAAATTTGCATAATTTTCTTTTAATTTTTGGGTCTTTCGGTTATTCTATTTTTTCTTTTTTTTAAAACTCCTTTTGCACTACTTGTGTAATTGTTTATATATATTGTTTTATTTTGTTGTTTTTAAAATGTGTATTGCTCCCACAAAACAACATATTTCACTGCAAATGCCAGTGGTATTAAACCTGATTCTGATTCTGATATTAGGCTGGAGATTACGATATAATTGTGCGAGAGTTGTTCTTCGATGCGAAGGCACCGGCTTCTGACCGACTGAAGACCAAGGAAGAACTGGCTAAAGAGGAACAAGAACAACTGCAGAAACTTGAGGTATTCACTCTACAGAACTCTTCAGGAACCTAGATGTGTGAAACACTTACAGCGTACAAGTACTTCCGTAGTAATTGAGCCTGAGTTCAAGTTTATCATCAATCAACTATATACGTGTATACCACCAAGCGAAACCATGCTCCTCCAGATCATGGTGCACAGCACAGTACAAATTACTCATATACAACACATAAAATAATGCTACTACAAATAAATTAACAAATAATTATTTGATATTTAGTCCAATGGACAACTTGAAATTGTGAATTTGCAACGAAGTGCAAGGGATGTTCTGAAAGGACATGAATAATATATTCCATCTCTGAATTCCAGATGGAGCGATTACGTCGGATGCGTGGAGACTTTGAAGATAAGACTAGTAAGACACCAAAACACATGTCTGCAGATGACTTGAATGATGGTTTTATCCTAGACAAGGTCGATAAGCCTTGTCTTGTTTACAAGGTAAGGCTTGAGAAGCTTAAGTTTAAAGCCTGTTGTTGGCTGAATAGAGAAAAGTTCAAAAAGACCACAAGAGCTGTGATGTTCATGATGCCTGTGGTAATTTGTTCCACAATCTCCAATGAGTAATTTTACTTATTGAAACAGAGTCTGAAGTTAAATTTGACGCAGTAGCATAAGGGTTAGCATAATGCTATTGCAGCACCAGCGATCTGGGTCCAATCCCCGCAGCTGTCTGTAAAGAGTTTGTACGTTCTCCCCATGGCTATCTGGGTTTCCTTTGGATGCTGTGGTTTCCTCTCATATCCCAAAGACGTAATGGAAACATGGGTGTAATTGGGCAGCGTGGGTTTGTTGGGCCATGTGGGACAGTTACTGTGCTATATCTATGTAAAAAAAATATATAAATTTAAAACTTGCCTCATGACTGAACTCTTGCAGCTGGAAAAATATGTACTCTAAGTACGTAATTAAATGAATATTGCTGAGATGAATGATTTTCCGTTGTTCATGTATGTCTTTTTAACATACAAGGTCGAAGATAGTAACTAGAGATTAACCTTAACTTTTGTTTTATTAAAAGGATGGGAAGTTAGAGCAGCCAGAGGAGGAAGAAGAGGAGCAGGGTGATGAAAGTGATCAGGAAAACAGAGAGGACGGAGACAGTGATGACACAGAAGATGAGGAAGATGGAGAGGATGTAGACAGTGATGAGGATGAAGATGAGGAAGAGAACAAAAGTGATGAAGATGAGGAAAAGAATGAAAGTGATGAAGATGACTATTCTGACCTTGGGGATGAAGATCAATCAGAATTGGACTCTGAGTCTGAAAGTGAACAGGGTAAAGGGGAAGGAGAGGGAGTAGCTGCCAAATCCATCCCGAGGAAAGAAAGAGCGCCAAGTGAAGAAGCAAGGAAAGCCATGATGGAGGCAGCCAAGGCAGAACTCCCTTTTACTTTTTCTGGTAAGTGATGGGCACCCACTGTACCTTGCACACTTCATTGCAAAATTCAGTGCGTTTAAGAGCGGGGAGGTTATGCTGCAACTGTACAGGGTAGGGGTGAGGCTTCACCTGGAGTACTGTGTGCAGTTCTGGTGTCTTTACTTGAGGAAAGATATACTGGATTTTGGGAGGCAGTGCAGAAGAGGTTCACCAGGTGGATTCTGAAGATGAGAGGGTTAGCTTGTAAGGAGAGCTTGAGTCGCCTGGGACTCATTGGAATTCAGAAGGGATTGTGGGGGGATGTTATAGAACTCTGTAAAATTATGAAAGGGATGGATAAGACAGAGGCAGGAAAGTTGTTTCCACTGGTAAGTGAAATGAGAATGAGGGGACATAGCCTCAAGATTTGGGGCGATAGATTTAGGGTGGAAATGAGGAGAAACTGCTTTTGCCAGAGAGTAGCGAATCTGTGGAATTCTCTTCCAGAGGAAGCAGTAGCAATTACCTCATTAAACAATTTTAAGACACATTGAGATGGATTTTTACATAATAGTGGTATTAATGGTTATGGGGAAAATGCAGGTAGGTGGAGCTGAGCCCATGGCTGGATCAACCATGATTTTACTGAATGGTGGAGCAGGTTTGATGGGCCAGATAGCCGACTTCTGCTGCTATTTCTTATGATACAGAATTAGTGCTGGTAAATGGGATTCGTACATGATAGTCGACTTAACCATAGTCAACTATGCTGTGAGACTTTATAATTCTAATATCGATGGCCAGATGGTCTACTCCTGTTCCTATTTTTTATGTTTTTAAGTTCTGTTCATGATTTTTGGGGCTGTTTGGATTGAGGCCTGAGATAGTCCCTCCACAGCAACCCCAAGGTCTCCCAATACCATCCATAAACACTTGGGTCATTGGGGATCGGCCTGTGAGTTAGTAGGAGTGGCTGTGAATGTCTTTCTCTGAACTATCCATACTTTCCAACACTGGATCTGGCTGACCTGTTGGAGGTGGTGTGACATACATGTGCTGCAGGAATTAGCATGGGCCATGTATGTGGTTCTTAAATTCATTCACAAAATGTTGGTATCACTGACAAGAGCTGCAGTTATTACTCATCCCTTAGTCATCAATTCACGTGATCGGCTTGCTAGACCACTTAGGTTCTAGGTTCACCAGACAAGGATGGTCTATATTTTGTGACAGATATTAAAGAGCCAGATGATTTTTTAATGGCCCAATTGGATCGTAGCAGTTTAGAGGAATATTATCTCAGTGGCCACTTTATTAGGTACACCTGCTTGTGAATGCAAATATCTTATCAGCCAATCACATGGTAGCAACTCAGTCCATAAAAGCTTTTCAGACAGGGCCAAAAGGTTCAGTTGTTGTTCAGACCAAACATCAGGATGAGGAACAAATGTGATCTAAGTGACTTTGACTGTGGAATCACAAACGAGAAAACCTGCAGATGCTGGTAATCAGAGCAACACACGCAAAATGCTAGAGGAACTCAGCAGGCTAGGCAGCATCTATGGAAAAGAGTATAGTTGACGTTTCAGGCCAAAACCGTTTGGCCTGAAACGTCAACTGTACTCTTTTCCATAGATGCTGCCTGTCCTGCTGAGTTCCTCCAGCATTTTGACTGTGGAGTGATTGTTGGTGTCAGATGGAGTGGTTTGAGTATCTCAGAAGCTGCTGATCTGGCGTTTTTACACACAACAGTCTCTACAGTTTACAGAGAATGGTGTGAGAAACAAAGAAAACATCCAGTGAGTGTCAGTTCTGTGGGCAAAAACATCTTGTTAATGAGAGAGGTTAGAGGAGGATGGCCAGACTGATCATGCTGTCGGGAAGGTGACAGTAACTCAAGTAAGTACGTGTTATAACAGTGGTGTGCAGATCTTTCAGTGCACATCATGTCAAATCTTGAAGTGGATAGGCTACAGCAGCAGAAGACCACGAGCATACAGAAATAAACTCAGTGGCCACTTTATTAGGTCATATAGGGGCAAAAAGCACTAGCTTAGGTGGACATCTTGGTTGGCATGGACGTGTTGGGCCAAAGGGCCTATTTCTGTGCTGTGTTTCTCTATGAGCCTCCACTAAGTAATTGTAGGTCCATTCTCCTAGGCTGCTCCTTGCACAGACAAGGCATAGGAGGCAAATTTCATTTCTGATCCTTATCTGATGGGTTTTATTTTCACAGTCCCCAAATCATATGAAGATTTGAAGTCCCTGTTGACAGGACAGGACGCAGAGAAGCAGTGCCTGATTGTGGAGCGCATTCGGAAGTGCAACCACCCCAGTGTTGCAGCAGAAAACAAAGCCAAGTTAGAGGTGGGCTTCTTTCGTATATGCTCCAATTTGAAGTAAAACATAAAGACCATAAAACAGAGGAACACAGTTAGGCCTTTCAGCCCATTGAGTTTACTCCACAATTCAATTATGACTGATTTATTTTCCCTCTCAACCCCATTCTCCTACTTCTCCCTGTAATCTTTGACACCCTGACTAATCAAGAACTGTCCACAAGGGGGAGGATTGAATATCCCTAGGCAAGCTGCCCTGAGTTCAACTTAAATTCACCCGAGGACTTGGCCTCTAGAGTTGTTTGTGGTAATGAATTCCAGATTCACCACCCTTTGGCTATAGAAATTCCTCCTTACCTCTGTTGTAAATTGATGTCCCTCTGCACTGAGGCTGTGCCATCTGGTCCTGGTCTGAGATCCCCACCACAGGAAATATCCTCTCCATTTCTGCTCCTGTCAAGGCCTTTCACTATTCGATTGGTTTCAGTAAGAACCCCTCCCTCTCAAATTACCGCTTTGTCTTTAAATTTGTATTATTCAGCACAATCAGACAGCTAAAGCTCTACACAATGTAGGCCTGACTCCACACTGCAACTGTGTTGTCTTAACTCCTCTGCTCTTGAGGGTGGGCAATGTTGACATCACATAACAACACACAAAATGCTGGAGGAACTCAGCAGGTCAGGTGATATTTTGGGTCAAGACCCTTCATCAAGACTGGAAATTAAAGGTAAGAAGCCAGTATTCGTCTTCGTCTACACTCCATCATTAGCTAAGTGGTCGACTGTGCTATCAAACAGCCTGTACTCTCTCTCCCCATCTCCCGCCCTCCCATTTCTTTCTACCTCTTCTCTGCATCCCACCCCCGTCAGTCACATACCTTTGTTCCCCTCTCCCTCCTGGTTCCATCCACCCACTTCACACACAGTTGGGCTACAGGCTTCCCACACCCCCATCTTGCTCTGCTTCCGTCTGCCATCACCTTTCTCGTGTTGGTTCCCCTTATCGCCTCTGTATTGGTAACCCTTTTTGTTCCTCTTTATCTCCCTATAGAACCTGTCTCCAAACCTTTCCACTCCTCTCACTGCACCTCACGCCGTAATCCTCTTATTTTTTCCCCTTGCTCTTTGTTTTCCTGCATCTCTCCAACTCCATCACTATTTCCCTCCCCTCCACTACCTGACACAACCTGCCCACCAGCTTTAACCTTTCATTAATCCACCAATCACCTCACACTCTATTTCACCACTCTCCTTCTTACATAGAAACATAGAAAATAGGTGCAGGAGTAGGCCATTCGGCCCTTCGAGCCTACACCGCCATTCAGTATGATCATGGCTGATCATCCAACTCAGAACCCTGTACCAGCCTTCCCTCCATACCCCCTGACCCCCGTAGCCACAAGGGCCATATCTAACTCCCTCTTAAATATAGCCAATGAACTGGCCTCAACTGTTTCCTGTGGCAGAGAATTCCATAGATTCACCACTCTCTGTGTGAAGAAGTTTTTCCTAATCTCGGTCCTAAAAGGCTTCCCCTTTATCCTCAAACTGTGACCCCTCGTTCTGGACTTCCCCAACATCGGGAACAATCTTCCTGTATCTAGCCTGTCCAATCCCTTTAGGATTTTATACGTTTCAATCAGATCCCCCCCCTCAATCTTCTAAATTCCAACGAGTATAAGCTTAGTTCATCCAGTCTTTCATCATATGAAAGTCCTGCCATCCCAGGAATCGATCTGGTGAACCTTCTTTGTACTCCCTCTATGGCAAGGATGTCTTTCCTCAGATTAGGGGACCAAAACTGCACACAATACTCCAGGTATGGTCTCACCCAGGCCTTGTACAACTGCAGTAGTACCTCCCTGCTCCTGTACTCGAATCTTCTTGCTATAATTGCCAGCATACCATTCACCTTTTTCACCGCCTGCTGTATCTGCATGCCCACTTTCAATGACTGGTGTATAATGACACCCAGGTCTCATTGCACCTCCCCTTTTCCTAATCGGCCACCATTCACATAATAATCTGTTTTCCTGTTTTTGCCACCAAAGTGGATAACTTCACATTTATCCACATTAAATTGCATCTGCCTTGAATTTGCCCACTCACCTAACCTATCCAAGTCACCCTACATCCTCTTAGCATCCTCCTCACAGCTAACACTGCCGCCCAGCTTCGTGTCATCCGCAAACTTGGAGATGCTGCATTTAATTCCCTCATCCAAGTCATTAAGATATATTGTAAACAATTGGGGTCCCAGCACTGAGCCTTGTGGTACCCCACTAGCCACTGCCTGCCATTCTGAAAAGGTCCCGTTTATTCCCACTCTTTGCTTCCTGTCTGCCAACCAATTCTCTATCCATATCAATACCTTACCCCCAATACCACGTGCTTTAAGTTTGCACACTAATCTCCTGTGTGGGACCTTGTCAAAAGCCTTTTGAAAATCCAAATATACCACATCCACTGGTTCTCCCCTATCCACTCTACTAGTTACATCCTCAAAAAATTCTATGAGATTCGTCAGACATGATTTTCCTTTCACAAATCCATGCTGACTTTGTCCGATGATTTCACCGCTTTCCAAATGTGCTGTTATCACATCTTTGATAACTGACTCTAGCAGTTTCCCCACCACTGATGTTAGGCTAACCGGTCTATAATTCCCTGGTTTCTCTCTCCCTCCTTTTTTAAAAAGTGGGGTTACATTAGCCACCCTCCAATCCTTAGGAACTAGTCCAGAATCTAAAGAGTTTTGAAAAATTATCACTAATGCATCCACTATTTCTTGGGCTACTTCCTTAAGCACTCTGGGATGTAGACCATCTGGCCCTGGGGATTTATCTGCCTTTAATACCTTCAATTTACCTAACACCACTTCCCTACTAACATGTATTTCCCTCAGTTCCTCCATCTCACTGGACCCTCTGTCCCCTACTATTTCTGGAAGATTATTTATGTCCTCCTTAGTGAAGACAGAACCAAAGTAATTATTCAATTGGTCTGCCATGTCCTTGCTCCCCATAATCAATTCACCTGTTTCTGTCTGTAGGGGACCTACATTTGTCTTAACCAATCTTTTTCTTTTCACATATCTATAAAAGCTTTTACAGTCAGTTTTTATGTTCCCTGCCAGTTTTCTCTCATAATCTTTTCCCCCTTCCTAATTAAGCCCTTTGTCCTCCTCTGCTGAACTCTGAATTTCTCCCAGTCCTCAGGTGAGCCACTTTTTCTGGCTAATTTGTATGCTTCTTCTTTGGAATTGATACTATCCCTAATTTCCCTTGTCAGCCACGGGTGCACTACCTTCCTTGATTTATTCTTTTGCCAAACTGGGATGAACAATTGTTGTAGTTCATCCATGTGATCTTTAAATGCTTGCCATTGCATATCCACCGTCAACCCTTTAAGTGTCATTTGCCAGTCTATCTTAGCTAATTCACGTCTCATACCTTCAAAGTTACCCTTCTTTAAGTTCAGAACCTTTGTTTCTGAATTAACTATGTCACTCTCCATCTTAATGAAGAATTCCACCATATTATGGTCACTCTTACCCAAGGGGCCTCTCACAACAAGATTGCTAATTAACCCTTCCTCATTGCTCAATACCCAGTCTAGAATAGCCTGCTCTCTAGTTGGTTCCTCGACATGTTGGTTCAAAAAACCATCCTGCATACATTCCAGGAAATCGTCTTCCTCAGCACCCTTACCAATTTGGTTCACCCAATCTACATGTAGATTGAAGTCACCCATTATAACTGCTGTTCCTTTATTCCTTTGTTCCTTTCTTCTCTTTATATTGGCCATCTCCCCTCTCAATCGTAATGCAGGTTTTCAACCTAAGATGTCATCAATTCCTTACCTCAAACATCTCCCCTGATCTTGTCCGCTTGCACGGTCCCATTCTTATTCTCCCAATACCAGTGGTGACCGTGCTTCAGCTGTCTGCACATAAAGCCGAGGAGTGTCTTCTCTAACTTGATTGGCTCCCCAATCCACAAGTTTGATGGTAGTGTGGATAGTGTAGAAGGTTGTCATAGGTTGCAATGTGTGTCTGTATGTGCTGTGTGTGACTTTATGTACTGTATTTTGTACCTTGGCCCCAGAGGAAAGCTTGGTTCTTTCATGTCCTGACCAATCAAGAATCTGTAAACCTCTGCCTTAAATGTACATAAATACTTGGCCTTCACAGCTGCCTGTGACAAACACTTCCACGGATTCACCACACTCTAGCTAAAGAAATTCCTCCTCATCTCCATTCTAAAAGGATGCCCCTCTATTCTGAGGCTGTGCCTTCTGATTCTAGACTTTCCCACCATAGGAATCAACCTTCTCCACATCCACACTATCAAGGCCTTTCACCATTCAATGGATTTCAATGAGGTCATCCCTCATTCTTCTGAATTCGAGTGAATACAGGTCCAGAGCTACCAGACCTCTTCATATGACAAGTCTTTTAATCCTGGAATCACCTTTGTGAATCTCCTTTGAACCCTTCAGTTTCAGCACATCCTTTTTAAGATAAGGGGCCCAAACCTACTCACAATATTCCATGTGAAGCCTCACCAGCGCTTTACAAAGTCTCAACATTACATCCTTGCCTTCATATAGTCGTTCACTTGAAATGAATCCTAACATTGCATTTGCCTTCCTCACCACAGACTCAACCTGCAAATTAACCTTTAGGGAATCCTGCACAAGAACTCCCAAGACCCTTTGCATCTCAGTTTTTTGTGTTTTTTCTCCATTTAGAAAATAGTCAACCCTTTCATTTCTTATGTATGACCATACACTTCCCGACATTACTCCATCCACCATTCCTTTGCCTATTCTTCTAATTTGTGTTAGTCCTTCTGTAGCCTCTCTACTTCCACAAAACTACCTGCCCCTCCAGCTGTCTTCATATTGTCTGCAAACTTTGCTACAAAGCCATCAATTCCATCATCCGAATCATTGACATAGAACATAAAAGAACTGATCCCAACACACACCCCTGTGAAACACCACTAGTCACCGGCAGCCAGTCAGAAAAGTCTCCCTTTATTCCCACTCTTTGCCTCCTGCCAGTCAGCCACTCCATTAACCATGCTAAAATCTGTCCTGTAATTCAATGGGCTTGTAGCTTGTTAAGCAGCTCATGTGGCACCTTGTCAAAGGCCTTCTGAAAATCTCAGTAAACTACATCAACTGATTCTCCTTTGTCCTTCCTGCTTGTTACTTCAAAGAATAACAACAGATTTGTCAGGCAAGATTTTCCCTTAAGGAAACCATGTTGACCACGGCCTACTTTATCATGTGCCTCTATGTACAAATGCTCCGGATGGCTCTTGACGTGAATTGCCAACAGTACATGACGAACGTCGAGCTCTATGACGACCTACCGATGCTCACCACTAAAATCGAGGCGAGAAGACTGCAACTAGCGGGGCACTGTCTACGCCACCCCGAGCTTCCTGCCAGCCTAGTCATCATATGGGAGCCTAAGCATGGGAGGAATAACCCTGGGCGCCCTCCCAAGACTATGGTCAACACGCTCCTAGAAGACAGGGTCGCAGCTAATGTAGATGAACTGAACACACTGATGAGGGAGAAGTGGAGAGTCCGTCATCGTGCCCGACACCGGCCCCCTAGGCCTGAGTCGATGTAGTAGTGGTCTATGTATCCTGAGACCTCATCCATAATAATCGACTCCAACATCTTCCTAACCACTGAGGTCGGACTAACTGGCTTATAGTTTCCTTTCTCCTGCCTTTCTCCTTTCTTGAAGAGTGAAGTGACGTTTGCAATTTTCCAGTCTTCCGGAACCGTTCCAGAATCTAGTGATTCTTAAAAGATCATTACTAATATCTCCACAATCTCTTCAGCCGCAGTGTACTTACCTACCTTCAGACTTTTCAGTTTCCCAAGAACCTTCTCTCGAGTTATGGTAACTTTACACACTTCGTGACCCCTGACACCTGGAACTTCCACCACACTGCTCGTGTCTTCCACAGTGAATACTGATGCAAAATACTTATTCAGTTTGTCCGCCTTATTGTTGTCCCCCATTATTACCTCTTCAGCATCATTTTCCAGAGGTCCGATATCCACTCTCACCTCTCTTTTACACTTTATATATCTGAAGAAACTGTTGGTATCCTCTTTAATATTATTGGCTAGCTTACTTTCATATTCCATTGTTACCTTCTTAATGACTATTTTAGTTGCCTTCTGTTGGAATTTGAAAGCTTCCCAATCCTCCAACTTCCTACCAATCTTTGTTCTATTACATGCTCCCTCTTTGGCTTTTATGTTGGCTTTGACTTCTCTTGTTAACCACAGTTGTGTCATCTTGCCTTTAGAATACTTCTTCCTCTTTGGGATGTATATATCCAGTGCCTTCCAAATTGCTTCCAGAAATTCTAGCCATTGGTTTTCTGCCATCATCCCTGCCAGTGTTCTTTTTCAATCAATTAAGGCCAACTGCTCTCTCCTGCCTCTGTAATTCCCTTTAAACCACTGTAATACTGATATATTTGACTTTCGCTCCTCTTTCTCAAAATTCAGGGCGAATTCAATCATAATCTCTTTCCCCTAAGGATTCTTGTACCTTAAGCTCTCTAATTAATTATATATCATTGAATAACACCCAATCCAGAATAGCTGATTCCCTAGTGGGCTGAACCACAAGTTGCTCGAAAAAGGCATCTCATAGGCATTCTGGAAATTTCCCTACTGGAATTCAGCAACAACCTGATTTTCCCAATCTAACTGCATATTGAAATTCCCTCGTAACTATTGAAACATTGCCCTTTTGGAATGCATTTTCTATCTCCCTTTAATCTATAGACCACATCTTTACTGCTGTTTGGGGTCTGTATATAATGCCCATCAGGGTCTTTTTACCCTTGCAATTCCTTAGCTCTATGCACAATGATTCAACACCTTCCAACCCTATGTCACCTCTTTCTAATGATTTTATTTCATTTCTTTTACCAGCAAAGCAACACCATCCCCTTTGCCTTCTTGCCTGTCCTTTTGATGCAATGTGTATCCTTGGATGTTAAGCTCTCAGTTGTAATCTTTTCAGCCATGATTCAGTGATGCCTACGATATCATACATACCAATCTGTAACTGCACTATAGTTCATCTACTTTATTCCGTATACCGTGCACATTCAAACACAACAACTTCAGTCCTGTATTCACACTTTTCGATTTTGTCCGTCTTTTACTGCAACTCATCCTGTTGACTGCGGTTTTGCCCGATCATCAGCCTCTCCTTGCTAGAGGTCTCACTACACATTGCCTGTGTTTGTAAACCAACTACCTCATCTTTTGCATTATTACTCCTGTTTCCGTCCCCCTGCAAATTACTTTAAACCCACCCAAACAACGCTAGCCAATCTGCCCACAAATATATTGATACCCGTCAGGTTCAGGTGTAACCCAACCTTTTGTACAGGTCATACCTTCCCCAGAAGAGATCTCAATGATCTGTAAATCTGAATCCCTGCCCCCTGCACCAGTTCCTCAGCCACACGTTCACCTGCCAAATCATTCTCTTCTTACCCTCACTGGCACGTGGCGGAGGCAGCAATCCAGAGTTTACTACCCTGGAGGTCCTGTTTCTCAGCTTTCTACCTAGCTCCCCAAAATCTTTCTTCAAGACCTCCTGATCTTGTCTACCTATGTCATTGGTGCCAGTATGCATCAAGACTACTGGCTGCTCACCCTCGCACTTGAGAATGCCATGGACCCGATCTGATCCTGGCACTAAGGAGGCAACATATCATCTGGATGTGTCTATCGCGCCCACAGAACCTCATCTGTTCCTCTGACTAAGGAATCTCCTATCAGTTCTGTTTGCTTCTCTTCTGAGCCAGAGCACCAGACTGGGTCATTGTGACTCCCCCGGGTAGGTCACCCCCTCAAAGGTATCTAAAGTTGTATGCT
This sequence comes from Mobula hypostoma, assembly GCF_963921235.1. Lineage (NCBI taxonomy): Eukaryota > Metazoa > Chordata > Chondrichthyes > Myliobatiformes > Myliobatidae > Mobula > Mobula hypostoma. Next base: position 188,550,469 of record NC_086101.1, on the reverse strand, counting down.
TATTATTGAGGGGAACGGTCACAGGTGTACTCTTCACTGGCTCTGCATTTCTCCTCCTTTTCCTGTCAGTCACCCAGTTACCTGTCTCCTGCAAGCCAGGGATGACTACCTCCTTGTAGCTCATGTCTATCACCTCCTCAACAATGGAGGGCTATGTGGGAGGGAAGGTATAGGTTGATTTTGGAATAGATTGAAGGGTTAGCACAGCATTGTGGGCTGAAGATCCTGGACTGTGCTGTACTGTTCTATGCTCAGTGTTGGACCACAGCAATTCAGGAAACCGATTCACTACTCATTTCCGTCATCCATTTGGGAGAGACAATATAAATACGGGGGAAGGTGTTGAGGGGAAGGTTTTCCCCACACAGAGTGTTGTTGATATCAGAAACAAGTTGCTTGAGGAGATGGTGGAGGCAGATAATATCACAACATTTAAGAGGAAGCTGGACAGACACTTGAATAGACAGGGCACACAAGGCTATGAATCTAATTCCTTTGGTATTACCGTGAAGTACAATGGTCAGCAGAGATGTAATGGGCCAAATATCTCCTTGCTGTGCACTGCAATTCTGTGTCCAAAAGCTGACCTTGCTAGCAGTATTCAGATCCCATCAAATAAGTATGTAAACATTAATTGTTACTTTAGTGTAGTGTATGTACACAAAGGCTCATTCGTAGCAGAATTACATAATACATTTTCATGTTACATTGCTGTTTGAGCAGGGCTTGTTAAAATACGCACTTCAATGCTCTATTAAAGTTGCAGTAATATATAAATTTTAAACTTTATTGTGCACAAAGCCATCTGTGATTATTTGCAAGAAATTATTGTGAAAAATGCATTTCACATTGTAAAACTGCTGGTGCAATTTATCTGCCTGCACAGTTGTGAAAATTCTCTGTACCTTCCTTAAAACATTTCATCCTGTGACTATCATTTTGGAGTGAGAAAATTCTCGGTCCCTCCTTAAAGCACTTCACACGGTGACTATTATTCTGGAGTGTGTTGACCAGGGATGTGGCTACTGTTCTATGCTGCAGGTTCCTTCAGCAAGAACTTACAATTTTGGAAAGTATGAAGTGATAAAGGTTGTTGTTGGGAACCCCATTGTAAGTGTGGGCTTAATTTTTGTTTCAATCAGGTGCATGAGAGAGAGAGAGAGTGAATGACTGAAATTATTAGGTAGAGAGTGTGCAGAAAAGTTTGACAAGGACGTTCACCAGACTGGAGGGCTTGAGATACAAAGAGAGATTGGATAGGCTGAGACTTTTCCCTGATTGAAGAAGTCTGGGGGGGGGGGGTGGGATTGGTGACTTTGTAGAATTATGGGGAGTTAGATAATCACGGTCATTTTCCCAAGGTAGAGGAGTATGAAACTAGAGGCCATAGAACATCTAAGAAAAACTCCTATTAAAAATTCTTAGAATTCTATCTAAGAGTTTCTTAAATACCCCTTGTATATCTGCCTTTTCTCTGTAATCTTTGATGTCCTTACTAATCAAGAACATACCCAACATCCGCTTCTACTATACCCAGTGACTTTTACCATCCACTTTACCTATGTCCCTTGCAATTTTATAAACCCCTATAAGGTCACCCCTCATTCTTCTACACTTCAATGAGTGAAGACCAAGCTGGAAGATATAAATATTTTGCTAACACTGAAATGAACTACATCAACTTAAAAATATCAAGAGATTGAGGAGAAAGTTTAGGAGCAATTTTCTTGAGGTAACTGCTGCAATGAAATTATTTATCATAGGAAGTGAATGTCATGAAAATCAATTGGTAAGGCTGTGTGGAGAGTGGGTCTCAGCAAGATGCAATGATCTTTGCTGTAGAATTGTGTTGCTTCATCTGTCTTGATGTAACTCTTAATATGTTTACAGAATTTCTTCAGTTTCCTGTGGGGTTATGTTGGAGAGCTGGCAACCAGGCAGCCAGGTGAACTGAAAGTAATTGATGGGATGGTGCCGTAAGTACAAGACAACCCTTAGAGCATTTTAGTGCTTCCTCAATGGTGTGTGTGTGTGTGTGCAGTCTGCTTATTGAAATAGAGAGCTTCCTAATCTCAGATAGCCTTGAATGCATTGCTGATACTGATTGCTGTAAAAGTGTTGTGATAACCACTACACCACCATACCACCAAGGCCTCTCTTTTCCTTAAATAGTCTTTAGAGCACCACCATTAATGGTTTATGTACAACTCTTAATGGACCTTCCAAAATACATCACATACCGGTATCTAAATCCATCTGCCCAGTTTTCCAGCTAATCAATAATGTAACCATATTATCCTCCTCAATATCAACACTACAATTAATTTTCATGTCATCTGCGAATTTACAGCATGGCACAGTCGCATTAAGGTTAGAGTATGGGTTCCCAACCGTGGAATAATACCATTAAGCAAGGGGTCAGTGGGCCCCAGGTGGGGAAGCCCTGGGTTAGAGTAACTATCAACTGTAAGATTGGGGTTCTGCAGGGAATTTGTATGTTTTCCCCATGGCCGCATGGGCTTCCTCTGGGTGCTTTGGTTTCCTTTCCATAAGACCATAAGATATAGGAGCAGAAGTAGGCCTTTTGACCCATCAAGTCTGCTCTGCCTTTCAATAATGGGCTGACCCAATTCTTCCAGTCATTCCCACTCCCCTAACTTCTCCCCATACCCTTTGATGCCCTAGCTAATCAAGAACCTATCTATCTCTGCCTTAAATTCACCCAATGACTTGGCTTTCACAGCCGCTCGTGGCAACAAATTCCACAGATTTACCACCCTCTGATTACAGTAATTTCTCCGCATCTCTGTTCCAAATGGACGTCCTTCAATCCTGAAGTTGTGCCCTCTTGTCCTGGACTCCCCTACCATGGGAAATAACTTTGCCATATCTAATCTGCTCAGGCCTTTTGACATTCAGAATGTTTCAATGGGATTCCCCCCCCCCCCCCCCGCCACCTCCATTCTCCTGAACTCCAGGGAATACAGCCTAAGAGCTGCCAGACGTTCCTCATACGGTAACCCTTTCATTTCTGGAATCATTCTGGTGAATCTTTTCTGAACCCTTTCCATTTCAGTATGTCCTTTCTAAAATAAGGAGCCCAAAACTGCACACAATACTCCCAAGTGTGGTCTCACGAGTGCCTTATGGAGCCTCAACATCACGTCCCTGCTCTTATATTCTATACCACTAGAAATGAATGCCAACATTGCATTCACCTTATTCACCGCCAGATCAACCTGGAGGTTAATGTTTTGGGTATCCTGCACGAGGACTCCTAAGTCCCTTTGCACCTCTGTATTTTGAATTCCTTCCCCATCTAAATAATAGACTGCCCATTTATTTCTTCCACCAAAGTGACCATACACTTTCCAACATTGTATTTCATTTGCCACTTCTTTGCCCATTTCCCTAAAATATCTAAGTCACTCTGCAGGCTCTCTGTTTCCTCAACACTACCTGCTCCACCACTTATCTTTGTATCATTGGCAAATTTAGCTACAAATCCATTAATCCCCAGTCCAAATCACTGACATACATCGTAAAAAGCAGTGGTCCCAGCACCGACCCCTGTGGAACTCCACTGGTAACTGGCACCCAGCCAAAATAGGATTCCTTTATTCCCACTCTCTGTTTTCTGCCGATCAGCCAATGCTCCACCCATGCTAGTAACTCCTCTGTAATTCCATGGGCTCTTATCTTGCTAAGCAGACTCGTGCCGTATCTCGTCAAAGGCCTTCTATAAATCCAAGAACACCACATCTACTGCATCTCCTTTGTGTACCCTGCTTGTAATTTCCTCAAAAGATTGCAATAGGTTAGGCAGGATTTTCCTTTCAGGAAACCATGCTGGCTTTGGCCTATCTTATCAAATGCCTCCGTAATCTCACCCCTAACAATCGATTCCAACAACTTCCCAACCACTGATGTCAGGCTAACAGGTCTATAGTTTCCTTGCTGCTGTCTCCCACCCTTCTTAAATAGCAGAGTTACATTTGCAATTTTCCAGTCACCCAGCACAGCCAGAATCACATCCCAAAGACATACAGGTTAGGGTTAGTAAGTTGTGGCCATGTTATGTTGGTGCCAGAAGCAGCCGATACTTGCTGCCTGCCCCCAGCACATCATTGGATGTGTTGGTCATGTATACAAATCGTGCATTTCACTGTGTGTACATGTGACAAATAAAGCCAATCTCTTTAATCTTTAAAATTTACTAATCATAAGCAACAGCTGTTCCAGCAGTAATCCCTGGGATACATCACTGGTAACAGACTTCCGAACAGAAAAGCAACCAACCCTGCACAAAAATTACCCCTTGTCTGCTAATAACAAGCCAACTTTGAATTCCATTTGCTTTTGACCCCGTGAGCTCTAACCTTTTGAACCAGCCTCGCATGAGGGACTTTGTCAAATTTCTTACTAATGTCCGCATAAACAACACTAATCACACATTTCATCTTAAGCCCATTCTCCCTACTGGGGCATAGGCTGCCGACAGCTGCTAGCCAGAGTCCCCTGTCCTGGGCCGAAGGTTGACTGGACCCTGGCTTCCACTTTCACCACCCGACTTCATATGTCTTCTAGGCGAAGGTCCTTCCTTTTCCAGGGATGAGCTCTTTGGAGCTTCTGCTGGCGTTTCTGTAGCTTTGGGTTTTTTATGGAGTGTGGTTGCTCACCCCAACCCCAACCCTCTTCCTTCCGCAGCCGGGCTTGAGATGTTATTAACCACATACTGCTCTCGTCAATATTCAAAAAAAAAACCTCAGTCAAACTGTACAGATGAGATCAGTCATGTAGGATCTCCCACCCGCAAAACTTTGTTAACTATCCCATACTAACCTCTGCCTTTTCAAGTGTGCATTATTCCTGCTCCAATCGTTTCCCTACCACGAGCGTTAGACTCACGTCTATAATTACCTATCTCAAGCCTGCTGCCCTTTTTTGAAGTGAGATGCCATCCAGTCACCTGGCACCACCCCAGTGGCCAGCATAGATTTAAAGATGGGCTCTAGCAATCTCTTCCATGACCTCCCATTGCCATTCTGTGATGCATCTCTGAATGAACACTGTTGGTCTGTCCACCATTATGCCTGCTAAGGCATCGATTCAGGTGAATTTATTGTCCTATACATCAGGGTGCACTGTAATTCCATGCTCGTGTGAAGCCCGCAGAGTAAAAGATATCCAGTACGTGATCATAATAAATACAGCAATAAGGGCAAAGCAACGGAGTGGTGCTTTCCTTTTTAAAACCATAATAAACTAGGGGTGGAATTAGGCCACTGGGCCCATCAAGTCTACTCTGCTGTTCGGTCCATTGGGTCTGCTCTGCCATTCAACTATTGCTGATTAAGTATCCCTCTCAACCCCATTGAAATGAAAGCATGCTGTCGAATATCCCTGTTCCCCTCCATCCTAGAATCTGCAATTGCAGTGTTGTTCTCCTCAGTAAGTACACATGTGGGTGGCAGGGTGGAGATAAGTCTCTACCAAAGGAGGCGAAAGGCACTCCTTCACTCCTCTAGTTTGCAGGTCACCCTAGGGCAAGGTGTGGCACCTGCTTAGGCCCCCAATCAGGGTCACGTGAAGCCTTGGGAGCAGGTGGTGGATGTTTATGTGACTACAGACGCCAGGCAGGCAACCTCTGAAGAGTATTGATAAGGCTGGGGTCACCCATCCTATAAAGGCAATGGTGAACCACCCCTGGAGAAAATCTGCCAAGTACATTCATAGTTATGAGACTTTGATGGCCCACGTCATGCGACACGGCGCACATGACCCAGGTCCCCTAGCACTCCGTACAGATCACACTTTGGTCCCTAATAGGCCTTACTCTTTCCCTCGTCAACCCCTTGCTCTCAATATACTTGCTGTGTTCATGTTGTTTTAATAAACATCACCAATAGCCTGTCCTGGTCCAGTCACGTAGACATCATGACTGAGAAACACTCACCAGCATCTCTGCTTCCATGGGAGCCTAAAGAAATCTGGCACGTCCAACCCTCACCAATTTTTATTGATGCATCATTAAAGCATCCTGTCTGGATGCACCATGGCTTAGTATGGCAACTGCTCTGCCTGTGACTGTAAGAAACTGCAGAGAGTTGTTCAGCACATCATGGAAATCAGCCTCCCCTTCATGGGCTCTGTCTGCACCAAGGAGGTGGAAGATCACTAAATGTCACATCTTGAGATATTTCTGGTCAATACTGTACGCTGCACTGACCGGTGGTCACTACTATAAGTCTCCCCACTGTGGACTCTAAAGTTCTCTCTGCCTTGGTAAAGCAGCCGGCATAATCAAAGACCCCACCCACCCCAGACAATTTGGATCTCCCCTCTCCTATCGACCGAGATATGAAAGGACGTACCACCAAGCTCAAGAACAGTTCTATCCCACTGTTCCCGTAGGCTCTTGACCTCACAGTCTACTTCATTATGGCCTTGCACTTTATTGTGTAACTACACTTTCTCTGTAATTGTAACACTTTATTCTGCATTCTGTTACTGTCTTCCTTTTACTGCCTAAATTAATGTTGTAATGAATGTATTTTACAAATGGAATGCAAGATAAGCTATATGGCATTACATGTAACCGCTGTAAATCAATTTGCACTGTACTTTTTTTGTAGCCAGTTGTATGATCTATCCCAGATGTTCCCTGAAGCTGCATGCAGTTTAGCTCAGTCTACCCTGAGGCAAAGTATGCAGGAACTAGAGGATCAGCTGCGAGCTAAAGGTCGGGCTTGGTTTCCGAAATTGGACAAGGTAAGTAGGGTTGGCTGCACCTGTTTGAATGCTCATCCTGAATATGTATGTCCAGGGCCTTTACTAACCAAGTATTAGACAGGGGAACACAGAGTAAGAAAACAACCAAAAGAACTCTGTAGGTCAGGCAGTACTTGTAGGGGGAAATGGACAATTGGCATTTCAGGCCAAGACCCTTCATCTGGACTATTGACTAATCTAATTTGGAGTTCACCCATCGCACCAACTGGTTCTTGCATGAGTTCATGTTGTGTTGCCTTCTATATTGATGGCACCTCTTTATTCGTCAAAGTCAAAGTATGAAGTTATGTTTGCAGTATACAACCCTGAGATTCATCTTCCCACAGACAGTCACAAACCCGTTTACAGAAAACAGCAAACATTCAACACATTAAAAAGACATGAAGCTTTAGAAATAAAAAGGTTCTGGAGTATCTTCAAAAGCTTCATGGTCAGCACAACATTGTGGGCCAAAGGGCCTGTAGTGTGCTGTAGATTTTCTATGTTCTATAACAGGTCACGCAAATGGCAAAAAGATGAGTAAAAAAACACAGAATATAAAACGTCAAACCAGAAAGTCATTGAAACAATCTGACTGTTCAGTTTACTTCAGTTCAGTTCAATTTAGCACTGTTCATTGACTGCTGGCTACAGTTCCAGTCCGTTCAGATCAAAATCGCACAAAATAGCAATGCAAAAAGGAGTAACCAGAAATGCATCATAACATGAACTACAGTGTCCAATCCACAAACCGCGTCAATTAAACCTTACCCAGGACTCAGGCAGCATTGAGTGAGAGGGAGAGAGAGACCAGTCAAACACAGGCACCTTTTGGGAACAGTGACCTGCTGTTACCTTTACCTAGTTTCTACCCATATCCCAAAAAGTCTCTTGTCATTCAAGCCTCCTCTGTCCAACATGGAATAGTGCAGAGCAGGAACAGGCCTGTGATGTCTGGGACAACTATGATCCCAATTTAAACTGTACATCTGCATGCATGTGGTCCATATCCCTCCCTTCCCTGCCTGTTCATTTGTCTATCAATCTGTTTCTTTTCCACCTCCTTCTGTGGCAGCACATTCCAGGCACCCAACATTGTGTTTAAAAAGAAAACCTTGCCTCGTAAATCTTTTTTAAACTTCTCTCCTTTCACTTTAAAGATTTATATATATTTTTTTAAAGGTTCAACACAGTAACAAGCCGTTCCAGCCCAGTGAGCCCGTGCCACCCAATTAACCTACTAACATTGAATCATACAGTGAAATGAGTCGCTTACATCAAGTCAAATCAATGAGGATTGTGCTGGGGAGCCCACAAGTGTCAACATGCTTCCAGCACCAACATAGCATGCCCATGTCTTCCTAACCCTAACCCTAACCGGAACGTCTTTGGAATGTGGGAGGAAACTGGAGCACGCAGAGGAAACCCACATGGTCATGTACCGGCATACAGACTCTGGTTGCCGGTACTATAAACGGCTAACTGCCATGCGGTACCATGCTGCCCTTAAAGAAGGCTCATTTCTGAGATGTGGAAAAATCGGCTGCAATGAATTTGATGCAGCTCACTCAGAGCATTGAGTTCCTTTCATTAGAGCAACACACAAATTTAACCAGAATCACCACTTGCAGTCCCAATGAAGGGTTTTGACTCCAAACATTGACTATTCACTTCCCTCCATAGCTGACGCCCGTCCCGCTGAGTTCCTCCAGCATCTTGATGTTGCTCACCATTTGAAGCCATTGCTGTAACTTCTGGTATTTTTTCTAATGAATATTATTTTTCCTCTTTGGAAGGCAGCCAGACATTGCAGGCAGTACCTTCGTGCTCTCAGCACAAAATTTGCAATAACTCTCCAGACATGCTGTATTTTGAGTGAGACATTAACCCCATATTCACCCTTTAGTTTTGTAATAGGTCTCGTGGCCCTCTTTGAACGACCGGGGAGTGGAGGGGGATCTCCCTGGGGTCCTACAAAACACCTCTGAACCTCTGTAACTGAAGTAGATTACTTGGTCTTTGTAGCAATTGCTGTTTGAGAGAGAATGCTGAGAAGCATTTTCCATAGCACTAAAGTGACTTGATGTTATAAATAATCAATAAATTAGAAAGCATTTTGAAGCATCCCTGAACTGACGGGTGCCATGGAACCTCTTTCCTTCTGATTTCTGATGTTACTGTCTTTCTGGATGTACGGATTACTGGATGTGTGGCTCATTGACAGGATGCAGTACTTTGATCTTCAGATAGGCATAGGTGACCTGACAGTCTGCCACAGCCCATTCCATGCTTGTATTCATCAACAAGAAAAGTGGCCCGACCTAAAATGTCAACCATCCGTTTCCCTCCACAGAAGCTGAGTACTTCCGCAAGTACTTAGATGTGCCGAAGGGCCTGTTTCTGTGCTTTAGTGCTCTATGACTCTTTGCTTTTAGCTTCAGATTCCAGGATCTGCAGTCTCCAACAAGAAGCTGTTTGACACTGGAGAGCTTTGAGAGGCCATTATATACAGGAGCAGAACTAGTTCATTCAGACCATCAAGTGTGCTCACTATTCAGTCACGACAGCTTTTCTTCAAAACCACTGTCCTGTTTTCTCCCCAGGGAAAGAGTCTAAAACCTTCCACACTAATTCCCCACTCATTTATAGTTAACTGTAGCAGATGGAGAAACCTCTGCTTCTGCCCATATTTAGCCAGAATTCCCACCTGGAAGATTCCTGGTCAGTGTGGATCCCGGGGCACTACTTCACGAAACAGCTCCCTCTATTTTGCAACCCAGTACGCATCCTTTAGCTAGCAGATTGGTTGGTATCACAGGAGTTGATATTGTGCTTAAATGAGAACATGGAGTAATACAGCACAGTACAGGCCCTTCGGCCCACAATGTTGTGCCAACCAACTCTGAGAACAATCCTACCCCAAGCCTCCCACATAGTCCTCCATTTTACTTGTATCTGTGTGCCTGTCTAAGAATCTCTTAAATGTCAGAAATGTGTCTGACTCTACCACCACTCCTGGCATAGTGTGCCACGAGAAATTCTGTAGATGCTGGAAATCAAGTTGCTGGTAAAATGTTGTTGGCTGTCCACTCAATCAATGCACCTTCTCATCTTGTACACCTCTATCAAGTCATCTTCCATCCTCCTTCGTTCTAAAGAGACAGATCCTTGCTGGCTCAATGTATCCTCGTAAACATGCTCTACAATCCAGCTAAATCTCCTCTGCACCCTCTCTGAAGCATCCACATCCTTCCTATAATGAGGCGACCAGAACTGAACACAATATGCCAAGTATGGTCTAACCAGGGTTTTACAGAGCTGCAACATTACTTTGCAACTCCTGAACTCAATCCCCCAATTAACGAAGGCCAACGTACCATATGCCTTCTTAACCACCCTATCAACTTGCATGGCTATTTGATACCGTATTTCACAAGTAATAAGTTAAACTTAACTCCTTGAAAATTACTTCAGTGACTGTGAAGTGTTCTGTGATGTCTTGCAGGTTCTGACAGGTGCTGTGTAAATGTACATCTGTTCAATATTTCATGATTCAAATGCTTTCTCCACAAGTCAGCCAAACCACCTGGGGAGTTCACTGTCCTTTCCAAGAAGCGCAGTGGTGCAAACACTAGTGCTGTGTAGAATGGAATAGTTTAGATGTGTGGGTCCACAAAGGTTCGAAGTTACACCTCCCAAATATTGAAAGGCCTACATAGAGTGTACATGTAGAGAATGTTTCCAGTAGTGGGAGAGTCTAGGACCAGAGGGTGCAGTCTCAGAATAGACAGACATCCCTTTAGAACAGAGATGAGGAGGGATTTCTTTAGCCAGAGTGTGGTGAGTCTGTGGAAGTTATTGCTACAGACAGCTGTGGAGGCCAAGTCTTTGAGTATATTTAAAGCGGAAGTTGATGGGTTCTTTATTAGTAAGGGTGTCAAAGATTATGGGGAGAAGGCAGGAGAATGGGGTTGAGAGGGAAAATAATTCAGACATGATGGAATGGCAGAGCAGACTCGATGGGCCAAATGGCCTAATTCTGCTCGTGTATCTTATGGTCTTATATTGCACTCCTGATGTTGAAGGTTCATGTCAGTACCACTAATGGTTCAGTGGGTTATCCCGCAAGTCCCTGAGGTCAAAGCTGACAGAAGAGAAACAACGTTTGATTTCAGGATCCTTGTCGAGAGAGGCTGACAGCACAGATGTTCCTTGCTCCAGGTCGCCATCGAGCAACTCCTATGGACGTACTCTATTGTAATGGTCCTGCAAAAGACACGTACATTTACACAGCACCCATCACAACCTCTGAGACACCACAGAGTGCTTCAGAGATGATTAGTTAACCTTTTTTTAAAATAAGATTAGCTTTATTTGTCACATGTATGTCATAGCATTCTGTGTAATGTGTCATTTACATCAAAGATCAACACAGTCCACGTTGTGCTGGGGACAGCCTGCAAGTGTCATCATGCTTCATGCTTTTAAGGACTTTACAACTCATTTTCTTAATACTTATTGCTTGCTTATTTATTTAATTATTATTACTTTTTTTTTGTATTTGCACAGTTTGTTGATTTTTGCACATTGGTTTGTTTGTCCGTATTTGTTGTGTATGGCATTTCATTGATTCTATCGTGTTTCTTTGTCTTTGGTTCAAAGTTGAAGTAAATTTATTATCAATCTACATTTATGTCATATTATACAACCCTGAGATTCATTTTCTTGTGGCATACTCAATAAATCCAATAGCCATAATAGAATCAATGATAGACCACACCAACTGGGCAGAAGACCCAGTGTGCAGAAGACGACAAGCTGTGCAAGTTTAAAAAAAAGAAAATACTTATAACTATAATAAATAAGCAATAAATATCAAGAACATGAGACGAAGAATCCTTGAAAGAGAGTCCATAGGTTGTGGGAACATTTCAGTGATGGGGCAAGTGAAGTTGTGATGGTTGAGGGGTAATAACTGTTCCTGAACCTGGTGGAGTGGATCCTGAGGATCCTGTACCACCTTCCTGATGGCAGCAGTGAGAAGAGAGCCTGGTTTGGGTGGTGGGGGTCCTTGATGATGGATGCTGCTTTCCTATGACAGCACTCAGTGTTGATTTGCTCAATAGTGGGGAGAGCTTTACGTGCGATGAACTGGGCCATATCCACTACTTATTGTAGGGTGTTCTGTTCAAGGGCATTGGTGTTCCCATACCAGGCTGTGATGCAGCCAGTCAATATACTCTCCACACCACACACCTACAGAAGTTTGTCAAGATTTTAGATACCATGCCAGTTCTTCACAAACTCCTAACACGTACTCTGATATTAAATTAACTTTGAACGCAGCATGCCAACAACCCTTATGTCTTTGGAATGTGGGGGAAAACTAGAGCAGTGGGAGGATGCTGTAAAGTATTACGCTACTATGCTGTACTGTTTGAAGAGTGGTCATTTACAGAGGAAATATGGTATCAGTTTATGTGCAGTTAAACCTACAAGAGCAGATCATCATCGCTGTGACTGTGTCCAATTAGCAAGGAAATTGCTTCAGGAAAGGAGCAAACTGGTAATTGAAATGAGTTGTGAGATCACCAAATGACTTATGGTTGTTGGTAGTAATCAGGTCAGCTGGTCCCTTTGGACAAATGCGGCAAGTATTCCATTGAAGCTTTCAGTCACTGATGCAGTATGTGTTCTCTTTCAGCTAATTTACCTCAAAATTACGGGGGCTCTCTTCCCAACCTCTGATTTCCGACATCCTGTGGTGACCCCTGCACTGGTACATTTGAGTCAAATGCTCACTAAGGTAGGTAGAACTCCCACGTTTATACTGTACGTAGATTCGACAGTACCATAAAAGGCAAACCTTAAGATTCAAAATTGTTAGTTGTCATTCTTCAGTACACCAGTGTAAAGGAGAACAAAATTATTGTGCTCCAGATCTGATACAGCATTAAAAAAAACGAAAGCATAAAGAGCGTATGTATGCAATCCTACAAAACACAATGCACAAGTTACTCTTCTATACATTCACTGAATGTATATACATAAAGTGACACTAAGTGATGTGTATGTAGTGATAGAGGGGGTGGTGTGTGTGTGTGGATGGGTGGTGTGAGTGTGAATGGATGGATGGGGTGGTGTATGTGTTAATGGGTGGATGGGGGTGGTGGGTTGTGTGTGTTAATCAGTGGATAGGGGTAGTGGTGTGTGTGTGTTAATGAGTGGATGGGGAAGGTGGTGTGTGTGTGTTAATGAGTGGAAGGGTTTGGTGAGGTGTGTGTTAATCAGTGGATGGGGATGGTGTGTGTGTTAATGAGTGGATGGGGGTGGTGTGTGTTAATCAGTGGATGGGGGTGGTGTGTGTTAATCAGTGGATGGGGGTGGTGTGTGTGTTAATCAGTGGATAGGGGTAGTGGTGTGTGTGTTAATCAGTGGATAGGGGTAGTGGTGTGTGTGTTAATCAGTGGATGGGTGGTGGTGTGTGTGTTAATGAGTGGATGGGGTGGTGGTGTGTGTGTGTTAATCAGTATATGGGGGTGGTGGTGTGTGTGTTAATGAGTGGATAGGGGTAGTGGTGTGTGTGTTAATCAGTGGATAGGGGTAGTGGTGTGTGCGTTAATCAGTGGATGAGGGTGGTGTGTGTGTTAATGAGTGGATAGGGGTGGTGGTGTGTGTGTGTTAATCAGTATATGGGGGTGGTGGTGTGTGTGTTAATGAGTGGATAGGGGTAGTGGTGTGTGTGTTAATCAGTGGATAGGGGTAGTGGTGTGTGCGTTAATCAGTGGATGAGGGTGGTGTGTGTGTTAATGAGTGGATAGGGGTGGTGGTGTGTGTGTGAATCAGTGGATGGGGTGGTATGTGTGTTAATGAGTGGATGGGGTGGTGGTGTGTGTGTTTCAATCAGTGGATGGTGCTGGTGTGTGTGTGTTAATCAGTGGATGGGGGTGGTGTGTGTTAATCAGTGGATAGGGGTGGTGGTGTGTGTGTTAATCAGTGGATGGGGGTGGTGTGTGTGTTAATCAGTGGATAGGGGTGGTAGTGTGTGTGTTAATCAGTGGATGGGGTGGTGGTGTGTGTGTTAATGAGTGGATAGGGGTGGTGGTGTGTGTGTAATCAGTGGATGGGGGTGGTGTGTTAATCAGTGGATAGGGATGGTGTGTGTGTGTTAATCAGTGGATGGGGGTGGTGTGTGTGTTTATGAGTGGATAGGGGTGGTGGTGTGTGTGTTAATGAGTGGATGGGGTGGTGTGTGTGTGTTAATCAGTGGATGGGGGTGGTGTGTGTGTTAATCAGTGGATAGGGGTGGTGGTGTGTGTGTTAATCAGTGGATGGGGGTGGTGTGTGTGTTAATGAGTGGATAGGGGTGGTGGTGTGTGTGTGTAAATCAGTGGGGTAGTGGTGTGTGTGTTAATCAGTTGATGGGGGTGGTGGTGTGTTAATCAGTGGATGGGGGTGGTGTTGTGTTAATCAGTGGATAGGGATGGTGTGTGTGTGTTAATCAGTGGATGGGGGTGGTGTGTGTGTTTATGAGTGGATAGGGGTGGTGTGTGTGTGTGTTAATCAGTGGACAGGGGTGGTGGTGTGTGTGTTAATCAGTGGATGGGGGTGGTGTGTGTGTTAATCAGTGGATGGGGTGGTGTGTGTGTGTGTTAATGAGTGGATAGGGGTGGTGTGTGTGTGTTAATCAGTGGATGGGGGTGGTGTGTGTGTTAATCAGTGGATGGGGGTAGTGTGTGTTAATCAGTGGATAGGGGTGGTGGTGTGTGTGTTAATCAGTGGATGGGGGTGGTGTGTGTGTTTATGAGTGGATAGGGGTGGTGGTGTGTGTGTTAATGAGTGGATGGGGGTGGTGTGTGTGTTAATGAGTGGATAGGGGTGGTGGTGTGTGTGTGTAAATCAGTGGGGTGGTGGTGTGTGTCTTAATCAGTTGATGGGGGTGGTGTGTGTTAATCAGTGGATGGGGGTGGTGTGTGTGTTAATCAGTGGATCGGGGTGGTGGTGTGTGTGTTAATGAGTGGATGGGGTGGTGGTGTGTGTGTTAATGAGTGGATAGGGGTGGTGTGTGTGTGTTAATCAGTGGATAAGGGTGGTGGTGTGTGTGTTAATCAGTGGATGGGGGTGGTGTTGTGTTAATCAGTGGATAGGGATGGTGTGTGTATGTTAATCAGTGGATGGGGTGGTGGTGTGTGTGTTAATCAGTGGATGGGGTGGTGGTGTGTGTGTTAATGAGTGCATGGGAGTGGTGTGTGTGTTAATCAGTGGATGGGGGTGGTGTGTGTGTTAATCAGTGGATAGGGGTGGTGTGTGTGTGTTAATCAGTGGATGGGGGTGGTGTGTGTGTTAATCAGTGGATGGGGTGGTGGTGTGTGTGTTAATGAGTGGATAGGGGTGGTGGTGTGTGTGTTAATGAGTGGATAGGGGTGGTGGTGTGTGTTAATCAGTGGATGGGGGTGGTGTGTGTGTTAATCAGTGGATAGGGGTGGTGGTGTGTGTGTTAATCAGTGGATGGGGGTGGTGGTGTGTGTGTTAATCAGTGGATGGGGGTGGTGTTGTGTTAATCAGTGGATAGGGATGGTGTGTGTGTGTTAATCAGTGGATGGGGGTGGTGTGTGTGTTTATGAGTGGATAGGGGTGGTGGTGTGTGTGTTAATGAGTGGATGGGGTGGTGTGTGTGTTAATCAGTGGATGGGGGTGGTGTGTGTGTTAATGAGTGGATAGGGGTGGTGGTGTGTGTGTTAATCAGTGGATGGGGGTGGTGTGTGTGTTAATGAGTGGATAGGGGTGGTGGTGTGTGTGTGTAAATCAGTGGGGTGGTGGTGTGTGTGTTAATCAGTTGATGGGGGTGGTGGTGTGTTAATCAGTGGATGGGGGTGGTGTTGTGTTAATCAGTGGATAGGGATGGTGTGTGTGTGTTAATCAGTGGATGGGGGTGGTGTGTGTGTTTATGAGTGGATAGGGGTGGTGTGTGTGTGTGTTAATCAGTGGACAGGGGTGGTGGTGTGTGTGTGTTAATCAGTGGACAGGGGTGGTGGTGTGTGTGTTAATCAGTGGATGGGGGTGGTGTGTGTGTTAATCAGTGGATGGGGGTGGTGTGTGTGTCTGTTAATGAGTGGATAGGGGTGGTGTGTGTGTGTTAATCAGTGGATGGGGGTGGTGTGTGTTAATCAGTGGATGGGGGTGGTGTGTGTGTGTTAATCAGTGGATGGGGGTGGTGTGTGTGTTAATGAGTGGATAGGGGTGGTGTGTGTGTGTGTGTTAATCAGTGGATGGGGGTGGTGTGTGTGTTTATGAGTGGATAGGGGTGGTGGTGTGTGTGTTAATGAGTGGATGGGGGTGGTGTGTGTGTTAATGAGTACATAGGGGTGGTGGTGTGTGTGTGTAAATCAGTGGGGTGGTGGTGTGTGTGTTAATCAGTTGATGGGGGTGGTGTGTGTTAATCAGTGGATAGGGATGGTGGTGTGTGTGTTAATCAGTTGATGGGGGTGGTGTGTGTTAATCAGTGGATAGGGATGGTGGTGTGTGTGTTAATCAGTGGATCGGGGTGGTGGTGTGTGTGTTAATGAGTAGATGGGGTGGTGGTGTGTGTGTTAATGAGTGGATGGGGGTGGTGTGTGTGTTAATCAGTGGATAAGGGTGGTGGTGTGTGTGTTAATCAGTGGATGGGGGTGGTGTGTGTGTTAATCAGTGGATAGGGGTGGTGGTGTGTGTGTTAATCAGTGGATGGGGTGGTGGTGTGTGTGTTAATCAGTGGATGGGGGTGGTGTGTGTGTTAATGAGTGGATAGGGGTGGTGGTGTGTGTGTTAATCAGTGGATAGGGGTGGTGGTGTGTGTGTTAATGAGTGGATAGGGGTGGTGGTGTGTGTGTGTTAATCAGTGGATGGGGGTGGTGTGTGTGTTAATCAGTGGATGGGGTGGTGGTGTGTGTGTTAATGAGTGGATGGGGATGGTGTGTGTTAATCAGTGGATGGGGTGGTGGTGTGTGTGTTAATGAGTGGATGGGGATGGTGTGTGTTAATCAGTCGATATCGGTTGGTGTGTGTGTTAATGAGTGGATAGGGGTGGTGGTGTGTGTGTTAATCAGTGGATAGGGGTGGTGGTGTGTGTGTTAATCAGTGGATAGGGGTGGTGGTGTGTGTGTTAATGAGTGGATAGGGGTGGTGTGTGTGTGTTAATCAGTGGATGGGTTTGGTGAGGTGTGTGTGTTAATCAGTGGATGGGGGTGGTGTGTGTGTTAATCAGTGGATGGGGTGGACTGTGTGTGTTACTGAGTGGATAGGGGTGGTGGTGTGTGTGTTAATCAGTGGATATGGGTGGTGGTGTGTGTGTTAATCAGTGGATGGGGGTGGTGTGTGTGTTAATCAGTGGATGGGGATGGTGTGTGTGTTAATGAGTGGATAGGGGTGGTGGTGTGTGTGTTAATCAGTGGATATGGGTGGTGGTGTGTGTGTTAATCAGTGGGGTGGTGGTGTGTGTGTTAATCAGTGGATGGGGGTAGTGTGTGTGTTAATCAGTGGATAGGGGTGGTGTGTGTGTGTTAATCAGTGGATGGGGTGGTGGTGTGTGTGTTAATGAGTGGATAGGGGTGGTGGTGTGTGTGTGTTAATCAGTGGATGGGGGTGGTGGTGTGTTAATCAGTGGATAGGGATGGTGTGTGTGTGTTAATCAGTGGATGGGGTGGTGTGTGTGTTTATGAGTGGATAGGGGTGGTGGTGTGTGTGTTAATGAGTGGATGGGGTGGTGTGTGTGTGTTAATCAGTGGATGGGGGTGGTGTGTGTGTTAATGAGTGGATAGGGGTGGTGGTGTGTGTGTTAATCAGTGGATGGGGGTGGTGTGTGTGTTAATGAGTGGATAGGGGTGGTGGTGTGTGTGTGTAAATCAGTGGGGTGGTGGTGTGTGTGTTAATCAATTGATGGGGGTGGTGGTGTGTTAATCAGTGGATGGGGGTGGTGTTGTGTTAATCAGTGGATAGGGATGGTGTGTGTGTGTTAATCAGTGGATGGGGGTGGTGTGTGTGTTAATCAGTGGATAGGGGTGGTGTGTGTGTGTGTTAATGAGTGGATAGGGGTGGTGGTGTGTGTGTTAATCAGTGGATGGGGGTGGTGTGTGTGTTAATCAGTGGATGGGGGTGGTGTGTGTGTGTGTTAATGAGTGGATAGGGGTGGTGTGTGTGTGTTAATCAGTGGATGGGGGTGGTGTGTGTGTTAATCAGTGGATAGGGGTGGTGTGTGTGTGTGTTAATCAGTGGATAGGGGTGGTGGTGTGTGTGTTAATCAGTGGATGGGGGTGGTGTGTGTGTTTATGAGTGGATAGGGGTGGTGGTGTGTGTGTTAATGAGTGGATGGGGGTGGTGTGTGTGTTAATGAGTGGATAGGGGTGGTGTGTGTGTGTAAATCAGTGGGGTGGTGGTGTGTGTGTTAATCAGTTGATGGGGGTGGTGTGTGTTAATCAGTGAATAGGGATGGTGGTGTGTGTGTTAATCAGTGGATGGGGTGGTGTGTGTGTTAATCAGTGGATCGGGGTGGTGGTGTGTGTGTTAATGAGTGGATGGGGTGGTGGTGTGTGTGTTAATGAGTGGATAGGGGTGGTGGTGTGTGTGTTAATCAGTGGATGGGGGTGGTGTGTGTGTTAATCAGTGGATGGGGTGGTGGTGTGTGTGTTAATCAGTGGATGGGGGTGGTGGTGTGTGTGTTAATGAGTGGATAGGGGTGGTGTGTGTGTGTTAATCAGTGGATGGGGGTGGTATGTGTGTTAATGAGTGGATAGGGGTGGTGTGTGTGTGTTAATCAGTGGATGGGGGTGGTGTGTGTGTGTGTTAATGAGTGGATGGGGTGGTGTGTGTGTTAATCAGTGGATAGGGGTGGACAGTGTGTGTTAATCAGTGGATGGGGGTGGTGGTGTGTGTGTTAATGAGTGGATAGGGGTGGTGTGTGTGTTAATCAGTGGATAGGGGTGGTGGTGTGTGTTAATCAGTGGATGGGGGTGGTGTGTGTGTTAATCATTGGATAGGGGTGGTGGTGTGTGTGTTAATCAGTGGATGGGGTGGTGGTGTGTGTGTTAATGAGTGGATAGGGGTGGTGTGTGTGTGTGTTAATCAGTGGATGGGGGTGGTGTGTGTGTTAATCAGTGGACAGGGGTGTTGTGTGTGTGTTAATCAGTGGATGGGGGTGGTGTGTGTGTTAATCAGTGGATAGGGGTGGTGGTGTGTGTGTTAATCAGTGGATGGGGGTGGTGTGTGTGCTAATGAGTGGATAGGAGTGGTGTGTGTGTTAATCAGTGGATAGGGGTGGTGGTGTGTGTGTTAATCAGTGGATGGGGGTGGTGTGTGTGTTAATGAGTGGATGGGTGTGGTGTGTGTGTTAATGAGTGGATAGGGGTGGTGGTGTGTGTTAATGAGTGGATGGGGGTGGTGGTGTGTGTGTTAATCAGTGGATAGGGGTGGTGTGTGTGTTTATGAGTGGATAGGGGTGGTGTGTGTGTGTTAATCAGTGGATAGGGGTGGTGGTGTGGGTGTTAATGAGTGGATGGGGGTGGTGTGTGTGTTAATGAGTGGATAGGGGTGGTGTGTGTGTGTAAATCAGTGGGGTGGTGGTGTGTGTGTTAATCAGTTGATGGGGGTGGTGTGTGTGTTAATCAGTGGATAGGGGTGGTGGTGTGTGTGTTAATCAGTGGATAGGGGTGGTGTGTGTGTTCATCAGTGGATGGGTGTGGTGTGTGTCTTAATGAGGGGATAGGGGTGGTGGTGTGTGTGTTAATCAGTGGATGGGGGTGGTGTGTGTGTTAATGAGTGGATAGGAGTGGTGTGTGTGTGTGTTAATCAGTGGATAGGGGTGGTGGTGTGTGTGTTAATGAGTGGATGGGTTTGGTGAGGTGTGTGTTAATCAGTGGATGGGGGTGGTGTGTGTGTTAATGAGTGGATAGGGGTGCTGGTGTGTGTGTTAATCAGTGGATATGGGTGGTGGTGTGTGTGTTAATCAGTGGATGCGGGTGTTGTGTGTGTGTTAATCAGTGGATGGGGGTGGTGTGTGTGCTAATGAGTGGATAGGAGTGGTGTGTGTGTTAATCAGTGGATAGGGGTGGTGGTGTGTGTGTTAATCAGTGGATGGGGGTGGTGGTGTGTGTGTTAATCAGTGGATGGGGGTGGTGGTGTGTGTGTTAATGAGTGGATAGGGGTGGTGGTGTGTGTTTTTGAGTGGTTGGGGGTGGTGGTGTGTGTGTTAATCAGTGGATAGGGGTGGTGTGTGTGTTTATGAGTGGATAGGGGTGGTGTGTGTGTGTTAATCAGTGGATAGGGGTGGTGGTGTGGGTGTTAATGAGTGGATGGGGGTGGTGTGTGTGTTAATGAGTGGATAGGGGTGGTGTGTGTGTGTAAATCAGTGGGGTGGTGGTGTGTGTGTTAATCAGTTGATGGGGGTGGTGTGTGTTAATCAGTGGATAGGGATGGTGGTGTGTGTGTTAATCAGTGGATAGGGGTGGTGTGTGTGTTCATCAGTGGATGGGTGTGGTGTGTGTCTTAATGAGGGGATAGGGGTGGTGGTGTGTGTGTTAATCAGTGGATGGGGTGGTGTGTGTGTTAATGAGTGGATAGGAGTGGTGTGTGTGTGTGTTAATCAGTGGATAGGGGTGGTGGTGTGTGTGTTAATGAGTGGATGGGTTTGGTGAGGTGTGTGTTAATCAGTGGATGGGGGTGGTGTGTGTGTTAATGAGTGGATAGGGGTGCTGGTGTGTGTGTTAATCAGTGGATATGGGTGGTGGTGTGTGTGTTAATCAGTGGATGCGGGTGGTGGTGTGTGTGTTAATGAGTGGATGGGGGTGGTGTGTGTGTTAATGAGTGGATAGGGGTGGTGGTGTGTGTGTGTTAATCAGTGGGGTGGTGGTGTGTTTGTTAATCACTGGATGGGTTGGTGTGGTGTGTGTGTTAATCACTGGATGGGGGTGGTGTGTGTGTTAATCAGTGGATAGGGGTGGTGGTGTGTGTGTTAATCAGTGGATGGGGGTGGTGGTGTGTGTTTATGAGTGGATAGGAGTGGTGTGTGTGTGTGTTAATCAGTGGATAGGGGTGGTGGTGTGTGTGTTAATCAGTGGATAGGGGTGGTGGTGTGTGTGTTAATCAGTGGATGGGGGTGGTGGTGTGTGTGTTAATCAGTGGATAGGGGTGGTGGTGTGTGTGTTAATCAGTGGATGGGGGTGGTGTGTGTGTTAATCAGTGGATGGGGTGGTGGTGTGTGTGTTAATGAGTGGATAGGAGTGGTGTGTGTGTGTGTTAATCAGTGGATGGGGGTGGTGTGTGTGTGTTAATCAGTGGATAGGGGTGGTGGTGTGTGTGTTAATGAGTGGATAGGGGTGGTGTGTGTGTGTGTTAATCAGTGGACAGGGGTGGTGGTGTGTGTGTTAATCAGTGGATGGGGGTGGTGTGTGTTAATCAGTGGATAGGGGTGGTGGTGTGTGTGTTAATCAGTGGGGTGGTGGTGTGTGTGCTAATGAGTGGATAGGAGTGGTGTGTGTGTTAATCAGTGGATAGGGGTGGTGGTGTGTGTGTTAATCAGTGGATGGGGGTGGTGTTTGTGTTAATGAGTGGATGGGGGTGGTGTGTGTGTTAATGAGTGGATAGGGGTGGTGTGTGTGTGTGTTAATCAGTGGATGGGGGTGGTGTGTGTGTTTATGAGTGGATAGGGGTGGTGGTGTGTTTGTGTTAATCAGTGGATAGGGGTGGTGGTGTGTGTGTTAATGAGTGGATGGGGGTGGTGTGTGTGTTAATGAGTGGATAGGGGGTGGTGTGTGTGTGTAAATCAGTGGGGTAGTGGTGTGTGTGTTAATCAGTTGATGGGGGTGGTGTGTGTTAATCAGTGGATAAGGATGGTGGTGTGTGTGTTAATGAGTGGATGGGGGTGGTGTGTGTGTTAATGAGTGGATAGGGGTGGTGGTGTGTGTTAATGAGTGGATAGGGTTGGTGGTGTGTGTGTTAATCAGTGGATGGGGGTGGTGTGTGTGTGTTAATCAGTGGATGGGGGTGGTGTGTGTGTTAATGAGTGGATAGGGGTGGTGTGTGTGTGTGTTAATCAGTGGATATGGGTTGGTATGTGTGTTAATGAGTGGATAGGGGTGGTGGTGTGTGTGTGTTAAATCAGTGGATGGGGGTGGTGGTGTGTTAATCAGTGGATAGGGATGGTGTGTGTGTGTTAATCAGTGGATGGGGGTGGTGTGTGTGTTTATGAGTGGATAGGGGTGGTGGTGTGTGAGTTAATGAGTAGATGGAGGTGGTGTGTGTGTTAATGAGTGGATAGGGGTGGTGGTGTGTGTTAATCAGTGGATGGGGGTGGTGTGTGTGTTAATCAGTGGATGGGGGTGGTGTGTGTGTTAATCAGTGGATAGGGGTGGTGTGTGTGTGTGTTAATGAGTGGATAGGGGTGGTGTGTGTGTGTTAATCAGTGGATGGGGTGGTGTGTGTGTTAATCAGTGGATGGGGGTGGTGTGTGTGTGTGTTAATGAGTGGATAGGGGTGGTGTGTCTGTGTTAATCAGTGGATGGGGGTGGTGTGTGTGTTAATCAGTGGATGGGGGTAGTGTGTGTTAATCAGTGGATAGGGGTGGTGGTGTGTGTGTTAATCAGTGGATGGGGGTGGTGTGTGTGTTTATGAGTGGATAGGGGTGGTGGTGTGTGTGTTAATGAGTGGATGGGGGTGGTGTGTGTGTTAATGAGTGGATAGGGGTGGTGTGTGTGTGTAAATCAGTGGGGTGGTGGTGTGTGTGTTAATCAGTTGATGGGGGTGGTGTGTGTTAATCAGTGAATAGGGATGGTGGTGTGTGTGTTAATCAGTGGATGGGGTGGTGTGTGTGTTAATCAGTGGATCGGGGTGGTGGTGTGTGTGTTAATGAGTGGATGGGGTGGTGGTGTGTGTGTTAATGAGTGGATAGGGGTGGTGTGTGTGTGTTAATCAGTGGATGGGGTGGTGTGTGTGTTAATCAGTGGATGGGGTGGTGGTGTGTGTGTTAATCAGTGGATGGGGGTGGTGGTGTGTGTGTTAATGAGTGGATAGGGGTGGTGTGTGTGTGTTAATCAGTGGATGGGGGTGGTATGTGTGTTAATGAGTGGATAGGGGTGGTGTGTGTGTGTTAATCAGTGGATGGGGGTGGTGTGTGTGTGTGTTAATGAGTGGATGGGGTGGTGTGTGTGTTAATCAGTGGATAGGGGTGGACAGTGTGTGTTAATCAGTGGATGGGGGTGGTGGTGTGTGTGTTAATGAGTGGATAGGGGTGGTGTGTGTTAATCAGTGGATAGGGGTGGTGGTGTGTGTTAATCAGTGGATGGGGGTGGTGTGTGTGTTAATCATTGGATAGGGGTGGTGGTGTGTGTGTTAATCAGTGGATGGGGTGGTGGTGTGTGTGTTAATGAGTGGATAGGGGTGGTGTGTGTGTGTGTTAATCAGTGGATGGGGGTGGTGTGTGTGTTAATCAGTGGACAGGGGTGTTGTGTGTGTGTTAATCAGTGGATGGGGGTGGTGTGTGTGTTAATCAGTGGATAGGGGTGGTGGTGTGTGTGTTAATCAGTGGATGGGGGTGGTGTGTGTGCTAATGAGTGGATAGGAGTGGTGTGTGTGTTAATCAGTGGATAGGGGTGGTGGTGTGTGTGTTAATCAGTGGATGGGGGTGGTGTGTGTGTTAATGAGTGGATGGGTGTGGTGTGTGTGTTAATGAGTGGATAGGGGTGGTGGTGTGTGTTAATGAGTGGATGGGGGTGGTGGTGTGTGTGTTAATCAGTGGATAGGGGTGGTGTGTGTGTTTATGAGTGGATAGGGGTGGTGTGTGTGTGTTAATCAGTGGATAGGGGTGGTGGTGTGGGTGTTAATGAGTGGATGGGGGTGGTGTGTGTGTTAATGAGTGGATAGGGGTGGTGTGTGTGTGTAAATCAGTGGGGTGGTGGTGTGTGTGTTAATCAGTTGATGGGGGTGGTGTGTGTTAATCAGTGGATAGGGATGGTGGTGTGTGTGTTAATCAGTGGATAGGGGTGGTGTGTGTGTTCATCAGTGGATGGGTGTGGTGTGTGTCTTAATGAGGGGATAGGGGTGGTGGTGTGTGTGTTAATCAGTGGATGGGGGTGGTGTGTGTGTTAATGAGTGGATAGGAGTGGTGTGTGTGTGTGTTAATCAGTGGATAGGGGTGGTGGTGTGTGTGTTAATGAGTGGATGGGTTTGGTGAGGTGTGTGTTAATCAGTGGATGGGGGTGGTGTGTGTGTTAATGAGTGGATAGGGGTGCTGGTGTGTGTGTTAATCAGTGGATATGGGTGGTGGTGTGTGTGTTAATCAGTGGATGCGGGTGTTGTGTGTGTGTTAATCAGTGGATGGGGGTGGTGCGTGTGCTAATGAGTGGATAGGAGTGGTGTGTGTGTTAATCAGTGGATAGGGGTGGTGGTGTGTGTGTTAATCAGTGGATGGGGGTGGTGTGTGTGTTAATGAGTGGATGGGTGTGGTGTGTGTGTTAATGAGTGGATAGGGGTGGTGGTGTGTGTTAATGAGTGGATGGGGGTGGTGGTGTGTGTGTTAATCAGTGGATAGGGGTGGTGTGTGTGTTTATGAGTGGATAGGGGTGGTGTGTGTGTGTTAATCAGTGGATAGGGGTGGTGGTGTGGGTGTTAATGAGTGGATGGGGGTGGTGTGTGTGTTAATGAGTGGATAGGGGTGGTGTGTGTGTGTAAATCAGTGGGGTGGTGGTGTGTGTGTTAATCAGTTGATGGGGGTGGTGTGTGTTAATCAGTGGATAGGGATGGTGGTGTGTGTGTTAATCAGTGGATAGGGGTGGTGTGTGTGTTCATCAGTGGATGGGTGTGGTGTGTGTCTTAATGAGGGGATAGGGGTGGTGGTGTGTGTGTTAATCAGTGGATGGGGGTGGTGTGTGTGTTAATGAGTGGATAGGAGTGGTGTGTGTGTGTGTTAATCAGTGGATAGGGGTGGTGGTGTGTGTGTTAATGAGTGGATGGGTTTGGTGAGGTGTGTGTTAATCAGTGGATGGGGGTGGTGTGTGTGTTAATGAGTGGATAGGGGTGCTGGTGTGTGTGTTAATCAGTGGATATGGGTGGTGGTGTGTGTGTTAATCAGTGGATGCGGGTGGTGGTGTGTGTGTTAATGAGTGGATGGGGGTGGTGTGTGTGTTAATGAGTGGATAGGGGTGGTGGTGTGTGTGTGTTAATCAGTGGGGTGGTGGTGTGTTTGTTAATCACTGGATGGGTTGGTGTGGTGTGTGTGTTAATCACTGGATGGGGGTGGTGTGTGTGTTAATCAGTGGATAGGGGTGGTGGTGTGTGTGTTAATCAGTGGATGGGGGTGGTGGTGTGTGTTTATGAGTGGATAGGAGTGGTGTGTGTGTGTGTTAATCAGTGGATAGGGGTGGTGGTGTGTGTGTTAATCAGTGGATAGGGGTGGTGGTGTGTGTGTTAATCAGTGGATGGGGGTGGTGGTGTGTGTGTTAATCAGTGGATAGGGGTGGTGGTGTGTGTGTTAATCAGTGGATGGGGGTGGTGTGTGTGTTAATCAGTGGATGGGGGTGGTGTGTGTGTTAATGAGTGGATAGGAGTGGTGTGTGTGTGTGTTAATCAGTGGATGGGGGTGGTGTGTGTGTGTTAATCAGTGGATGGGGGTGGTGTGTGTGTTAATGAGTGGATAGGGGTGGTGTGTGTGTGTGTTAATCAGTGGACAGGGGTGGTGTGTGTGTGTTAATCAGTGGATGGGGGTGGTGTGTGTGTTAATCAGTGGATAGGGGTGGTGGTGTGTGTGTTAATCAGTGGATGGGGGTGGTGGTGTGTGTGTTAATCAGTGGATAGGGGTGGTGTGTGTGTTAATCAGTGGATAGGGGTGGTGGTGTGTGTGTTAATGAGTGGATAGGGGTGGTGTGTGTGTTAATCAGTGGATGGGGGTGGTGTGTGTGTTAATCAGTGGATAGGGGTGGTGGTGTGTGTGTTAATGAGTGGATAGGGGTGGTGTGTGTGTTCATCAGTGGATGGGGGTGGTGTGTGTCTTAATGAGTGGATAGGGGTGGTGGTGTGTGTGTTAATCAGTGGACAGGGGTGGTGTGTGTGTGTTAATCAGTGGATGGGGGTGGTGTGTGTTAATCAGTGGATAGGGGTGGTGGTGTGTGTGTTAATCAGTGGATGGGGGTGGTGGTGTGTGTGTTAATGAGTGGATAGGGGTGGTGTGTGTGTTAATCAGTGGATGGGGTGGTGTGTGTGTTAATCAGTGGATAGGGGTGGTGGTGTGTGTGTTAATGAGTGGATAGGGGTGGTGTGTGTGTTAATCAGTGGATGGGGTGGTGTGTGTGTTAATCAGTGGATGGGGGTGGTGTGTGTATTAATCAGTGGATAGGGGTGGTGGTGTGTGTGTTAATGAGTGGATAGGGGTGGTGTGTGTGTTCATCAGTGGATGGGGGTGGTGTGTGTCTTAATGAGTGGATAGGGGTGGTGGTGTGTGTGTTAATCAGTGGATGGGGGTGGTGTGTGTGTTAATGAGTGGATAGGAGTGGTGTGTGTGTGTGTTAATCAGTGGATATGGGTGGTGGTGTGTGTGTTAATCAGTGGATGGGGGTCGTGTGTATGTTAATCAGTGGACGGGGTGGTGTGTGTGTTAATCAGTGGATGGGGGTGGTTGTGTGTGTGTTAATGAGTGGATGGGGGTGGTGGTGTGTGTGTTAATGAGTGGATGGGGTGGTGGTGTGTGTTTTAATGAGTGGATGGGGGTGGTGTGTGTGTTAATGAGTGGATAGGGGTGGTGTGAGTGTGTTAATCAGTGCATGGGGGTGGTGGTGTGTGTGTTAATCAGTGGATGGGGGTGGTGTGTGTGTTAATCAGTGGATTGGGGTGGTGTGTGTGTTAATGAGTGGATAGGGGTGGTGGTGTGTGTGTGTTAATCAGTGGGGTGGTGGTATGTGTGTTAATCACTGGATGGGGGTGGTGTGGTGGTGTGTGTGTTAATCACTGGATGGGGGTGGTGTGTGTGTTAATCAGTGGATAGGGGTGGTGGTGTGTGTGTTAATGAGTGGATAGGGGTGGTGTGTGTGTGTGTTAATCAGTGGATGGGGGTGGTGTGTGTGTTAATGAGTGGATAGGGGTGGTGTGTGTGTGTGTTAATCAGTGGACAGGGGTGGTGTGTGTGTGTGTTAATCAGTGGATGGGGGTGGTGTGTGTGTTAATCAGTGGATATGGGTGGTGGTGTGTGTGTTAATCAGTGGATAGGGGTGGTGTGTGTGTGTTAATCAGTGGATGGGGGTGGTGGTGTGTGTGTTAATGAGTGGATAGGGGTGGTGTGTGTGTTCATCCGTGGATGGGGGTGGTGTGTGTCTTAATGAGTGGATAGGGGTGGTGGTGTGTGTGTTAATCAGTGGATGGGGGTGGTGTGTGTGTTAATCAGTGGATAGGGGTGGTGGTGTGTGTGTTAATGAGTGGATGGGTTTGGTGAGGTGTGTGTTAATCAGTGGATGGGGGTGGTGTGTGTGTTAATGAGTGGATAGGGGTGCTGGTGTGTGTGTTAATCAGTGGATATGGGTGGTGGTGTGTGTGTTAATCAGTGGATGGGGGTGGTGTGTATGTTAATCAGTGGATGGGGTGATGTGTGTGTTAATCAGTGGATGGGGGTGGTGGTGTGTGTGTTAATGAGTGGATGGGGGTGGTGGTGTGTGTGTTAATGAGTGGATGGGGTGGTGGTGTGTGTGTTAATGAGTGGATGGGGGTGGTGTGTGTGTTAATGAGTGGATAGGGGTGGTGGTGTGTGTGTAAATCAGTGGGGTGGTGGTGTGTGTGTTAATCAGTGGATGGGGGTGGTGTGTGTTAATCAGTGGATAGGGGTGGTGTGAGTGTGTTAATCAGTGGATGGGGGTGGTGGTGGTGTGTGTGTTAATCAGTGGATGGGGGTGGTGTGTGTGTTAATCAGTGGATAGGGGTGCTGTGTGTGTTAATGAGTGGATAGGGGTGGTGGTGTGTGTGTTAATGAGTGGATAGGGGTGGTGGTGTGTGTGTGTTAATCAGTGGGGTGGTGGTGTGTGTGTTAATCACTGGATGGGGGTGGTGTGGTGGTGTGTGTGTTAATCACTGGATGGGGGTGGTGTGTGTGTTAATCAGTGGATAGGGGTGGTGGTGTGTGTGTTAATGAGTGGATAGGGGTGGTGTGTGTGTGTGTTAATCAGTGGATGGGGGTGGTGTGTGTATTAATGAGTGGATAGGGGTGGTGTGTGTGTGTGTTAATCAGTGGATGGGGGTGGTGGTGTGTGTGTTAATGAGTGGATAGGGGTGGTGTGTGTGTGTGTTAATCAGTGGATGGGGGTGGTGTGTGTGTTATTGAGTGGATAGGGGTGGTGTGTGTGTGTGTTAATCAGTGGGGTGGTGGTGTGTGTGTTAATCAGTGGATGGGGGTGGTGTGTGTTAATCAGTGGATGGGGTGGTGGTGTGTGTGTTAATCAGTGGATGGGGTGGTGGTGTGTGTGTTAATCAGTGGATAGGGGTGGTGTGTGTGTTAATCAGTGGATAGGGGTGCTGGTGTGTGTGTTAATCAGTGGATATGGGTGGTGGTGTGTGTGTTAATCAGTGGATGGGGGTGGTGTGTATGTTAATCAGTGGATGGGGTGATGTGTGTGTTAATCAGTGGATGGGGGTGGTGGTGTGTGTGTTAATGAGTGGATGGGGGTGGTGGTGTGTGTGTTAATGAGTGGATGGGGTGGTGGTGTGTGTGTTAATGAGTGGATGGGGGTGGTGTGTGTGTTAATGAGTGGATAGGGGTGGTGGTGTGTGTGTAAATCAGTGGGGTGGTGGTGTGTGTGTTAATCAGTGGATGGGGGTGGTGTGTGTTAATCAGTGGATAGGGGTGGTGTGAGTGTGTTAATCAGTGGATGGGGGTGGTGGTGGTGTGTGTGTTAATCAGTGGATGGGGGTGGTGTGTGTGTTAATCAGTGGATAGGGGTGCTGTGTGTGTTAATGAGTGGATAGGGGTGGTGGTGTGTGTGTGTTAATCAGTGGGGTGGTGGTGTGTGTGTTAATCACTGGATGGGGGTGGTGTGGTGGTGTGTGTGTTAATCACTGGATGGGGGTGGTGTGTGTGTTAATCAGTGGATAGGGGTGGTGGTGTGTGTGTTAATGAGTGGATAGGGGTGGTGTGTGTGTGTTAATCAGTGGATGGGGGTGGTGTGTGTATTAATGAGTGGATAGGGGTGGTGTGTGTGTGTGTTAATCAGTGGATGGGGGTGGTGGTGTGTGTGTTAATGAGTGGATAGGGGTGGTGTGTGTGTGTGTTAATCAGTGGATGGGGGTGGTGTGTGTGTTATTGAGTGGATAGGGGTGGTGTGTGTGTGTGTTAATCAGTGGGGTGGTGGTGTGTGTGTTAATCAGTGGATGGGGGTGGTGTGTGTTAATCAGTGGATGGGGTGGTGGTGTGTGTGTTAATCAGTGGATGGGGTGGTGGTGTGTGTGTTAATCAGTGGATAGGGGTGGTGTGTGTGTTAATCAGTGGATAGGGGTGGTGTGTGTGTTAATCAGTGGATGGGGTGGTGGTGTGTGTGTTAATCAGTGGATGGGTTTAGTGAGGTGTGTGTTAATCAGTGGATGGGGTGGTGGTGTGTGTGTTAATGAGTGGATAGGGGTGGTGGGTGTGTTAATCAGTGGATAGGGGTGGTGGTGTGTGTGTTAATCAGTGGATTGGGGTGGTGTGTGTGTTAATGAGTGGATGGGGTGGTGGTGTGTGTGTTAATCAGTGGATGGGATGGTGTGTGTGTTAATGAGTGGATAGGAGTGGTGTGTGTGTTAATCAGTGGATTGGGGTGGTGTGTGTGTTAATGAGTGGATGGGGTGGTGGTGTGTGTGTTAATCAGTGGATGGGATGGTGTGTGTGTTAATCCGTGGATTGGGGTGGTGTGTGTGTTCATCAGTGGATGGGGGTGGTGTGTGTCTTAATGAGGGGATAGGGGTGGTGGTGTGTGTGTTAATCAGTGGATGGGGGTGGTGTGTGTGTTAATGAGTGGATAGGAGTGGTGTGTGTGTGTGTTAATCAGTGGATAGGGGTGGTGGTGTGTGTGTTAATGAGTGGATGGGTTTGGTGAGGTGTGTGTTAATCAGTGGATGGGGGTGGTGTGTGTGTTAATGAGTGGATAGGGGTGCTGGTGTGTGTGTTAATCAGTGGATATGGGTGGTGGTGTGTGTGTTAATCAGTGGATGCGGGTGGTGTGTATGTTAATCAGTGGACGGGGTGGTGTGTGTGTTAATCAGTGGATGGGGGTGGTGGTGTGTGTGTTAATGAGTGGATGGGGGTGGTGGTGTGTGTGTTAATGAGTGGATGGGGTGGTGGTGTGTGTGTTAATCAGTGGAT
Source organism: Mobula hypostoma (assembly GCF_963921235.1). NCBI lineage: Eukaryota > Metazoa > Chordata > Chondrichthyes > Myliobatiformes > Myliobatidae > Mobula > Mobula hypostoma. The sequence goes on along the minus strand of NC_086101.1, from coordinate 188,520,363 downwards.
GGGGGTGGTGTGTGTGTTAATCAGTGGATAGGTGTGGTGTGTGTGTTAATGAGTGGATAGGGGTGGTGGTGTGTGTGTGTTAATCAGTGGGGTGGTGGTGTGTGTGTTAATCACTGGATGGGTTGGTGTGGTGTGTGTGTTAATCACTGGATGGGGGTGGTGTGTGTGTTAATCAGTGGATAGGGGTGGTGGTGTGTGTGTTAATCAGTGGATGGGGGTGGTGGTGTGTGTTTATGAGTGGATAGGAGTGGTGTGTGTGTGTGTTAATCAGTGGATAGGGGTGGTGGTGTGTGTGTTAATCAGTGGATGGGGGTGGTGGTGTGTGTGTTAATCAGTGGATAGGGGTGGTGGTGTGTGTGTTAATCAGTGGATGGGGGTGGTGGTGTGTGTTAATCAGTGGATAGGGGTGGTGGTGTGTGTGTTAATCAGTGGATGGGGGTGGTGTGTGTGTTAATCAGTGGATGGGGGTGTTGTGTGTGTTAATGAGTGGATAGGGGTGGTGTGTGTTAATGAGTGGATAGGGGTGGTGGTGTGTGTGTTAATCAGTGGATGGGGGTGGTGTGTGTGTGTTAATCAGTGGATGGGGGTGGTGTGTGTGTTAATGAGTGGATAGGGGTGGTGTGTGTGTGTGTTAATCAGTGGACAGGGGTGGTGTGTGTGTGTTAATCAGTGGATGGGGGTGGTGTGTGTGTTAATCAGTGGATAGGGGTGGTGGTGTGTGTGTTAATGAGTGGATAGGGGTGGTGGTGTGTGTGTGTTAATCAGTGGGGTGGTGGTGTGTGTGTTAATCACTGGATGGGGGTGGTGTGTGTGTTAATCAGTGGATAGGGGTGGTGGTGTGTGTGTTAATCAGTGGATGGGGGTGGTGGTGTGTGTGTTAATGAGTGGATAGGGGTGGTGTGTGTGTTAATCAGTGGATGGGGTGGTGTGTGTGTTAATCAGTGGATAGGGGTGGTGGTGTGTGTGTTAATGAGTGGATAGGGGTGGTGTGTGTGTTAATCAGTGGATGGGGTGGTGTGTGTTAATCAGTGGATGGGGGTGGTGTGTGTGTTAATCAGTGGATAGGGGTGGTGGTGTGTGTGTTAATGAGTGGATAGGGGTGGTGTGTGTGTTCATCAGTGGATGGGGGTGGTGTGTGTCTTAATGAGTGGATAGGGGTGGTGGTGTGTGTGTTAATCAGTGGATGGGGGTGGTGTGTGTGTTAATGAGTGGATAGGAGTGGTGTGTGTGTGTGTTAATCAGTGGATATGGGTGGTGGTGTGTGTGTTAATCAGTGGATGGGGATGGTGTGTATGTTAATCAGTGGACGGGGTGGTGTGTGTGTTAATCAGTGGATGGGGGTGGTTGTGTGTGTGTTAATGAGTGGATGGGGGTGGTGGTGTGTGTGTTAATGAGTGGATGGGGTGGTGGTGTGTGTGTTAATGAGTGGATGGGGGTGGTGTGTGTGTTAATGAGTGGATAGGGGTGGTGGTGTGTGTGTTAATGAGTGGATAGGGGTGGTGTGTGTGTGTGTTAATGAGTGGATAGGGGTGGTGGTGTGTGTGTTAATGAGTGGATAGGGGTGGTGTGTGTGTGTTAATCAGTGGATGGGGGTGGTGTGTGTGTTAATGAGTGGATAGGGGTGGTGGTGTGTGTGTAAATCAGTGGGGTGGTGGTGTGTGTGTTAATCAGTGGATGGGGGTGGTGTGTGTTAATCAGTGGATAGGGGTGGTGTGAGTGTGTTAATCAGTGGATGGGGGTGGTGGTGTGTGTGTTAATCAGTGGATGGGGGTGGTGTGTGTGTTAATCAGTGGATAGGGGTGGTGTGTGTGTTAATGAGTGGATAGGGGTGGTGGTGTGTGTGTGTTAATCAGTGGGGTGGTGGTGTGTGTGTTAATCACTGGATGGGGGTGGTGTGGTGGTGTGTGTGTTAATCACTGGATGGGGGTGGTGTGTGTGTTAATCAGTGGATAGGGGTGGTGTGTGTGTTAATGAGTGGATAGGGGTGGTGTGTGTGTGTGTTAATCAGTGGATGGGTGTGGTGTGTGTGTTAATGAGTGGATAGGGGTGGTGTGTGTGTGTGTTAATCAGTGGATGTGGGTGGTGTGTGTGTTAATGAGTGGATAGGGGTGGTGGTGTGTGTGTTAATGAGTGGATAGGGGTGGTGTGTGTGTGTGTTAATCAGTGGACAGGGGTGGTGTGTGTGTGTTAATCAGTGGATGGGGGTGGTGTGTGTGTTAATCAGTGGATATGGGTGGTGGTGTGTGTGTTAATCAGTGGATAGGGGTGGTGTGTGTGTGTTAATCAGTGGATGGGGGTGGTGGTGTGTGTGTTAATGAGTGGATAGGGGTGGTGTGTGTGTTCATCAGTGGATGGGGGTGGTGTGTGTCTTAATGAGTGGATAGGGGTGGTGGTGTGTGTGTTAATCAGTGGATGGGGGTGGTGTGTGTGTTAATGAGTGGATAGGAGTGGTGTGTGTGTGTGTTAATCAGTGGATATGGGTGGTGGTGTGTGTGTTAATCAGTGGATGGGGATGGTGTGTATGTTAATCAGTGGACGGGGTGGTGTGTGTGTTAATCAGTGGATGGGGGTGGTTGTGTGTGTGTTAATGAGTGGATGGGGGTGGTGGTGTGTGTGTTAATGAGTGGATGGGGTGGTGGTGTGTGTGTTAATGAGTGGATGGGGGTGGTGTGTGTGTTAATGAGTGGATAGGGGTGGTGGTGTGTGTGTAAATCAGTGGGGTGGTGGTGTGTGTGTTAATCAGTGGATGGGGGTGGTGTGTGTTAATCAGTGGATAGGGGTGGTGTGAGTGTGTTAATCAGTGGATGGGGGTGGTGGTGTGTGTGTTAATCAGTGGATAGGGGTGGTGGTGTGTGTGTTAATGAGTGGATAGGGGTGGTGTGTGTGTGTGTTAATCAGTGGATGGGTGTGGTGTGTGTGTTAATGAGTGGATAGGGGTGGTGTGTGTGTGTGTTAATCAGTGGATGGGGTGGTGTGTGTGTTAATGAGTGGATAGGGGTGGTGGTGTGTGTGTTAATGAGTGGATAGGGGTGGTGTGTGTGTGTGTTAATCAGTGGACAGGGGTGGTGTGTGTGTGTGTTAATCAGTGGATGGGGGTGGTGTGTGTGTTAATCAGTGGATATGGGTGGTGGTGTGTGTGTTAATCAGTGGATAGGGGTGGTGTGTGTGTGTTAATCAGTGGATGGGGGTGGTGGTGTGTGTGTTAATGAGTGGATAGGGGTGGTGTGTGTGTTCATCAGTGGATGGGGTGGTGTGTGTCTTAATGAGTGGATAGGGGTGGTGGTGTGTGTGTTAATCAGTGGATGGGGGTGGTGTGTGTGTTAATCAGTGGATAGGGGTGGTGGTGTGTGTGTTAATGAGTGGATGGGTTTGGTGAGGTGTGTGTTAATCAGTGGATGGGGGTGGTGTGTGTTAATGAGTGGATAGGGGTGCTGGTGTGTGTGTTAATCAGTGGATATGGGTGGTGGTGTGTGTGTTAATCAGTGGATGGGGGTGGTGTGTATGTTAATCAGTGGACGGGGTGGTGTGTGTGTTAATCAGTGGATGGGGGTGGTGGTGTGTGTGTTAATGAGTGGATGGGGGTGGTGGTGTGTGTGTTAATGAGTGGATGGGGTGGTGGTGTGTGTGTTAATGAGTGGATGGGGGTGGTGTGTGTGTTAATGAGTGGATAGGGGTGGTGGTGTGTGTGTAAATCAGTGGGGTGGTGTGTGTGTTAATCAGTGGATGGGGGTGGTGTGTGTTAATCAGTGGATAGGGGTGGTGTGAGTGTGTTAATCAGTGGATGGGGGTGGTGTGTGTGTTAATCAGTGGATAGGGGTGGTGTGTGTGTTAATGAGTGGATAGGGGTGGTGGTGTGTGTGTTAATGAGTGGATAGGGGTGGTGGTGTGTGTGTGTTAATCAGTGGGGTGGTGGTGTGTGTGTTAATCACTGGATGGGGGTGGTGTGGTGGTGTGTGTGTTAATCACTGGATGGGGGTGGTGTGTGTGTTAATCAGTGGATAGGGGTGGTGGTGTGTGTGTTAATGAGTGGATAGGGGTGGTGGTGTGTGTGTGTTAATCAGTGGATGGGGGTGGTGGTGTGTGTGTTAATGAGTGGATAGGGGTGGTGTGTGTGTGTGTTAATCAGTGGATGGGGGTGGTGGTGTGTGTGTTAATGAGTGGATAGGGGTGGTGTGTGTGTGTGTTAATCAGTGGATGGGGGTGGTGTGTGTGTTAATGAGTGGATAGGGGTGGTGTGTGTGTGTGTTAATCAGTGGGGTGGTGGTGTGTGTGTTAATCAGTGGATGGGGGTGGTGTGTGTTAATCAGTGGATGGGGTGGTGGTGTGTGTGTTAATCAGTGGATGGGGGTGGTGTGTGTGTTAATCAGTGGATAGGGGTGGTGTGTGTGTTAATCAGTGGATGGGGTGGTGGTGTGTGTGTTAATCAGTGGATGGGTTTAGTGAGGTGTGTGTTAATCAGTGGATGGGGTGGTGGTGTGTGTGTTAATGAGTGGATAGGGGTGGTGTGTGTGTTAATCAGTGGATAGGGGTGGTGGTGTGTGTGTTAATCAGTGGATAGGGGTGGTGTGTGTGTGTTAATGAGTGGATAGGGGTGGTGGGTGTGTTAATCAGTGGATAGGGGTGGTGGTGTGTGTGTTAATCAGTGGATTGGGGTGGTGTGTGTGTTAATGAGTGGATGGGGTGGTGGTGTGTGTGTTAATCAGTGGATGGGATGGTGTGTGTGTTAATGAGTGGATAGGAGTCGTGTGTGTGTTAATCAGTGGATTGGGGTGGTGTGTGTGTTAATGAGTGGATGGGGTGGTGGTGTGTGTGTTAATCAGTGGATGGGATGGTGTGTGTGTTAATCCGTGGATTGGGGTGGTGTGTGTGTTAATCAGTGGATGGGGGTGGTGTGTGTGTTAATCAGTGGATATGGGTGGTGGTGTGTGTGTTAATCAGTGGATAGGGGTGGTGTGTGTGTGTTAATCAGTGGATGGGGGTGGTGGTGTGTGTGTTAATGAGTGGATAGGGGTGGTGTGTGTGTTCATCAGTGGATGGGGTGGTGTGTGTCTTAATGAGTGGATAGGGGTGGTGGTGTGTGTGTTAATCAGTGGATGGGGGTGGTGTGTGTGTTAATCAGTGGATAGGGGTGGTGGTGTGTGTGTTAATGAGTGGATGGGTTTGGTGAGGTGTGTGTTAATCAGTGGATGGGGGTGGTGTGTGTTAATGAGTGGATAGGGGTGCTGGTGTGTGTGTTAATCAGTGGATATGGGTGGTGGTGTGTGTGTTAATCAGTGGATGGGGGTGGTGTGTATGTTAATCAGTGGACGGGGTGGTGTGTGTGTTAATCAGTGGATGGGGGTGGTGGTGTGTGTGTTAATGAGTGGATGGGGGTGGTGGTGTGTGTGTTAATGAGTGGATGGGGTGGTGGTGTGTGTGTTAATGAGTGGATGGGGGTGGTGTGTGTGTTAATGAGTGGATAGGGGTGGTGGTGTGTGTGTAAATCAGTGGGGTGGTGTGTGTGTTAATCAGTGGATGGGGGTGGTGTGTGTTAATCAGTGGATAGGGGTGGTGTGAGTGTGTTAATCAGTGGATGGGGGTGGTGTGTGTGTTAATCAGTGGATAGGGGTGGTGTGTGTGTTAATGAGTGGATAGGGGTGGTGGTGTGTGTGTTAATGAGTGGATAGGGGTGGTGGTGTGTGTGTGTTAATCAGTGGGGTGGTGGTGTGTGTGTTAATCACTGGATGGGGGTGGTGTGGTGGTGTGTGTGTTAATCACTGGATGGGGGTGGTGTGTGTGTTAATCAGTGGATAGGGGTGGTGGTGTGTGTGTTAATGAGTGGATAGGGGTGGTGTGTGTGTGTGTTAATCAGTGGATGGGGGTGGTGTGTGTGTTAATGAGTGGATAGGGGTGGTGTGTGTGTGTGTTAATCAGTGGATGGGGGTGGTGGTGTGTGTGTTAATGAGTGGATAGGGGTGGTGTGTGTGTGTGTTAATCAGTGGATGGGGGTGGTGTGTGTGTTAATGAGTGGATAGGGGTGGTGTGTGTGTGTGTTAATCAGTGGGGTGGTGGTGTGTGTGTTAATCAGTGGATGGGGGTGGTGTGTGTTAATCAGTGGATGGGGTGGTGGTGTGTGTGTTAATCAGTGGATGGGGGTGGTGTGTGTGTTAATCAGTGGATAGGGGTGGTGTGTGTGTTAATCAGTGGATGGGGTGGTGGTGTGTGTGTTAATCAGTGGATGGGTTTAGTGAGGTGTGTGTTAATCAGTGGATGGGGTGGTGGTGTGTGTGTTAATGAGTGGATAGGGGTGGTGTGTGTGTTAATCAGTGGATAGGGGTGGTGGTGTGTGTGTTAATCAGTGGATAGGGGTGGTGTGTGTGTGTTAATGAGTGGATAGGGGTGGTGGGTGTGTTAATCAGTGGATAGGGGTGGTGGTGTGTGTGTTAATCAGTGGATTGGGGTGGTGTGTGTGTTAATGAGTGGATGGGGTGGTGGTGTGTGTGTTAATCAGTGGATGGGATGGTGTGTGTGTTAATGAGTGGATAGGAGTCGTGTGTGTGTTAATCAGTGGATTGGGGTGGTGTGTGTGTTAATGAGTGGATGGGGTGGTGGTGTGTGTGTTAATCAGTGGATGGGATGGTGTGTGTGTTAATCCGTGGATTGGGGTGGTGTGTGTGTTAATCAGTGGATGGGGGTGGTGTGTGTGTTAATCAGTGGATATGGGTGGTGGTGTGTGTGTTAATCAGTGGATAGGGGTGGTGTGTGTGTGTTAATCAGTGGATGGGGGTGGTGGTGTGTGTGTTAATGAGTGGATAGGGGTGGTGTGTGTGTTCATCAGTGGATGGGGTGGTGTGTGTCTTAATGAGTGGATAGGGGTGGTGGTGTGTGTGTTAATCAGTGGATGGGGGTGGTGTGTGTGTTAATCAGTGGATAGGGGTGGTGGTGTGTGTGTTAATGAGTGGATGGGTTTGGTGAGGTGTGTGTTAATCAGTGGATGGGGGTGGTGTGTGTTAATGAGTGGATAGGGGTGCTGGTGTGTGTGTTAATCAGTGGATATGGGTGGTGGTGTGTGTGTTAATCAGTGGATGGGGGTGGTGTGTATGTTAATCAGTGGACGGGGTGGTGTGTGTGTTAATCAGTGGATGGGGGTGGTGGTGTGTGTGTTAATGAGTGGATGGGGGTGGTGGTGTGTGTCTTAATGAGTGGATAGGGGTGGTGGTGTGTGTGTTAATCAGTGGATGGGGGTGGTGTGTGTGTTAATCAGTGGATAGGGGTGGTGGTGTGTGTGTTAATGAGTGGATGGGTTTGGTGAGGTGTGTGTTAATCAGTGGATGGGGGTGGTGTGTGTTAATGAGTGGATAGGGGTGCTGGTGTGTGTGTTAATCAGTGGATATGGGTGGTGGTGTGTGTGTTAATCAGTGGATGGGGGTGGTGTGTATGTTAATCAGTGGACGGGGTGGTGTGTGTGTTAATCAGTGGATGGGGGTGGTGGTGTGTGTGTTAATGAGTGGATGGGGGTGGTGGTGTGTGTGTTAATGAGTGGATGGGGTGGTGGTGTGTGTGTTAATGAGTGGATGGGGGTGGTGTGTGTGTTAATGAGTGGATAGGGGTGGTGGTGTGTGTGTAAATCAGTGGGGTGGTGTGTGTGTTAATCAGTGGATGGGGGTGGTGTGTGTTAATCAGTGGATAGGGGTGGTGTGAGTGTGTTAATCAGTGGATGGGGGTGGTGTGTGTGTTAATCAGTGGATAGGGGTGGTGTGTGTGTTAATGAGTGGATAGGGGTGGTGGTGTGTGTGTTAATGAGTGGATAGGGGTGGTGGTGTGTGTGTGTTAATCAGTGGGGTGGTGGTGTGTGTGTTAATCACTGGATGGGGGTGGTGTGGTGGTGTGTGTGTTAATCACTGGATGGGGGTGGTGTGTGTGTTAATCAGTGGATAGGGGTGGTGGTGTGTGTGTTAATGAGTGGATAGGGGTGGTGTGTGTGTGTGTTAATCAGTGGATGGGGGTGGTGTGTGTGTTAATGAGTGGATAGGGGTGGTGTGTGTGTGTGTTAATCAGTGGATGGGGGTGGTGGTGTGTGTGTTAATGAGTGGATAGGGGTGGTGTGTGTGTGTGTTAATCAGTGGATGGGGGTGGTGTGTGTGTTAATGAGTGGATAGGGGTGGTGTGTGTGTGTGTTAATCAGTGGGGTGGTGGTGTGTGTGTTAATCAGTGGATGGGGGTGGTGTGTGTTAATCAGTGGATGGGGTGGTGGTGTGTGTGTTAATCAGTGGATGGGGGTGGTGTGTGTGTTAATCAGTGGATAGGGGTGGTGTGTGTGTTAATCAGTGGATGGGGTGGTGGTGTGTGTGTTAATCAGTGGATGGGTTTAGTGAGGTGTGTGTTAATCAGTGGATGGGGTGGTGGTGTGTGTGTTAATGAGTGGATAGGGGTGGTGTGTGTGTTAATCAGTGGATAGGGGTGGTGGTGTGTGTGTTAATCAGTGGATAGGGGTGGTGTGTGTGTGTTAATGAGTGGATAGGGGTGGTGGGTGTGTTAATCAGTGGATAGGGGTGGTGGTGTGTGTGTTAATCAGTGGATTGGGGTGGTGTGTGTGTTAATGAGTGGATGGGGTGGTGGTGTGTGTGTTAATCAGTGGATGGGATGGTGTGTGTGTTAATGAGTGGATAGGAGTCGTGTGTGTGTTAATCAGTGGATTGGGGTGGTGTGTGTGTTAATGAGTGGATGGGGTGGTGGTGTGTGTGTTAATCAGTGGATGGGATGGTGTGTGTGTTAATCCGTGGATTGGGGTGGTGTGTGTGTTAATCAGTGGATGGGGGTGGTGTGTGTGTTAATCAGTGGATGGGATGGTGTGTGTGTTAATCAGTGGATGGGGTGGTGGTGTGTGTGTTAATGAGTGGATGGGGGTGGTGTTGGTGTTAATGAGTGGATGGGTTTGGTGAGGTGTGTGTGTTAATCTGTGGATGGGTTTGGTGAGGTGTGTGTGTTAATCAGTGAATATGGGTGGTGGTGTGTGTGTTAATGAGTGGATGGGGGTGGTGTGTGTGTTAATGAGTGGATGGGGTGGTGGTGTGTGTGTTAATCAGTGGATGGGGGTGGTGTGTGTGTTAATGAGTGGATGGGGGTAGTGTGTGTGTTAATGAGTGGATAGGGGTGGTGGTGTGTGTGTTAATCAGTGGATTGGGGTGGTGGTGTGTGTGTGTTAATAAGTGGATGGGTTTGGTGAGGTGTGTGCGTGTGTTAATCAGTGGATAGGGTGGTGGGGTGTGTGTGTTAATAGATGGAGGTGTTGGTCCTCCTAAATTCCAACAGCCCAAATGAAACATTTGACTTACTCATGTCTTTCTCATTAAAATGTCTGATTGGATGGATTGCAAGATGTGGATTTTTGCCCATCTGTCTTTCCTGTTAGTTTGACTTCTTTGAAGATTTCTGTCCTATTGCTACTCAACTATCTCTTATCTAGAAAAATAAAACTGCAACTATATACCTTTTGCTCATAGTTATAAACCCAGTATTATGGTCATAACCCAGTAATTTTGTAAATCATTGGTTTACCATATCCTAATGAGTATCCTTTATAAAATGGTCAAAACTTTTGTAGCATTGTCTGAAAACTGACCAAAGGCTTAACATGACTACATTTAACTTTGTCTCCAGAAGTGAATTCCATTGCTGTTAATTGTGCCATAAAATGGCTTCATTTCTCTGTTATATGAACAATTCCAGCTGGCCTGGTTAACAGAGTTTCAGAGCAGCTCTTCAGCTAATTTCTTCAGCAGTATCTTTGAATGAAGCAAGACTTTAATCAGATAAAAATGTATTGAGCACATTTGGAATGATAAATGTTCAGCCTGCTAGTTCTCTGTACATTCCCTGCCTTACAATCCACTGACATCTTTTACGGACAAGATTGTGGGTAGCTGGTTTGATAAGCACATTTTCGGAATAGGCAATTATCTGGAATACATTGCCTCAAATGGTATTAGAAACAGACTCAGTAAAAGCTTCTACATAGGAATTAGTAATTGTGGGGTGTCACAGTAATGTAACAGTGCGACGCTATTACAACTCCGGGTGTCGGAGTTAAGAGCTTCTGACGTCATCTGTAAGGAATCTGTACGTTCTCCCTACAGAATTTTGTAGGTTTTCTCTGGATGCTCTGGTTTCCTCCCAAGGTGAATTGGTCTTTGTAAATTGTCCCATGATTAGGCTGGGATTAAATCAGAAGATGTTGGTGGTCTGGCCTAGCTCAAAGGACTATTCATTGCTGTATCTCAATAAGTAAGTGTGACTTCGAGGCAGTGGGATAGTGCAGGCATGTAGATTAGCACAAAATAAGAACAGGAGTAGGCCACTCAGCCCCTTAAGCCTATCCCAGAATTCAATATGATAATGGATGATCTACCACAATGCCTCAACCCCTTCTCTGGGGCCCCATCCCAATAGCCCTCTGTCCCCTGCTACACATTGACCTCCACTTTAAATACTTACAATGATCTAACCTCTACAACTCTCAGAGGTAGCGAATTCTAGAGATTCATTGCCCTCTGTAAGGAGAAATTTCTGAGTACCTTGGTTTTAATTGACCGTACCTTCCCCACCTTATCTTGAAACTACGTCCCCTCATTTAAGTTTCCGCCATGAGTAGGAACATCTCGATGTTTACCATCATGTTCCATTGAGGATCTTGTATGTTCTCATAGAGCTATACATCATGCAAACAGGCTCTTCATCCCATCTCATCCATACTGACCGAGATGTCTATCCAATCTCATTCCATTTGCCTATATTTGGCTCATATTCCTCTGAGTCTTTTCTAACCATGTACCTCTCCCAATGTTGTTTAGGCATTGTAGTTATACCTGCTTTTTTCAATTTCCTCTGCCAGCTCATTCCATGCACTCGTGTGAAACTCTGTCCTCTCATGTCCCCTTTAAATCTTTCCCCACTCATCTTAAACCTATCATTCGTTTGTTCATTATGTGCCCTGTCTTTCCATGACCATGATCTTTCCTGACATTTTTTTCTACAGAAGTGGTTTGCCATTGCTGCCTTCTGGGCAGTGTCTTTACAAGACAGGTGACCCCAGTTATTAACCATAGTCTTCAGAGATTATCAGCTTGGGAGTCAGTGGTCACATAACCAGGACTTGTGATATACACCAGCTGCTTGTATGACCATCCATCACCTGTCCCTGTGGCTTCACGTGACCCTAATCCAGGGGCTACACCTTGCCCAAAGATGACCTGCAGGCTAGTGGAGGGAAGGAGCAAACAACTCCTCCTTTGCTGGAGACGTTTCTCCAACCTGCCACCTATGCCCTATAGTTTTAGATTCTGCTGCCCTGGGCAAAGGACTTGGATCGCCATGATTTTGTTTACCTCCCTAAGGTCACCCCTCAACCTTGGGCACCAGGGAGATGTCGTCCCAGGGTATCTGACCACTACTTATAAGTCAGGCCCTCCAGTCCCAGTAACATCCTTTTGAATCTTTTCTGCACCATTTTCAGCTTATTGATGTTCTTCTTATGTTTGAATGATATTAATTTTAGTTACGTTATATCATCTTTACACCATCAAGTTAGCCCTTAGAAACCATCTTCCCCTGTATCTCTTTTTATTTGTTTTGAGATAGAGATGCTAATGAGCCCATACTGCCCAGATATAAAATTAACCTACTATGTCTATAGAATGTGGGAGGAACCGGGCATCTGGAGAGAACCCAAGTGGTCACGGAGAGAACGCACAGGCTCCTTGCAGACAGCGGGAGAATTGAACCTGGGTTGCTAGCACTGTCATGTTACTCTAACTGCTACAATACCTTGCCAACCCAGGTTTCCCATTTTCCATGCTCACTTTTCGCTTTTAACCCCACTTAAAACTTTTGCTTGTGGGGTAAGGGGATATTGGTGAATCTACAACTTCAAAGCTGTCCTTGAACTTGTCAAATTGTAAATAGTTATTTTTCTGTGCCCCAGTGTTCGGTCACCTCACTGCGGGAAGTGGCTGCTGGACTATTCGTGTGTTGTCTCTTCCTGGACTTTGTTTCCTTCTCGAAGAGATTTATTCCTGAGGTAATCAGCTTCCTTCTAGGAATTCTTCACCTGGCCGTTCCAAGTAAAGACAACCTGGGTGAGTTAAAGGAAAATTAAAACATAAAACATAAGAACAGTACAGGCCATTCGGCCCATGATGTTGTGCCACCCTTTTAATCTACTCCAACATCGATCTAACCCTGCCCTCCCAGATAGCCGTCCATTTTTCTTTCAGAGTCTCTTAAATGTCCCTTTTGTATCTGCCTTTTTCACCACCTCTGGCAGCACGTTCCGCACGTTCTGTATATTTAAAAAAAATACCTCTGACATTCTCCTGTAGCGATCACCTTAAAATCATCCCACCCCATATCAGCCATTTCTGCCCTGGGTCATCTATATCAAGTTACCTCTCATGTTCCTTTGCTCCAAAGAAAAAAGCCCTAGCTCACTCAGCCTATCCTGTTAAGACATGTTCCCTTATCCAGGCAGCATCCTGGTAAATCTCCACTGCACCCTTTCTTAAGCATCCACATCCTTCCTATAATGATGCGACTGGAACTGAACACAATATTCCCAGTTCAAAGAAAGAAACTAAAATAAAATTAGAAAATTCAGCAAATCAGACGGTATGAACAGACAAAGTTTCAGGTTAAAGACTCTTCATTCAAAAACACTTGGTAACTATCTCACCACGCCATGTATCCTGTAGTGAGAGTATTTACATATTGCCCCAAACCAGCGGCAAAACATTTATTTTAATATTCATTCCAGGGATGTAGGCTTCACAGGCTGAACAACTATTTAACCACCTGTCCCTGATTACAAAGAAATTAGCTTGATTTGTCACGTGTACAGTACATCAAAATATATAGTGTCATTTGTGTCAATGACCAGCACAGTCCGTGGATGTCTGGAGGCAGCCCCAAATGTCGCCAAGCTTCCAGCGCCAATATAACATGCCCAGAAGTTACTAGGCTGTACATCTTTGGACTGCGGAAGGAAACTGGAGCACTCGGGAGAAACCCACACGGTCACAGAGTGAATGTACAAACTTTACAGGAGCAGTGGTAATTGTACACTAGATCACTGTCGATGTAAAGTCTCACTTTATGCTGTCCTTTTTCCTTCTCATAATTAGTACTCTTGTTGTAACCAGAAATACTGAAATAGCTCATTTTTAGAGTTCTGGGTATATAGGCAAAAATGTCCAGTCTGGTAAATAGAAAGAAAGATTAAGTTATGGAAAGTTGGAGAGTTTGGTATAGGGTCCCACAAGCTGCAACGTGCTCAGGTGAAAGATGAGGATGAGAAAGATTTACCATACATAGAATAGACCAGCACAGTAACAGGCCCTTTGAGTTCCTATTCAATCTTTCCCCTGTCTCCTGAAACTTGTGCCCTCATGTTCCTGATATAGCAACCTTGGGAGCGGGGGGAGATTATCTGCATTCACCCTATCCATGCCCCTCGTGTTTGTGTGTGGTAGTTTTCTGTAACACTGTGGTTAGTGCAACGCTTGTCAGCACCAGTGATCGGAGTTCAATTCCCACCACTGCCTGTAAGGAGTAACTGTGTGGGGTTCCTGCGGATGCTCCAGTTTCCACCCACACTCCAAAGACATGCAGGTTAGGGTTAGTAAGTTTTGGGGCTGGAAGTGTGACGATGCTTCAAGATTTTAAGATTGTTTGTATTTAATGTCATTTCCATTACACAAGTGTAAGGGAGAACAACATGATTGTTACTCCAGATCTGATCGTGCGCTAAAACAAGTGCAATTAAAATAAAGCACACAATAATAAAAAGAAACACAATAAATATAAAGACATCAGATAGCTTATATACATAGATTGATTGTATGTTCATAAAGTGACACTAGGCACTGGAGTATCTGTACATAAGGGTGACTGACAGGAAATGATAAAGTAGTGGTGTTTGGGGGAGAGAAGGGGTGGGTTAGTGGGTGCAGGTGTTGATCAGCCTTGCTGCTTGTCGAAAGTAACTGTTTTTTGAGTCTGGTGGTCCTGGCATGGATGCTACGTAACCTCTTCCTTGATGGGAGCGGGCTACCCCAGCATATTGTTGGTCATTGGTACATATGATACATTTCACTGTTTGTTTCAATGTACATGTGACAAATAAAATCTAATCTATTCTGATTTTTGTATGTCTGTTGCAGAATACACAGTAATCCCACCTTTCAAAGCGGTTGGAAAATCCTCTGATCTGTTGGTGCAGAAGGATGAAAAGGCTGCCGAATCATGGGAAATGAAACCGTTACCGATGAGCTGGATGCACGGGGTGAGACCGCACGATGAATTGCAAGCAGCGCACTTCAGGTGAGTGACAACCTGCGTGAAGTTGCCCACTTGCTTATGGCTGAGTGGCAGGAAGGTCACCGGACACGTTTGTTGGAAATGGCTGGAGGGCCAGGGAATTCTTGTTTGAAAACTATGTGTGGGTTGAGGCAGGCTCAGAGCAACTTTTAAAAAGGAGCTGAATGAATACTTGAATGGGTACATTTTACAGAGGCTAAAGAAGAGTGCAGGTGTGACATATTGTAACCTTTCAGACCAGAAGATTCAGAAGCAGAATTAGGCCATTCGGTCCATCGAGTCTGCATTGCTGTTCCATAATGGCTCATTTATTATCCTTCTTAATTTCACTCTCCTGCCTTCTCCCCATAACCTTTGCCACACTTGTAATGAAGGACCTATCCACCCAATGATTTGACATCCGCAGCTGTCTGTAGCAATGAACTCCGCAGATTCACCACCCTCTGCTAAAGGAATTCCTCCTCATCTCTGTTTCTAAAGGAATGTCCTTGTATTCTGAGTTTGTCCCTCTGGTCCTAGACTCCTACACCATAGGAAACATCCTTTGCACATCCACTCTATCTAGGCCTTTCAATATTTGGTAGGTTTCAATGAGATCCCCCTTGAGATATCTGCTTTGAGTTGCAAAGTGTAGGTACTGGTTACTAAGGTTGTCCATGCCTGAATGGCTGTTATTGAAATGCCAACTTTGGTAGTCTGGATCAGTAAGCAGTAGATGTGGGCATGCTATGTTGGCATTGGAAGTGTGGCAGGTGCCCCAGCACATCCTCAGACTTTGTAGGTTGTTGACACAATGATGCATTTCACTGTATGTTTCAATGTATGTGGTACAAATGAAGCTAAACTTTGTAGATGTCACTATAGTAAATTATTTGTGGTCTCCTGAGCCGGGAGAAACACTCAGTTTACACAGCCTTTGTAGAAACGCTGCAAGAAATCCGAAGCAGATCGTGTCTCGGTACAGAACAGCAAATGCAATGGGGTTAGGACGGTGGTTCAATGCTGTACATCATTTGTATCTCCTCCCAAATCTGATCTTCTGATCCTCTGGCTAAAGGTTCACCTGTGTGGCCATGTGCTTCAATCTGTGCAAGAAGTGCTGCTCCTTGTACAGGACACTGCCGGCTTTTCAGGAGGTAATTCAACCGCTGGAAAAGCTTCTCACCTGCCACCTGCCCATGAATGATTACCCAGCTCAGCTCCAGGTAAGGGCCTGTTTCAATTTCTCTCCAGTGCTTACTGCCCAAGTTGTTGATTGTTTGCTATTATATTGCATTTAACACAGAACAGTCCCGCATAGTATGTGACCTTTTAAACTATTTTAAGATCAATCTAACTTACCCCTCCCGCATAACCCTCCATTTTTCTTTTATCCATGTGCCTATATCAGAGTCTCTTAAATCTGCCTCTACCACCACCCCTGGCAGCATATTCCAGGCACTCACCACCCTCTGTAGTTTTTTTGAAAAAAAACTTACCCCTCGCATCTCCTTTAAAATTACCCTCTTTCACCTTAATGTATTGCTTGTGGTATTAGACATTTCAACACCTGGGACTGGGGCAGATGAGATACTGTCTATCTATTTCATGTACGCCTCTCCTATTCTTACAAACCTCTATCAGAACTCCACTCAGCTTCTACTGCTCCGGAGAAGACAACCCAAGTTTCTCCACCCTCTCGTTATAGCGCTTGCAGACAGCATCCTGGATCATCTGCACCCTCTTCAAAGCCTGGGCATTCTTCCTACGATGCAATCAGAACTGCATACTATCTCCATTTCTAAACACTTCGCATTCTGTTTTCATCACCAGGTCACTGGGCACTGTTCCTCTTAGTTCCCTGAGCCCAAAGCTCTGCAGCTTGCTCCTTAAATCATCCTTCTTTCCAGATTTTTGGACATACCTTGAACCCCAATTGTGATCATTTTTACAGAGAGAGATTGCCTTTTATTTGTCACATGTACTTTGAAACATAGAGTAAAATGAGTCATTTGTGATGAGCTGGGAGCAGCCCCCTAGTGTTGCTATGCTTTTGGTGCAAGCATAGCATGCCCGTAACTCACTAACCCTAATCCATACGTCTTGGAATGTGGGAGGAAACCGGAGCACCCGGAGGAAACCCACGCAGTCATGGGGAGAACGCACAAACTCCTTTCAGACAGCTGGGGAGTTGAACCCTGATCACTGACCCTGTGAAGTGTTACTCTTAACGTGCTGCCTGCGGTCATCTCTCGATGTTCTCATGTGGTTTGTTAGATCTTGTCTGATTTTGGTCTTGTGGAACAACTGGGGATATTTTACAGTGTTAAACTGTGTGAGTGAAATTTGTTTTATTCTGAATCTGCAGGAATTGTATCATGAGGTCCTGAGGGAAATAAGAGACAGGCCATCCTGCTATCAGCCACTCACGTTCGAAAAGAAGAAGCCTGTCCCCTTAAGATTCTTCACACCTAAAATAGTTGAAGTGTAAGTATGCAGGGTCACGCATCGTGTTGCAATGAGCAGTGGCTGAATGATAGCTGTACTGAAGACCTCAACACAATTTAACTGAACTATTCACAGAGTTATAAAAGTATTCGGCACATAGTTTCAGTGCTGACAAAAAATAGACTTTGTATTAATCCTTTCTCTTTGCACTCAGTGTTACATATCTGCAGAGC
The DNA here is from genome assembly GCF_963921235.1 of Mobula hypostoma. NCBI lineage: Eukaryota > Metazoa > Chordata > Chondrichthyes > Myliobatiformes > Myliobatidae > Mobula > Mobula hypostoma. The sequence continues at coordinate 188,503,354 of NC_086101.1, read as the reverse complement.
AAGAGCTGCAATGGAGTAGCATGGTTAAATATTTTTATTGAGTAATGTTGTTAACTATACATGCTGGGAAATGTGTAGTAAGAGAGCAACAAACCGGGCCTGCCAAGATGAAACTCACTCACTTGCCACATTTTCACAACGATCTGATACAGTAGACTACGTCCTTCACTGTAATCATCAGGTATATTTTTAGTCTGCCTCCCCCATCCCTTTATGCAGTGAGTTCTGGAACCCAGTTGCTTTGTTGGGTAAAATGTGCTTTACTCAAATCTCTGCCAATTCAATTACCAATCAACGTAAATCTGTGCCCCTAGTTCCTGACTTCCCTGCAGTGGAAATGGGTCATTTTAACTTGCCCTGCCTGGGCACCTTGCATTTTTATTTGTATATCTTTGCAGCCTTTGGAACAACATTTAGTGCTTTCCAAGAAGCTGTAATCGTGAAGCAATGAACAGACAGTAGAGCTGAGTGCCCCAGGAGATGAATTTCGATTCAGATATTTCTTTTGAAATAGAAACTTGGTGGGCAGGGGTTCCCAGCCTGGGGCCCACGGACTCCACGGTTAATGGTAGTTGTCCACGGCATAAAAAGATTGGGAACCCCTAATCATGGGGGGAAAAGTGCATGAGTAATTTGAAATGTGAAGTCAGAGACGAGGTTGCACAGGTGAGATGAAAACCTAACTTGCAGCCTCATCACAGGCACAGAGCATCAGATAAGCAACATTCACAAGAAAAACATCAATTAAACATAAAATGTACACAGTTTTTACTGGAAAGAATTAGAACAAATAAGAACCACAGAGATTCTACAGGTGCTGCAACACACTTGAAGCACTTGAAGCAGAAGTCAGGCAGCTTCTGTAGAAGAAAATAAACAGTTGCCGTTGCCAGTGAAGGGTCTCAGCCCAAGATATTTATTATTTATTCCCCTCCATAGATGCTGTTTGACTTGTTGAGTCCCTTCACCACTTTGTGTGTGTTGCTCAAATAAAACACAAAGTCCGTTTTAGTGCAGAACTGTAACTGGCTTGCTAAACTGTATTGATTAGAGTTGTGCTGGTTAGTTCAAGAACTGAATGATTGAAGGGAAGTAGCTATTCTTGAACCTGGTGGTGTGGGACTTCAGACTTATTTACCTGCTGCTTGAGGGTAGCTACAAGGAGATGACATGGCTCGGATGGTGGGGATCTTTGATGATGGATGTCACCTTCTTGAGGCAGGACCTCCTATAGGTACTCCCAGTGGTGGGGAGAGGTGTGCCGGTGATGAGTTTGGCTGAGTCCACTGCTCTCTGCAGCCTCTTCTGTTTCTGTGCATTTGAATTGTACAGGTGAGGTTGTAGGAAAGGACCCTCAATCCACCTAATAACCTGAGGTTATCCAATGCTAGTTGAGGCCCATTGTGAGAGTACTACCTGGTTTGAAGATCTTGAGAGTTCATTTGTGAGCACCACGGACTCTTGGTTAATGGTAGGGGCCCACAATATAAACAAGGTTAGAAACCCCTGATCTAGTGCCTATTGTTTTGGAGAAGGAACTCTATTTGGATGCTTAGGATTATAACAGACTATAAAACCTTTGATTCCAGCACGGACTACGGGAGAAAGCGAGGCAGCACCCAGCAAGAGAGAGAGCGGATGAGACTTATCCACAAGCACAAGCGGGAATTCAAAGGAGCCATCCGGGAAATCCGCAAGGACACACAGTTTCTGGCCAGGCAGAAGCTTTCGGATATAATGCAAAGGTAAGGATTCTGCAACATTGCTGTACACTCAGAACAGAGGAAAGTCCTGTATTTTTCAGTGGGGTCTTCCACAACCTTGTCTTGCCTCAGAGTTTCTCACAGCCAATTATGTGCTTTTTGATTTGCAATTCGGTTCACCCCGTTAGAGGAAGGGCCTGCATTAGTTGGTTTAACACTGTCGCATGTTTCGAGGTACAGTGAAGGACTTTGTTTTGCATGCCGTGCATATAGATAGATCTATGTTGTGGAGAAGCAAAACTCTCATGTATCAGTATCACAGTGGAATAAAGGGAATGACAGAGGCATGAGAGAGAAACTTGCCCGGGATACTGGCGGGGATGACAGCTGAGTAGAGATGGCTGAAGTTTCTGGGAATAGCTCACAAGGTGCAGGATAGCTACGTCCCACAGAGAAAGAAGTTCTCAACTGGCAGGGTAGGCAACTGTGGCAGTCAAGGAAAGTTAAGGATTGTATAAAAGCCAAGGAAAGGGCATATAAGGTAGCAAAAGTGAGTGGGAAGTTGCATGTTTGGGAAGCTTTTAAAATCCAACAAAAAGCAACTAAAAAAGCTATAAGAAGGGAAAAGATTAAATATGAGGGCAGACTAGCCAATAATATAAAGCCGGATACCAAAAGTTTTTTCAGTTATATAAAGAGTAAAAGGGAGGTGAGAGTTGATATTGGACCACTGGAAGATGATGCTGGTGAGGTAATAATGGGGGACAAAGAAATAGCAGATGAACTTTATATGTACTTTGCATCTGTGTTCACTGTGGAAGACACTAGCAGTGTGGCAGAGCTCTGTGAGTGTCATGGAGCAAGAGTGAGTGCCATTGCTATTACAAAGGAAGAAGTGCGAGGCAAACTGAAAGGTCTTAAGATGGATAAGTCACCTGGACCAGATGGACTACACCCCAGAATCCACAGAGAGGTTGCTGAAGAGATAACAGATGTACAGTATTGGTCATGATCTTTCATGGTCCTGGAGGACTAGAAAATTGCAAATGTCACTCCATTCTTTAAGAAGGGAGGAAGGCAAAAGAAGGGAAATTATGGGCCAGTTAGCCGAATCTCAGTGGTTGGTAAAGTATTGGTGTCTATTATTAAGGATGAGGTTTTGAGGTACTTGGAGACTAATGCTAAAATAGTCTCCAAGTTTGGTTCTTGTAAAGGGAAATCTTGCCTGACAAATCTGTTGGAGCTCTTTGAGGAAGTAACAAGCAGGGTGACAAAGGAGAGGCAGTAGATGTCATTTACTTGGATTTTCAAAAGGCATTTGATAAGGTGCCACACCTGAGGCTGCTTAACAAGATAAAACCCTATGGCATTACAAGAAAGTTACTGGCATGAATAGAGGAATAGCTGACAGGCAGGAGGCAGCGAGTGGGAATAAAGGGGCCTTTTCTAGTTGGCTGCTGGTGACTAGTGGTGTTCCTCAGGGGTCAGTATTGGAACACTATTTTTCACATTGTTTGTCAGTGATTTGGATAATGGAATAGATGGCTTTGTGGCAAAGTTTGCAGATGATATGAAGGTGGGTGGAGGGGTAGGTAGTGCTGAGGAAGCAATGTGATTGCAGCAGGACTTAGACAAATTGGAAGAATGGGCAAAAGAGTGGCAGAGGGAATACAGGGTTGGGAAATGTATGGTAATGCATTTTGGTAAAAGGAACAATAGTGCGGACCATTACCTAAACGGGGAGAAAGTTCAAACATCAGAGGTGCAGAGAGACTTAGGAGTCCTCGTGCAAGACTCTCAGAAGGCTAACTTAGAGCTCGAGTCTGTGGCAAAGAAGACAAATGCAATATTAGCATTTATTTCAAAGGGAATAGAATATAAAAGCAAGGAGATAATGCTGAGGATTTATAAGACGCTGGTCAGGCGGCACTTGGAATATTTCCAAGAGTTTTGGGCTCCATACCTCAGAAAGGATGTGTTATCATTGGAGAGAGTCCAGAGGAAGTTCAAAAGGATGATGCTGGGAATGCAGGGGTTAACACATAAGGAGCATTTGGCAGCTTTGGGCCTGTACTCACTGGAATTTAGAAGAATGCAGGACGATCTCATTGAAATCTACTGAATGTTGAAAGGACTAGAGAGGGTGGATGTGGAGAGGATGTTTCCTATGGTGGGGCATCCAGAACCGGAGGGCACAACCTCAAAATTAAGGGACGACCCTCTAGTACAGAGGTAAGGAGGGTTTTTTTTTAGTCAGAGAGTAGTGAATCTGCGTAATGCTCTGCCACAGACAGCTGTGGAGTCCAAGTCTATGAGCATATTTAAGGCGTAAGTGGACAGTTTCCTGATCGGTCAGGGCATCAAAGGATATGGAGAGAAGACAAGTGTATGGGGTTGAGTGGGATCCGGGATCAGCCGTGATGGAATGGCGGAGCACTTGATGGGCTGAATGGCCTAATTCTGCTTCTATGTCTTATGGTCTTATAATTTCATCACAACCATACATTGCATTTATTTATGTAAAGTTGCAGAACAGACCCTTCCAGCTTACTGAGCCACACTGCCCAGCATCTGCCTATTTAATCCTAACCTAGTCACAGGACAATTTACAATGACCAATTAACCTACTAACTGGTACATCTTTGGACGTGAGAGAAAACCCAGGCGTTCACAGGGAAGGATGTACAAACTCCTTCCAGACATCGAGCTCCAATGCAGTCTATATTTATGTGCTGTAATGGCATTGCTACTCTACTGTAGTACAGTTGGAAAAACAATAACAGAATGCAAAGTGTCACCACTGCAGAGAAAGTGCAGTACAGGCAGACAAGGCATGACGTGGTGGAAACTGGCCTTGACCCTGGTGGTACGTGCTCCAAGGCTTTTGTGTCTACTGCCTGATGGGAGGAGCGGAGAAAAGAGAATGACCAGGGTGGGTGGTGTCTTTGATTACGTTGACTGCTTTACTGAGGCAGTGAGAAGTGTGGGCAAAGTCCATGGAGGGGAGGATAGTTTCTGTGGTGTGCTGAGCTGTGTTCACAACTCCCGCAGTCTCTTGCAGTCATGGGCAGATCAGATGCCATACCAAACTGTGATGCAACTGGCTAGGAAGCTTTCTTTTTTTTTTGTAATATAATTTTTATTGAGTTTTCAAAAAGAATACATGAAAAGATAAAGATAAAGTCTACCCTCCCCTCTCCCCTTAACCAACCCCCCAATATATAGTCCTACCTAAAAAGAAAGAAGAAAGAAAACAAAAGAGCCGCCTGGGTATTGGAAGGTTTCCACACGCTCCATGGGATTCAAAATAAGTTTGGTATAATTATTCGTTAGTTTCCCCAAGGGACCAAGATCTTTATCGGAGCACTTAAATATGCCATCCTATCTCTTGTAAATAAGGGCGCCTAATATTCAAAAAAGTTACATATTTATCTCTTAAATTATAAGTAATTTTTTCAAGTGGAATAGAACTAGCCATTTCATTATTCCAACGATCCATACTTAAATACGAATCAGATTTCCAAGTAACTGCTATAGTCTTCTTAGCTACTGCCAATGCAATTTTTATAAATTCTTTCTGATATTTATTCAATTTAAGTTGCGGTTTTATCCCTTCAATATCACCTAATAGAAATAATACAGGGTTATGTGGAAGTTGAGTTCCAGTAATTTGTTCCAATAAAACTCTTAAACTTATCCAAAAGGGTCGAATTTTAAAACAAGACCAAGTAGAATGTAAAAAAGTACCAATTTCTTGATTACACCGAAAGCATTTATCGGATAGATTTGAATTTAATCTATTTATTTTTTGTGGTGTAATATATAATTGGTGTAAAAAATTATATTGTACTAATCTAAGTTGAACATTTATTGTATTTGTCATACTGTCAAGACAGAGTCTTGACCAATTTGTTTCATCAATATTAATATTCAGATCTGTTTCCCATTTTTGCTTTGACTTATGGGTTCCTTGTTTAATTGTCTGTTCTTGAATCAAATTATACATACAAGAAATAAATTTTTTAAATTTCCCTTTTTGAATTAAAATTTAAATTTCTTTAGGTTTTGGCAAAAACATTGTTTGACCCAGCTTACCTTTTAAGTAAGCCCTTAATTGAAGGTAACAAAAGAAAGTATTACTTGATATTTTATATTTATCCTTTAATTGTTCAAATGACATCAATATACCTCGTTCATAACAATCTCCTATAAATTTAATCCCTTTTTGGTACCAATTATATAAAAGTTGATTGTCCATTGTAAAAGGAATAAGTCTGTTTTGGAACAAAGGTCTCCTTGCTAATAGAGATTTCTGTGTTTCATTATCAACATTTATCTTATTCCATAGATCAATCAAATGTGTTAATATAAGAGATTCTTTCTTTTCCCGTATCCATTTATATATTCCCGTTTCCCATTTATATATAAAATCTTCAGGTCTATTTTCTCCTATCTTGTCTAATTCTATTTTAATCCATGCTGGTTTTCGATCATCGAAGAAAGATGCAATAAGTCTAAGTTGATTTGCTTTATAATAATTTTTAAAGTTTGGAAGTTGTAACCCTCCTAACCCAAATTTACATGTCAATTTTTCCAATGATATTCTTGACATTTTACCTTTCCAAAGAAATTTTCTCACACGTTTATTTAACTCTTGAAAAAATTTCTGTGGCAATTGTATTGGTAATCTTTGAAACAAATACTGTAATCTAGGAAATATATTCATTTTTACAACATTGACTCTGCCTACTAATGTTATTGGTAGTATCATCCATTTGTCAAAATCTTCTTGAATTTTTTTCAATAGTGGTAAATAATTAAATTTATATAAATTCTTTACATCATTATCAAGTCTTATACCTAAATACTTTATACCATTTACCGGCCATCTAAATTGGGTTACTAATCGACATTGACTATAGTCTCCTTTAGTAAGAGGTAAAATTTCACTTTTATCCCAAATTATTTTGTAACCTGATACCTTCCCATATTCATCCAATCTAGAAGATAATTTATGTAACGAATGTTGTGGATTTGTTAAATAGATCAAAACATCATCGGCAAAAAGATTAATTTTATATTCCTCCTGATTAACTCTAAAACCCATAATATCTGGATCAATTCTGATTAGTTCTGCTAATGGCTCTATCGCCAGTACGAATAAAGCAGGTGATAATGGACAACCTTGTCTAGTTGACCTTTTTAACTGGAATGGTGTTGAAATTTGAGAGTTTGTCACTACTTTAGCCTTAGGGTTAGAATTTAAAGTTTTAATCCAATTTATAAAAGATGTTCCTAACCCATATTTTTCTAGTACTTTAAATAAAAAATCCCATTCTAATCTATCAAATGCTTTTTCTGCATCCAAGGCTACTACTATACTCTTCTCATCCCTTTTTTGTGCCAAATGAATTATACTGAGTAGCCGGGTTACATTATCTGCCAATTATCTATTTTTACTAAATCCTGTTTGATCCATATGTATTAATTTTGGTAAATATTTAGATAATCTATTCGATAAAATTTTTGCTATTATTTTATAATCCGTATTCAATAAAGAAATAGGCCTGTATGATGTTGGTTTCATAGGGTCTCTGTCTTTTTTTGGCAATACTATTACAATCGCTGTTGAAAAAGATTCTGGGAGTTTATGTGTTTTTTCTGCTTGACGTATTAGTTCCATAAAAAGAGGAAATAATAAATCTTTAAATTTTTTATAAAATTCAGGTGGAAAACCATCTTCTCCTGGAGATTTATTACTTTGGAGTGATCCTAAAGCTTCTTCAACTTCTTTTAATGTAAAAGGCATATCTAATCCCTTCTGTTCTTCCAAATTCAATTTTGGAAGAGATACTTGTGATAAAAACCTTTCTATCTCATTAACATCATTTTGTGATTCTGATGGACATAATTCAGAATAGAAACTTTTAAAGGTTTCATTTATTTCAAGAGGTTTATGAGATACTTTATTTGCCCTTGTTCTAATTGCATTTATTGTTTTGGAAGCTTGTTCTGTTTTCAACTGCCAGGCAAGAATTTTATGTGCTCTCTCACCTAACTCATAATACCTTTGTTTAGTTCTTATAATTGCTTTTTCCATTCTATATGTCTGAAACGTATTATATTGTAACTTTTTATTGACAAGTTGCCTTCATTTTTCTTCTGACATATATCTTTGAGATTCTTTTTCTAATTTTGTAATCTCTTTTTCCAATTGATCTAGTTCTGCCATATATTCTTTCTTAATTTTAGACGTATAACTTATTATCTGGCCCCTAAGATATGCTTTCATCGCATCCCATAGTATAAATTTTATCATCCACTGAATGAAAATTTGTATCCAAAAAAAATTGAATCTGCTTTTTCATAAAATCACAAAAATCTTGATGTTTTGATAATGTTGAATTAAATCTCCATCTATAAGCCACTTCTTCCTTATCAGCCATTATTATTGTCATTAATAAAGGAGAATGATCTGATAATATTCTTGCTTTATATTCCATATTTTTCACTCTGTGTTGAATATGCATTGACAATAGAAAAAAATCTATCCTTGAGTAAGTTTTATGTCTATGAGAATAGAACGAATAGTCTCTTTCTTTAGGATTGATTCTTCTCCATATATCAATCAAATTTAAATCTTTCATCAATGATAAAGTTAAATTTACTACCTTCGATTTTATAACAACCTTGGTTGATCTATCTAAGACTGGGTCTAAGCAAAAATTAAAGTCTCCTCCAGTTAATATTTTTTCATGCACATCCGCCAAATTCAAAAAAGCTTCTTGTATGAATTTTGCATCATTTTCGTTTGGTGCATAAATATTCATTAAAGTCCATAGTTCAGAAAAAAGTTTACAATGTATAATCACATATCTCCCCGCAGAATCAGTTATTACATTTTGTATTCTAATTGGTAACGTTTTATTGATCAAAATTGCTACTCCCCTCGCTTTTGAATTAAATGAAGCCGCAACAACACTACCCACCCAATCTCTCTTTAGTTTCTGATGTTCTGTTTCTGTTAGGTGCGTTTCCTGTAAAAAATCTAAATTTATCTTCATGTTTTTAATATGTGTTAAGATTCTTTTTCTTTTCACTGGTCCATTAAGCCCGTTAACATTAAAACTCAAAAAATTCAATAAATTAGTCCTTATTCTTAACAAAGTTACTCCAATCTAAAACATTACTTATCTTCTCAACTCTCATAGTTCCTTGGGGAATCTCTTTAAACTTCACCATGTTGCTATGTGTCTCCCTCCCAACCTTTTTACCTTCCAGGCAAAAAGAAAAAAAAAGATAGAAAGGATACAAAAAAAGAAAAAACAAAATACCCCCCCACTAATGTTGTGAGTGAAAAGATACACAACAGTACCCCCCTCCATTTTACGGGTCGTGGCTAAAGCCACGCTTGCACACATGATTAGCATAGCAATTGGTCAGTGCTTCTTCCAGTTCCCCCGTAACAAAAAAAAATTATATATATATATATATATATATAGACAAAATTAATGTTACTATTCCCAACTAATATTCCTCCAATTTTAACCTTTCATACCCGCCTCGTATAATTAATAATATATTTATACATTCATCCACCTTCAAAAATCCAACAAGTCCATTCTTTGACCCAATCTTCATCTTCAATCTATCTCACTCCCCTGGATTTGTTTTTGTATCTGGTGAATATTCAGAGAATCTCGCACAAACTGCTCCGCTTTCCGGTAGTCATCAAAAAATCTTTTTTCTCCACCAGGCAAAAAAGTCTTCAAGTTTGCAGGATAACGCAATATAAATTGATAACCGTGGTCCCATAGGGTTTTTTTCACTGGATTAAATTTCTTCCTTCTCTTCAAAAGTTCATAACTTATATCAGGGTAGAAAAAAACTTTGTTCCCTTGAATCACCAATGGCCCTTTTCTATCCTTGGCAGCTCGAGCAGCTGCCTGTAGAATCCTTTCCTTGTCTTGAAATCTTAAGAATTTTATTAAAATCAATCGTGGATATTGGTCATCTTTTGGTTTTGGTCTTAGAGCTCTGTGTGCCCGCTCAATTTCAATTGGTCGAACCTCTTCTTCCATTTGCAAACCTTCCGGGATCCATCTTTGAAAAAATTCTAGTGGTTTTTCTCCCTCCATACCTTCTCTAAGACCAACAATTTTAATATTATTACGTCTACTGAAATTTTCCAACATGTCCACTTTCTCCAAGAGTCGATTTCTTTCCGAGTTCCAGACAAGCAGATCATTTTCTGTTTTTTCCACTCTATCATACATATGCCCCATTGCTCTTTCCATCTTCTGAAGCTTCTTATCCATTTTGTCCTGTCTTTCCATAGCTTTATTATAGGACATCTTCACATCTCTAAGCTCTTCTCTTACTTTTCTTAGTTCAGCCATTAATTGCAATATAGCCTCTCTTATGTTTCCATCGTCTCCTTTGCTTCCAATCGCTTCCAATTCTTCCTCCTCTTCTTCATCTGTGTTCTCTGCAGAATCCAATTCTGACTGAGTCATTTTCAATTGCAGTGGCTGTCGGTTCTTGTAGTTTGAGTTGTGTCGATTTGCGCATGCGCATTTCCGGCATCTTCTTCGGAGAAACCGCTACCGCCGCCATTGCTCCCTGTTCTACCGAAGGAGATCCAACCTGAGTCCGAGGCTCCATCGTTGCAGTAGGCCCTTTTTTCTTCCCCTCTCGCGGCTGCTTCGCAACAGCAGACTTCTTTCGTTGCGGTTTAGGAGGCATATCGTAAAGTAGTCTTGCAAAGTTTATAAATAGTTTCCAGAAAGTATTTATTAACTTTGTTTTGTTTAAACGGTACTTTGCTAATTTTTTACGGGAGAGCTGGATTTACACGTCACAATCCCACATCATCACATGATGCCCCCTCCGCCCCCGGCTAGGAAGCCTTCTGTGGTGCATCAATAAAATTGGTGAGGTCCTGAGGAGGTGGAGGCACAGGAGAGCTTTCTTGACCATGATAGCAGCATGTTTGGACTAGGACAAGCTGTTGTAATGTTCACTCCTAGGAGGTTGAAGCTAGGGACTCTTTCAGCCTCACGTCATTGATGTAGACGACCTCTATCATGTGCACCATCTTTCTGAAGTCAATAACCAGCTCTTTTGTTCTGCTGACAATGAGGAAAAGCTTATTGTCATGACACTATGTTACTAAACTCTTTATCTCCTTCCTGTAATCTGACTCCTCATCTCATGAGATGAGACTAATAGATAATCTGCTCCTTTCTTGATGAAGGATCTTGGACCGAAATGTTGACTATATTCCTCCATAAATGCTGCCTGACCTGCTGAGTTCCTCCAACATTTTGTGCATATGTGTGCGCGTGCATGCGCTGTTCTAGATTTTCAGCATCTGAAGCATGTTCTGCATTCTGTTTTCCTTCTTACTGTCTCAGAGTACTGATATATGGCATGACCTATCCGGATAGCATGCAAACACAATCTTCATTGTATGCCTGTACATGTGACCATAATGAATCGATTCCAGTTTGCAGATCTAGTGGATTCTGCAGATACTGAAATCTTGAGCAGTGTGCACAAAATTCTGGAGGAATTCAGCAAGACAGGCAGCATCTGTGAAGGGAAATGAACTGTCAGTGTTTTGAGCAGAGTCCCTTCATCAGGATTGGAAGGGAAGGGGGCAGAAGCCAAAAGGAGTTGAAGTTGGCAGGTGAGGGAGAGGGGGAGGATATGAGAAGTTGGCAGGTGACGTGTACAAGAAGTAAAACGCTGAGAAGAAGGAATCTGATAGAAGAGAGTGGACCATGGAGTAAATGGAAGGGGGGTCAGACCAGAGGGAGGTGACTAGCAGGTCACGAGAATGGGGGAGAGGGGCACCAGAATGAGGGAAAGCTAAAAGGGGGAGGGCAGATGAGGGAACAGAGCGAGTAGTTTCCAGAAATTAGAGTAATCAATGTTCCTGCCATCATGTTGAAGTAGGGTGGAATATGAGGATTTTTCTTTTCCTCCAACCCGTGTTTGGCCTCGTTGTGACAAAAGAGGATTATCAACATTTAAAACTGGTTTGATTTTAGTTGTTGATGATTCTGCTGTTGTTGTTAACAGGTCCAAGCTGTCTAGTTTTAAAGAGTGATTAAGGATTAGCTTTATTTCTCACATGTACATTGAAATGCATCATCTGTGTCAATGACTAACACAGTCCAAGGAGGGTGCTGGGGCCAACATAGCATGCCCACAACTCTCTCTCCCTAACCCAGACCGCTTTAGAATGTGGGAGGAAACTGCAGCACCAGAGGAAATCCACACGGTCACAGATGGAACATACAAGCTCCTTGTAGACAACAGTGGAATTGAACCCAGGTCACTGGCACTGTAAAGCGTTACACAAACTACTTGTCGTGCTACCATTTCCACTCTTGTCATTTCATCCCTCCCCCATCCCTTTGATGTTTGTTCTTCCATCTAAATTTTCCATTTCTATACTTGAAATCTATTACCTCTAACTTTTACAGTTCCTATGAAGTCAAATGCGAGTTTATTGCAACTTGTGTCTCGTAACAAAGAGCAATTTTATGACCTGCATTGTACTGCTGCCATGAAACAACATATTTCACTACATATGTTAGTGATAATAAACCTGATTCTGATTCTTATAACTTAATCTTATTAACTTCCTTGCCAGTGGAAATTTTACATATGTGGCGAATGTGGCTAATATTTTTATTTACTTTTGGCACATTTTGCCTTCCTTGCAGACAGGTCGTTTGCCAGTCTTTATATATAATTTTTCATCAACTCTTATTGTATTTCTCAATTTTCCTTTAAGTGCCCACAAGAAATTGAATGTCAGGGTAGTAATATGGTAACATATATGTACTTCGATAATAAATTTATTTTTGAACTTTGAATTGGATCACTTAATTGGGTCTGGGCTCAGAAATACCTCGTGGGGTATCGATAAGTCAAAGTTTAGATTATTGGTGGATATTCAAGTACATGAATCAACGTTGTGATGCAGCAGGCATGCTCAGTATCATTGTTAACTGGGTCTCAACTGAAGCTGCCTGGCTGAGTGCTCCCTCCTTTTTGCCTTGCTTCTGTTCTTTCGTTCTATTGAGATACGGCACGGAATGGGCCCTTACGGCCCTTCGAGCCGCGGCGCCCAGGAACGCAGGTCTTTGGACTGTGGGAGGAAACTGGAGCATCCGGAAGAAACCCACACAGTGTTGGGGAGAACGTTCAAACTCCTTATGGGCAGCAGTGGGAATTGAACCCGGGTCGCCTGTGCTGTAGAGCGTCGTGCTAACCACTACGCTACCGTACTGTCCTGGGGTGTCCAGTGTCTGGGGGAATAGTGCCTTCATTTGTGAACTCAGTTCTGTTTGCGTCACGGTCAGCTAATGGCCTTGTTTGCTGTTACCTTGCAGGGATTCGGAAAGGAAGAGGAAGGTTCAGATGCTGATGGGCAGTCTGGCGACTCAGGAGGGCGAGTGGAAAGCCATGAAGAGGATGAAGAAGAAACTCTGAAAGTGCTGCTGGAGGAACGGCCCAGGATTGATATTCAACCTTGCTGCCACCGCTTTCATTTATTTAACAGAGCAACGTGTCCCAAGGCACTTTGCGGGAGTGTTCTACCATGCGAGTCCAATAATGCAAGGTTATTAAGTAACTTTTCTGTCATCTAACCCCAGCTAAAGCCCTTATGTGGATGTTGTGCGTATCAACACATTTTATAGCTCTCTGGTTAGTGTCAGCAGGGGGCTGGGGGGTGGCAGACACCTCAGCCCTGCTGAACAGCTGTCTTACATCACAGAGGGGAAGCCTTGTTGTTCTTAGAACTTGTACAGACCAGGAATAAAGACCAAAGGGGTATAAATTCCACAGCAGATAAAGGCGAGCTCAGAACAGTCTGCTGTTGAGCTAGATTTATCTTTTCCAGATGTTGCTTCGCCAGCAGATACACACACGGGATTCTGCAGATGCTGGAAATCTTGATCAGCACACATAAAATGCTGGAGGGACTCTACAGATCAGGCCACATCTACAGAGGGGAAAAAACAGGCAACTTTTCGGGCCAGGATCCTTCTTCTGGAATGCTGAAGCTAGCTATCAGAGTCCTGATGAAAGGTTTTGGCCAGAAATGTCGACTGTTTTTATTCCTCAAATGCTACCTGTCCTGCTGAGCTCCTCCAGCACTTTGTGTGTGTTGCCCCAGTGGGTACAGTTTTATTTCACAAGCTGTCACTGAGGATTAATCACTGTTTCCTTTTTCTTAAATCATCTGGCTAATCTCATTAAGATAACCCATGGTAGATATTTAACCAGACACAGGAATGCTATGGACGTCACAGGGTGAGTGAGCTCCCTTGTGCAGCTCTGCAGTACACATAGAGAAGGTAACAGCAAAAACAAGTAATGCTCAGAATGCATAGGGAAATAGGGTGCATTTATTGTTTGTTTTGGGCCAGCTGTCGCAGATAATCTGTTGTAAATGTGGGGTCCAAAGAGAACTTAAGAAGTGGAAGCAAGAGTAAATCATCAGTATTGTGGTGGTCAGTGTGACACTATTACAGCTCGCGGCGTCAGAGTTCGATTCCAACGCCTTCTGTAAGAAATTTGTGTATCCTTCCTGTGAGCGTGTGAATTTCTCCCGGTGCTCCAGTTTCCTCCCACAGCCCAACAACGTACTGGTTAGTAGTCATTGTAAATTGTCCTGTGATTAGGCTAGGCTAAAACAGGTGGGTTGCTGGGTAGCGTGGCTCATTGGACCAGAAAGCTCTGTTTTGCACTGTATCTCGATTAAATAGAATAAATATGACCCCTTAATTTTGCTCTGCTATCGGGCACCTTTTGCCTTATCCTTCACTTCTCCTGATAACCAAAACTCTGTCAGTCCCAGTCCTGAATACACACAGTGATTATCCAAAAAACTGCACCACCCTGAATAAAAGTCCTCTTCATCTCTGTCCTGTTTGGTTGACGTGTTATCCTCAACTGCATGTACACGTCCACACTACACTCTCCACATACATTTCTGGTTTCTCCACGCTAAGGAGCCCACCTCTTGACCTCTACAGTAACAATCCCCCCTCAGAACCTTCACATTTCAATGAAGTCACCTCTCATTCCTCTAAACTCCAGGGACTTTACATCAATCTTACTCATTTCTGAAAGTTCATCCCCGTCATTGCTGGATGCATCTTCTGCACTGATTCCACAGCAAATGTAACTTCACTTGGGTCTAGAGACCCAAATCTCAGTGTAATTGAGCCTGTGAGAAAGTCTTGAAATGAGGCACCCATTTCCAATTGAACATTCTGGCTGATAAGTTGAGACAGCTTCACCACAAACCATCTCTTCCAATAATTATTGTTTATTAATCATTGTTATAAAGCCATCAATTGATTACAGTTGTAAGATAATTGAAGTTCTGCAGTGTTCTACAGTTCTTCACTGTGTAACATAGAAATTGAACAGCAAAACTTATCACTTATTTTTGTAAAAATATAAATAAATGTGACTGATGGAATTAATCTCTCTATTGCAGTTTCTTTAATTCATATTTCAAAAACATTTAAACCACACTCAGAGTGCATGTTCGTGGTCTTCTGCTGCTGTAGCCCATCAATTCAAGGTTTGGCGTGTTGCGTGTTCAGAGACGCTCTTCTGCACACCGCTGTTGTAACACGTGGTTGAGTTACTGTCACCTTCCTGTCAACTTGAACCAGCCTGGCCATTCCTCTTCGAGTGCTGCAGGTTCTTCCCACATCCCAAGTACATGCAGGCCAGTAAGTTCCTTGGCCAATGGCCACTGTCCATAACGTGTGGGGAGAGGTAGAACACAGGAATGTTGCTGAGAAAGTGGGAAGAATAACAAAAAGGGGATTAGTGTAAATAGATGGTTAGCATAGACTCAAAGGGCTGAATGGTCTCTTTCTATCTTGTACCGCACTCTGGCTCCAATGCCTTGAGGCACTGGTGTTGGCCTTGGCAGTGATAGGGGAATCAAGGGTTATGGGGACAAGGCAGGAACCGGGTATTGATAGTAGATGATCAGCCATGATCTCAGAATGGCGGTGCAGGCTCGAAGGGCCGAATGGTCTACTTCTGCACCTATTGTCTATTGACATCTACATCCTGTTAACGAATAGTAAAAACGAACCATGGTCTAACTGCAAGACAGGACAAACTTGAAGGGATGAATGGCCTACTGTTCTTCTGTTCATGACTGGAAAATTCATACATCTAAGATCAACAACTGGTGGCCTTTTAGATTGGGTAGAGACTAGGGCCTTAAAACTGAATCCAGTTGGCTGTAGACTTGGGGCTGAGGTGGCCCAGGGTTAAGTCAGGGATCAGACATGATTTCGTTTAGCTGGCTGCCAGGACTGAGCCCATTCCAGCACTCGAGTACCTGAGTAGCTTCACTTTCGCTCTCTCCCCCCCACCCCCCCCCCACAAGTCTTCATTAGATTTCTGAATTCCGCAAGAATTACCACAAAGCCCGAATAGTTTTGACCTAAAAACTCTCGATTGCTGATGCAATGACTGTATCTAATTCTCAAGACTTGAAAGGTGAATGAATCAGTATAGAATTGTGCTTTATTCATGCAGCTATTGGCTTTCCTGTTAATTACCACTGCATTTATTTAATCAGAATCAGGTTTAATATCACCGTATATGGTGGCATGCAAAGTTTGGGCACCTCTGGTCAAAATTTATGTTACTGTGAATAGTTAAATGAGTAGAAAATGAACTGATCTCCAAAAGACATAAAGTTAAAGATGAAACATTCTTTTCAGCATTTTAAGCAAGATTAGTGTATTTTTTTTTGTACAATTTTAGAGTGAAAAGAAGGAAAGGAGCACCATGCAAAAGTTTGGGCACCCCAAGAGATTTGAGCTCTCAGATAACTTTTACCAAGGTCTCAGACCTTAATTAGCTTGTTAGGGCTATGGCTTGTTCACAATCACTGTTGGGAAAGGCAAGGTGATGCAAATTTCAAAGCTTTATAAATACCCAGACTCCTCAAATCTTGTCCCAACAATCAGCAGCCATGGGCTCCTCTAAGCAGCTGCCTAGCACACTGAAAATTAAAATAAATGATGCCCACAAAGCAGGAGAAGGCTATAAGAAGATAGCAAAGCATTTTCAGGTAGCCGTTTCCTCAGCTCGTAATGTAATTAAGAAATGGCAGTTAACAGGAATGCTGGAGGTCAAGTTGAGGTCTGGAAGACCAAGAAAACTTTCAGAGAGAACTGCTCATAGAATTGCTAGAAAGACAAATCAAAACCCCCGTTTGACTGCAAAAGACCTTCAGGAAGATTTAGAGTCTAGAGCACTGTTCTACTCACGGAAGAGTCATCAGAGGAAAACCTTTCCTGTGTCCTCACCACAAAATTCAGCATCAGAAGTTTGCAAAGGAACTTATAAACTAGCCTGATGCATTTTGGAAACAAGTCCTGTGGACTGAAGAAGTTAAAATAGAACTTTTTGGCCACAATGAGCAAAGGAATGTTTGAAGAAAAAGGATGCAGAATTTCATGAAAAGAACACCTCTCCAACTGTTAAGCACGAGGGTGGGTCAATCATGCTTTGAGCTTGTGTTGTAGCCAGTGGCACGGGGAACATTTCACTGGTAGAGGGAAGAATGAATTCAATTAAATACCAGCAAATTCTGGAAGCAAACATCACACTGTCTGTAAAAATGCCGAAGGTGAAAAGAGGATGGCTTCTACAACAGGATAATGATCCTAAACACACCTCAAAATCCACAATGGACTACCTCAAGAGGCACAAGCTGAAGGTTTTGCCATGGCCCTCACAGTCCCCCAACCTAAACATCATCGAAAATCTGTGGATAGACCTCAAAAGAGCAGTGCATGCAAGACGGCCCAAGAATCTCACAGAAGTAGAAGCCTTTTGCAAGGAAGAATGGGTGAAACTCCCCCAAACAGGAATTGAAAGACTCTCAGCTGGCTACAGAAAGCATTTACAAGCAGTGATTCTTGCCAATGAGGGTGTTACTAAGTACTGACCACGCAGGGTGCCCAGACTTTTGCTTCAGGTCCTTTTCCTTTTTTGTTATTTTGAAACTGTAAAAGATGGAAATAAAAAAGTAATCTTGCTTAAAATATTAAAGAAATGTGTCATCTTTAAATTTATGCCTTTTGGAAATCAGTTCATCTTTTATTCATTTAGCTATTCACAGTAACAGAAATTTTGACCGGGGTGCCCAAACTTTTGCATGCCATGTCATGAAATGTGTTGTCTTTGCGGGAGAAGTACATTCCAATATATAATAAAAGAAAAAATATAAGTTACATAAATATCTATCTATAAATATATAAAGTAGTGCAAAAATAGAAATTTAAAAAGTAGTGAGGTAGTATTCATGGGTTCAACATCCATTCAGGAATCGGATGGCAGAGGGGAAGAAGCTGTTCCTGAATCACTGAGTGTGTGCCTTCAGGCTTCTGTATCTCCTACCTGATGGTAACAGTGAGAAAAGGGCATGACCTTAATGATGGACGACACCTTTTTGAGACATCACTCCTTGAAGGTGTCCTGGATCTTACAGAGCTTAGTGCCCATGATGGAGCTGACTAAGTTTACAACTCCCAGCATCTTATTTCGATCCTGGGTAGACTCCCCCCACCACCCCCCATACCAGGCAGTGATCCAGCCAGTTAGGATGCTCTCCACAGTGTACCTGTCTTTTAGGTGACGTACCGAATTTCCTCAAACACCAAATGAAGTGTAGCTGTTGGGTCCAGGATAGATGTTTATCGAGATATTAACACCCAGAAACTTGAACTTGCTCACTCGGATGTAAAAGCACGGTATCCTGGTACACATGACAGTGACAAGCCAGTAACAACACAACATGGAGTTACTGGTGTCTATAATTCACCAGTCAAGCACTGCTGCAGAAAAACCTCATCGTCTGTTAACACTTAACATTTAAGACGGGCTTAGAGAGCACCTCTCATGAGGATAGGTTGAGCAAGCTTGGGTTTGTCTCTTTGGAGCAAAGGAGGACAAGAGGTGACTTGGTAGAGGTGTATGAGATGATAAAGAGACAGAAAAAGTGGACAGCCAGAGATGATTTTCCCCCAGGTGAAAATGGCTAATATGATCAGGCATAATTTTAAGGTGACTGGAGGAAAGTATAGGGGGATGTCAGAGGTAGGTTTTTGAACAGAGAGTGGGATACCCTGCCAGAGGTGGTGGTAGAAGCAGATATATTTGGGACATTTAAGAGACTCTTAAATAGACACGTGAATGAAAGAAAAATGAAAGTTTATATGGGTGGGAAGGGTTACGCTGATTTTGGAGTAGGTTCAGAGGTCAACACAACATTATGGGCCGAAGGGCCTGTACTGTTCAATGTTTTGTGTTCTAAAACCTAAAGTTGTTTTTTGAGTTATTAACGCAGCGTGCACTCCAGTAATAATTCAGTGGACGATGGTGATGTGCCTCATGATTCCTCCATCTTAGGCTGCTACCTTGTTGGCTGTATGGCTCCCCACATTACAAATGAAGGATTCCATTCTCTCCTCTCTCACAACAGAGGAAGCACCTGCTTAAAAATAATGGAAATGGAATGCCAGTGGCAGGTCCCAGTAACGTGCCAAACCTTGTTTGTATTTCATTTCTCTAACTTCTGGTAATTTCTCTCTTTTTACATTACCCCCTCTAGCTCCTCTCTTACCCCTTCTCTCCTCACCTGCCCGTCAGTTCCCTCTGGTGCCCCTCTGCTCTCCTCTCCTATCAGATTCCTCCTTCTTCAGCCCTTTACCTTTTCTACCTATCACCTCCCAGCTTCTCACTTCATCCCCTCCCCTTCACCTGGTCTCATCTACCATCTGCAGACTTGTACTCCGACCCCTCCCTCCACCTTCTTATTCTTCACCCTTTCCGGTCCAGATGAAGGGTCTCAGCCTGAACGTTGACTCTACTCTTTTCCATAGATGCTGCCTGACCTGCGGAGTTCCTCCAGTATTTTGTGTGTGTTGCTCTGGATTTCCAGCAAACTGCAGAATCTCTTGTGATTATGATTCTGATTTCATTCCCACTCATTCCACAAGGGGAAGTTAAATATCCCCTTTATATCCGACTATTCGTTAAGCAGAGGGAGTTGAACCCAGGTTGTCTGTACTGTAAACTGTTGTACGCTATCATACTGCCCTCATTTCTGCCCGGACTGACCTCAGGACAGCCCAAAGTTCAGCTGAGCAGAACTGAGTTCCACTGAGGCCCTGGACTCCTCGATGTTGTGGGTCTGGTCAGTCACCTCGTCCTCGTGAAGCTTCTTCAGAAAGCCATCTTGGCCATCACAACCTCAATGTTCCTCTGCGGCTCGGCGTCATCCAGAATTCTCACAGAGTCATCTTGGATGGGAAAAGCAAACAGTTTATTTGACAGTGAACTCCAGTGTCTTTCATGTGGTAGGAATATACACAAACACACACACACACTCACATACTCGCGTGCATACACACACACACACACACACACACACTCAGTCACACACACACACACACTCAGTCACACACACACACACACAGCACACTCAGCACACTCAGACACACTCACACACACACACACACACACTCACTCATACACACTGTCACACTCAGTCACACACACACACACACACTCACACTCAGCACACTCAGACACACACACACACACACACTCAGTCACACATACACACACACACTCAGTCACACACACACACACACACTCACACTCAGCACACTCAGACACACACACACACACACACACTCAGTCACACACACACTCAGACACACACACACACACACACTCAGTCACACACACACACACACACACTCAGACACACACACACACACACACACACTCAGTCACACACACACACACTCAGCACACTCAGACACACACACACACACACACACACTCAGTCACACACACACACACTCAGACACACACACACACACACACACTCAGTCACACACACACACACACACTCAGCACACTCAGACACACACACACACACACTCAGCACACTCAGACACACACACACACACACACTCACACACACACACACACACTCAGCACACTCAGACACACACACACACACACACTCAGCACACTCAGACACACACACACACACACTCACACTCAGACACACACACACACACACACACACTCACTCACACACACACACACACACACACTCAGTCACACACACACACACACACTCAGCACACTCAGACACACACACACACACACTCACACACACACACACACACACACACAGTCACACACACACACACACTCAGCACACTCAGTCACACATACACACACACACACACACACACTCAGTCACACACACACACACACACACTCACTCATACACACTGTCACACAGACACACAAATGTATATTGAAACATACAGTGAAAGGTGTTGTTTTCATTAACAACCAACACAACCTAAGGATGTGCTGGGGACAGCCGGCAAGTATTGCCACACACTCTGATGCCATTGTGGCATGGCCACACTGTTCAGCAGGATAACTAACACAAGCAACAAAACAATTGCAAACCCTTTTCCTCCCTCCCATCCACCCAGTCACACACAGTCTGCCAGGACAGGCCAACTCTGGTCTCCAGCCTCCAGTGGACTCACAGACTTACAGACATAAACCTCCAAATTCCCTGTGGACTCTCAGACTCACAGACCTAGGACTTCAGCCATCAAACAAACACACACACACACATTCCATTTACATGCAGACTGGCCACGTGTGTGCATATAAACATATATGTACTGCTATTACAGACGTGTATGTAAACACACACACACACACACACACACATCACAAAAACTTGTTTCACAAGTACTGCACTGGAGACTGCATTATATTATACCTTACAACAAGTCACAACTGTACAGAGAGGGACTCAGAATAGAAGGAAATCCCTTTAGAACAGGAATGATTCACAGATTTATTTGTCGCGTGTACACTGAAACATCAGAGCCACGGCTGGCACCCAGCAGCCGGAAGGGGAAGCAGCCCAGGAAGCCAACAACCCCCCGGGCCCAGAACCAGAACGGCCACACCCGGGGGAGTACTACCAGCAGTACCTGAGCCCACAGACGGTGGAAAACTTCACAAAGGTGGTGGGAATGAAGGCTCAGGATGGCAACGGTGAGGACGGAGAGCAGCCAAAATAAAAGACCTGCAATGATGGCAGACCTTAAATTGGCGTGCTTGAACGTGCGAAGTTTGAAGAGTTCTGGGCGATGCGTCAGCATGCTCCAGTACCTGGACACTGTAAAGACCGACGTGACCTTCCTCTGGGAGTGCGGACTACCACATCTCCGCAACTACCGGAGGTGGTCACGGTGGTGGAAAAAGGTTTGTCTGTGTGGTCGGGGGGCAACGATTGTCGCGCTTCCGGCCTGGGGATTCTGCTGCGGGGAGGCAACTTCTCAATCACCCGAGTTAAAGAGGTGGCTGCGGGGCGCCTCCTGGTAGCAGACGTCAAATACCGGGGCACTCCGCTCCGGCTGATCAACGCGTACGCCTCCCCCGTTCGGAGCGAGCGGCTGGCCGTCTTCGAGCAGCTCCCGCAGCTGCTGCTGACACCCCAGCCGGTCGTTGTGGCCGGAGACTTCAACTGCACCATTGATGCGGCCGGAGGACCCGGCAGCGCCGACGCCGGCTGGACAGTACCTCCAGACTCCTGAGGGAAATAGTAAAGACAGCCAAGCTGCGCGACGCCTTTGGCACCCCCACAGGTGGAGCACAGCCGCAAGCCACCTGGACACGATCGGACGGCTCAGCCCGCTCCCGGATCGACTTCCTCTTCCTGTCGGAGTCCCTCACGGTCAGGTCCACCGCCGTCACGCCGGTGTTCTTCTCTGACCACTGCCTTCTGAGAGCCGCCTGTCGCTTACGGGAGGACCAGAAGGCAGGCAGGGGGACGTGGAAGCTGAACGTAAAGCTGTTGACCCCAGAGAACATCGAGGAACTAGAGAGGGAGTACACAGGTTGGAGAACCTTGAAAGCCTTCTTTGATTCCCCGGCTCACTGGTGGGAAGCCACCAAGGAGAACATTAAGAGGTTCTTCATCCGCAAGGGTATCCAGAAGGCAAGGCAGGAGCAGAGGGAACTGCGTAAACTCCAGACAGAGTTGCAGCAACTTCTCCTTCTGCAGTCGAAGGGGGTGGATGTCAGGGAGGAATTGCGAGAGGTGAAGGGCCGGCAAGCCCAGCCCCTCGCCGCCGAATCCTCCAAGATCATCTTCCGATCAAGGGTCCGAACCGTGAAGCAGGACAAGACGTGCTCACGCTGCTTCTTCCAAAAGGTGCACGGGGGAGCTCTGTGATCCACAACCTTAAAAAAGAGGACGGCTCAGTCGCGTCCTCGCGGACCGACATACTGAGGATCTGCAAGTCCTTCTATGCCGGTCTGTACGACGAAAAGGCCACAGAATCCACAGCCTCCCGCAACTTCCTGTCGTCTATCACACAGGCCTTAGACGACGGCAAGCGGGAGAGTCTGGATCAGCCACTGACCCTGAACGAGCTGACAGGCTCCATCCGTTCCTTTGGGTCGGGTAAGGCTCCCGGAGACGACGGCTTACCGGCTGAGTTGTACTCGGCTCTGTGGAACTGGATGGGCCCAGACCTGCTGGAAGTGTACACCGCTATGCTTCTGGCCGGCAGTATGTCTGAGTCCATGAGGAAGGGCATCATCACCCTCATCTACAAGCAGAAGGGGGAAAGGGAGGACATTAGAAATTGGAGACCCATCTCTCTCCTGAACGTCGATTACAAGATCCTGTCCAAGGCTATCGCCAACAGGGTCAAGTCTGCTCTGGGACAGGTGATCCACCCAGACCAAACCTGTGCTGTACCGGATAGGAAGATCTTGGACAGCCTTGCGCTGCTGAGAGACCATCACCTACGTGCAGGACAGTGGGGTGGACGCCTGCCTGGCCAGCTTGGACCAGGAGAAAGCCTTCGACAGGATATCGCACACGTACATGGCGGACGTGCTCTCCAAAATGGGATTTGGGGAGGGGATCCGGAATTGGATCAGACTGCTCTACACAGACATCCGTAGTGCAGTCCAGGTTAACGGGTGGGAAACAGACAGCTTCCCCATCAGGTCTGGAGTCAGGCAGGGCTGTCCCCTCTCCCCTGTCTTGTTTGTCTGCGGCATAGAACCCTTTGCGGAAGCCATCAGGAGGGATGAGGGCATAAGAGGGGTGACGCTGCCAGGCAGTGGAGGGACCCAAGTGAAAACCTCCCTGTACGTGGACGACGTCACCGTCTTCTGCTCTGATCCGAGGTCAGTTCGCAGGTTGATTGGCATCTGCGAACAGTTCGAGCTAGCGTCGGGGGCGCGAAGAGCGAAGCCATGCTTTTCGGCAACTGGCCCGACCGTTCCAGCGTCCCCTTCACCATCAGGTCTGACCACGTGAAGGTGTTGGGGATCTGGTTCGGAGGGGCGGAGGCGTGCAACAAGAACTGGCAGGAGCGGACTACCAAGGTGAAACAGAAACTGGGACTGTGGGGAGGGCGCTCCCTGTCGATAACCTGGTCATCAAGTGTGAGGTGCTCTCAGGGCTGCTGTACTTGGCGCAGGTCTGGCCCGTCCCCCGCTCCTACAGCTCGGAAATCACCCGGGCTGTCTTCAGATTCGTCTGGGGATCCAAGATGGAGCGGGTGAGACGGACCGTCATGCACTAGTCCCTGGACAACGGGGGCAAGAACGTCCCCAATGTCGCCCTCACCCTGATGGCCAGCTTCGTATGTGGCTGCATCAGGTTGTGTGTAGAGCCCAGGTATGTGGGCACCAAGTACCGCTATGTGCCCAGGTTCGACCTGTCGCCCTGGCTACGAAGGATGGGTCTGGCCCCACTCCCGCGCAACGCCCCAGTCAGCTGGTCGTTGCCGGCATACCTGTCCTACGTAGCAAAGTTCTTCCAGGAGAACGCCTTTGACCACAGGGCCATCAGCCAGTGGTCGGCACGTAGTGTCCTGCAGGCACTGCAGGAGAAGGACGTGATGGACACAGTGGGGTGGTTCCCTGAGCAGACTGTCCAGTTCATCTGGCAAAATGCCTCATCGCCAGATCTCACCAACAGGCACCAGGACCTCGCCTGGCTGGCGGTGAGAGGGGCCCTCCCAGTCAGAGCCCTCCTGTACGCCCGGAACGTCGTCTCCGCACCCCACTGCCCACGGGAGGACTGCAGTGTGGAGGAGTTCGTGACCCACCCCTTTGCACACTGTCAGTTCACAGAGAGGGTGTGGAGGAGGATGGACGGGGTAGTGTCACGTTTCATCCCAAGCAGCTGCGTAACAGACGACTCTCTGATCTACGGGCTGTTCCCAGGGACGCACATGGAGACCAACATCCGGTGCTGCTGGCAGATCATCAACTCGGTGAAAGACGCTCTTTGGTCGGCCCGAAACTTGATGGTCTACCAGCACATGGAGATGTCCGTGGGAGAATGCTGCCGACTGGCACATTCTCGGCTGCAGGAGTACGTGCTGAGGGACGCACTGAAACTCGGTGCGGCCACCGCAAGGGCCCGGTGGGGAAGGACCACAGTATAGGTTTCTTCACCCGCGGGAGTCGGAGGGGTCGGGTGGCGGGGAGTATACCCCTCAACAGTGATATGGTAAGGTGAACAACTGGAGTGCCAAGTGGGTGGTCATAAGTATGGATATGTACACGACTATGATGGAAACGTATGTAAAGGATGGAAAGTTATTGAATGGTTTATTGTATATATTTTTGAATAAAGTATATTTTGAAATTTAAAAAAATCAAAACATACACTGAAATATGACCTCTAATATGACGTCCCTGTCCCTAAACCCTAACAGCCCTCTCTGTCTCCAAAACCATCCATACAAACCTCAAAAAATAGCAACGCCTGAGCCGCGACCTCAGCAGAGACCGCCGCTTGAGGCCATCAGGTGAGCCCCGTGATGGGGAGGAGTTTATTTATTCAGACGGTGAATCTATGGAATTTGTTGCCGCAGATGGTTGTGAAGGCCAAGTCGCTAGGCCAGAAAAATCTATTCTGCACTCTGTCTGTAAACAAATGAATATATATAGATATATTTAAAACGGAGGCTGATAGGTTCTTGATTAGTCAGGGTGCCAAAAGTTACGGGGAGAAGGTGGGAGAATGGGGTTGGGACGGATAATGAATTAGCCACGATGGGATGGTAGAGATGACACAATGGGCCGAATGGCCTAATTCTGCTGTCTTACGGATCTATGAAGAACCTCAGCCAGCGATGGAGAAGGTGATCGGGGCAGGGAGGGGATGGTATGACCGCTGATATGCATTCCTCCCCCACCCACCTCTCCCGAATTAGTGATATTTGGAAGTTCACCCTTCCTGTTGAGTGAAGGCCAGAAGATTGTCGTTTGGAGCAGAAACATAATCTCATTACTGGGGATAGTGATCCCGTTCTTTCTGGTGCTCTCCACATTGTTATTGCTGCCTTTATGAAAACCAGAACAATGTCTGTTTTGCATTACAGTTAATGAGTCACAACTGCAAAAATCACTCTACAAAGCTGCACATTCACACACTTGGTGACTGGGTTGTTAACTTGGCAGCTGCCTGCATCCCAAATCCACAAATTCTCCCTGAGGCTCAGCACTGTGCAAAAGTCTTTCGGTACAGATATACAATATCTAGCGAGTTTGCCTAAGACTTTTGCACAGTACTGTATTTGTCAACATGGAGCAGAGAGCGAATTTGTTAATCTGACGGGAACAAAGATGTTGGGAATGGTGAGGATGGAGTGCCGCGGGAGGGGCGTGGGACAGGTGGCAGAGGAGGAGAGCCAGGCTCAGGGGTTGGCATGGGTGCACCCACCCCTGAGATACCAGGGAAGATAATCTGATTCTAAACAAATGGTTTATTAATTATTACAGAATATCTTTCTGGTCCTTCCTGCTCCCTCTCCTCTCTCTTCCCCTTGATTCCCAACCATGATTCCCCTCTCCCTGTCCCCTTCCCACTCCTAGTCCACAATAGAGACCCGTATCAGAATCAGGTTTATCTTCACTCACATATGTCATGAAATTCACTTCTTTTGCAGCAGCAGTAGTACAGTGCAATACATAAAATTACTACAGTACTGTGCAGAAGTCTTCAGCACCCTAGCTATATATATGTGCTTAAGGCCTAACCAAATGGCTCCCGACCCCGTTCTGGCTACTGGAATAAAGCAGGGGCTCGGAGGAGTGGGAGAAGGGGTGGGATAGGACAGGACGGAGAGGGGCTCCGCAGCCTTGTGGTGTGGTCTCGCGGCTGTAGGAAGAGCTTCTCATCCTCGCCGCTCCAGGTGACCATCTCCCCAGCCCACCCAGCTCCCGCTGGAGCTTTTATAGGCGTCTGTGAGAATGTTACAACCACACTGAAACTGTCCTGGCATTTCTTAAAGTTATTGCTTGTGATGACTGGGCCCGGGTCGACACCCCAGACGGAGACTCACCGGTCTGCTACATTTCTCAGGCTGCTCTCACCCCCACCATCTTGCTGACCAGACTCACACACGGCCCCAGTTCTGCAAATCCCCATCTTACAGGTGACAGATTGCTAATGAATTCACATTTCCTGAGGTTAATACCCATTTGCCCTCTCTCTATTAGTGGATTGCCTCTGGGACACGTCAAGAAATTTCTTTTCTCCCCTCCAAGGGACTCCCCCTCTGTTCTTTCCTGTGTCACCCACACAAAGCAGCCTTCCCTCCATGGACTCCACTGTCTTGAGAAAGAAGTTAACACAATCAAAGAATTACGGCTTTGTGGCAAAGTTTGTGGATGATACAAAGATAGGAGGAGGGGTAGGTAGTGCTGAGAAAGCAATGTGATTGCAACAGGACTCGGAGAATTGGAAGAATGGGCAAAAAAAGTGGCAGATGGAATACAGCGTTGGGAAATGCATGATAATTCATTTTGGTAAAAGGAACAAAATTGCGGACTATTATCTAAATGGGGAGAAGGTTCAAACACCAGAGGTGCAGATGGACTTAGGAGTCCTTGTGCAAGACTCCCAGAAGGTTAATTTACAGGTTGACTCTGGTAAAGAAGGCAAATGCAATGTTGGCATTTATTTCAAGGAGAATAAAATATAAATGCAAGGAGATAATGCTGAGGCTTTATAAGACACAGGTCAGGCCACACTTGGAGTATTGTCAACAGTTTTGGGCCCCATATCTCAGAAAGGATGTGTTGTCATTGGAGAGAGTCCAGAGGAGGTTCACGAGGATGATTCTGGGAGTGAAGGGGTTAACATAAAGAGGAGTGTTTGTCAGCTTTGGGCCTGTTCTCACAGGAATTTAGAAGAATGTAGGGGGATCTCATTGAAACCTACTGAATGTTGAAAGGACTAGATAGGGTGGATGTGGAGAGGATGTTTCCTATGGTGGGGGTTACCAGAACTAGAGGGCATGGCCTCAAAATTGAGGGGCGACCTTTTAGAACAGAGATAAAGAGGATTTTTTAAAGCCAGAGAGTAGTGAACCTGTGGAATACTCTGCCACAGACTGCTGTGGAGGTCGAGTCTGTTGGTATATTTAAGACAGAAGTTGATTGTTCTTGATTGGTCAGGGCATCCAAAGATATGGCGAGAAGGCACGTATACGGGGTTGAATGGGATTAGGGATCAGCCATGATGGAGTGGCAGAGCTGATTTGATGGGCTGAATGGCCTAATTCTGCTCTTATGGTCTAAAGAGCCCCTTTGCCATGTGATATTTCTCAGACAACGGTGGAGTCTCAATGTCAGTGGCGTTCTGGGCTGTTGTGGTCTGCTGAGTTTACCGGAGCGACACGCAAACAAGGCTATTTAACACCTATATTAACTGAGGTGGAGAAAGAGAGAGAGAGAATGACAAGGTGCAGAAGTGAATGCGGGGTTAGGCAAAGGGAGTCTTCCCTGCAATACTTGCACCTGAAGGTTTAAAAGGGACCTGAGGAGTAACTTTTTGTCAAGGATTAACGATCGACTTTATTCACCATACACATTTTATTAGGAGTTTGCTGTGGTGAGGTAATCAGGGAGAAACATACAACAACAAATGGCAACATTCAACATTTACAAAGAACTAAAAGGAAAGGTACATCGCATCTGGAGTTTCTCCGGTTAGTGGATGATTTCCCTCCACGCCTCTCCGACGTAGTGGGGAGCCGCGTACGAGGCAACTTACAGCAGTGGTTTGCCATTGCCTTCTGCTGGGTGAGTTTCCAAAGAGATCACCAGCTCGTAACCCAGCACGGATGGAAAGCGTGCAGGGGAGCCGGCTGGATTCGAACTCGGGACCTTTCGTCCCGAAGTCCAGCACTGATTCCACTACACCACCAGCCGAGTCACAAAGAACTAAGAATTATAAAAAAATAAAGTTACAGGTTAAAGTACAAATATGTGTATTTTATGTGTGTCAATCCATAAATCCCAGCGACTATTTACAATGTAAACAACATTATGAGAAGTAGTTTAAAATATTTACAGTGCAGTGCAGGGACAGGGGTAATAGAGAGAGGGGGTGTGGGTGGGACTAACAAGAATTATGGGTCAGATTAACTGCCTGGGGAAAGAAACTTTTAAGGTTGTGTGAATTTTTTTTTGTTTTAGTAGCCCTCAAATACTTTCCAGAGGGGCGCTTTGGGAAAAGGCAGCTTGCTGGGTGTGTAATGTCCACAATGATTTTTGCTGGCGGCTTCTTTGGCTTGGACAAGTTCAAGTTCAAGTTTGTAGCCAATGGTCTATGCACATGTACACAGTTAAATGTATACAGCTAAATGAAACAAAGTTCCTCAGGGACCAAGGTGTAAAACACAGTACATACACATACAACACATAAATTAATATTAACAGATGAAAAAAATATTCTGTAGATATACAAGTTGGCATTAAGCGCATATAAGGAGATTCAGGGCAGGAGTTTCAGGGCAGCAGTTTCAGGGTAGGAGATTCAGGGCAGGAGATTCAGGGCAGGAGTTTCAGGGCAGGAGATTCAGGGCATGAGATTCAGGGCAGGAGTTTCAGGGCAGGAGTTTCAATGCAGCAGTTCCAGGGCATGAGATTCAAGGCAGGACTATCAGGGCAGGAGTTTCAGGGCAGGAGTTTTGGGGCTGGAGTTTGAGGGCAGGAGATTCAGGGCAGGAGTTTCTTGGCAGGAGTTTCAGGGCAGGAGATTCACAGCAGGAGTTTCAGGGCATGAGATTCAGGGCAGGAGTTTCAGGGCAAGAGTTTCAGGGCATGAGATTCAGGGCAGGAGTTTCAGGGCAGGAGATTCAGGGCAGGAGTTTCAGGGTAGGAGTTTCGGGGAACTGAGTTTCAGGGCAGGAGATTCAGCCCAGTCCCCTAAAACCCGCACTAATTTTTATAGATGCACCGTAGAAAGCATTCATCACAACCTGGTATGGAAGTTGTCCTGTCCAAGACCGAAAGAAGCTGTAGAAGATTGTGAACATGGTGCAGCACATCACACAAACCAATCTTCCATCCACGGACTCACTTTACCCCACATGCCATTGGAGCAGTGCTGCCAGGATAATCAAGGACACGACCCACCCAGCCAACACACTTTTCGTCCCTCTTCCCTCCGGGAGAAGGCTCAGGAGCTTGAAGACTTGTACGGCCAGGTTTGGGAACAGCTTCTTTCCAACTGTGATAAGACTGCTGAACGGGTCCTGATCTGGATCTGGGCTGTACCCTCCAAATATCTGGACCTGCCTCTCAGTTTTTTTGCACTACCTTACTTCCCATTTTTCTATTTTCTATTTATGATTTATAATTTAAAGTTTTAATATTTACTAATTTTAACTATTTTTAATATTTTTAATATTTAATATTTGTAATCCAGGGAGTGGGAAGCGCAGAATCAAATATCGCTGTGATGTTTGTACGACAATAAAGTATAAAGTATATGGCATATAGTTAAATATAGGACTGTATTACTGTTACTGGTGCTGTGATAAATAATGTGTATTGGGTGGTAACAGTGTTCAGAGGACACATACACACATCTACAGATACATACAATTCTTGCAGTGATGGAAGACTGCAGCCAATGACCATTAGAATCAGAATCAGGTTTATTATCACTGGCATATGTCGTGTGGTTTGTTAACTTTCCAGCAGCATTTCAATGTAATATATGGTAATATAAAAAGAGAAAATAAGTAAGTAAATCAATTACAATAAGTATGTATATGTATATTAAATAGATGAAAAACAGTGCAAAACAGAAATTACATATATATATGGGTTCACTGTCCATTTAGGAATCGGACGGCAGAGGGGAAGAAGCTGTTACTGAATCACTGAACGTGTGCCTTCAGGCTTCTGTATCTCCTACCTGATGGTAACAATGCGAAGAGGACAGGCCCTGGGAGGTGGGGATCCTTAATACAGGACACGGTCTTTCTGAGGCACTGCTCCTTGAAGATGTCTTGGATACAGTGGAGGCTGGTACCCAAGATGGAGCTGACTAATTTTACAGCATTCTGTAGGTTCTTTTGGTCCTGTGCAGTAGCCCCCCTCCCAACACCAGACAGTGATACAGCAACTCAGAATGCTCTCCATGGTACATCTGTAGAAGTTTTTGAGTGTTTTAGGTAGCAAACCAAATCTCTTCAAACTCTTAATGCAGTATAGCCACTGTCTTGCCTTCTTTATAACTACATCAGTATGTTGGGACCAGGTTAGATCCTCAGAGATCTTGACATTTGAAAACCTTAAATTGTTTACTCTCTGTTCTGATCCCTCTCTGAGGATTGGTTCGTGTTCACTCACCTTACCTTCCCTGAGGTCCACAGTCAGCTCTTTCGACTTCCTGACATTGACTGCAAGCTTGTTGCTGTGACACCACTCAACAAACAGATGTATCTTGGTCCTGTTCGTCCTCTCGTCTCCATCTGAGGTTCTACCAACAATGGTTGTATCATCAGCAAATTTATAGAGGGTATTTGTGCTATGCCTAACCACACAGTCATGGGTATAGGAGGGAGTAGAACGGTAGACTAAGCACACACCCCTGAGATGCGCCAATGTCGATCAGGCCTCTGTACCTCCCTCTGCAGCTGGATCCTCGACTTCCGAACCAGAAGACCACAATCTGTGTGGATTGGTGATAACATCTCCTCCTCACTGACAATCAACACTGGCGCACTTCAGGGGTGTGTGCTTAGCCCACTGCTTGACTCTCTCTATACCCATGGCTGTGCGGCTAAGCATAGCTCAAATACCATCTATAACTTTGCTGATGATGCAATCATTGTTGGTAGAATCTCAGGTGGTGATGAGAGGGCATACAGGAGTGAGATATGCCAACTAGTGGAGTGGTGCTGCAGCAACAACCTGGCACTCAACATCAGTAAGACGAAAGAGCTGATTGTGGACTTCAGGAAGGGTAAGACGAAGGAACACATACCAATCCTCATAGAGGGATCAGAATTGGAGAGAGTGAGCAGTTTCAAGTTCCTGGGTGTCAAGATCTCTAACGATCTAACCTGGTCCCAAAATACCGATGCAGTTATAAAGAAGGGAAGACGGTGGCTATACTTTATTAGGAGTTTGAAGAGATTTGGCATGTCAACAAATACACTCAAAAACTTCTATAGTTGTACCATGGACAGCATTCTGACAGGCTGCATCACTGTCTGGTATGGAGGAGCTACTGCACAGGACCGAAAGAAGCTGCACAAGGTTGAAAATCTAGTCAGTTCCATCCTGGGCACTAGCCTACAAAGTACCCAGGACATCTTCAAGGAGCGGTGTCTCAGAAAGGCAGTGTCCATTATTAAGGACCTCCAGCACCCAGGGCATGCCCTTTTCTCACTGTTTCCATCAGGTAGGAGGTACAGAAGCCTGAAGACACACACTCAGCGATTCAGGAACAGCTTCTTCCCCTCTGCCATCCGATTCCTAAATGGACATTGAACCCTTGGACACTACCTCACTTTTTTATTATACAGTATTTCTGTTTTTGCACCTTTTAAAAATCTATTCAACATATGTAATTGATTTACTTGTTTATTTATTATTATGTTTTATTTTATTTATTATTGTTTTTTCTGTCTGCTAGATTATGTATTGCATTGAACTGCTGCTGCTAAGTTAACAAATTTTGCATCACATGCTGGTGATAATAAACCTGATTCTGATTCTGATCGTCTGAGGAGGAGATTTATCACCAATCGCATGGATTGTGGTCTTCCTGGTTAGGAAGTCATGGATCCAGTTGCAGAGGGAGGTACAGAGGCCCAGGTTCTGCAACTTCTCAATTAGGATTGTGGGAATGATGGTGTTAAATGCTGAGCTATAGTCAATGAACAGCATCCTGATGTAGGTGTTTGCGTTGTCCCGGTGGTCCAAGACCGTATGAAGAGCCAACTGAGATTGCATCTGTCGTTGACCTATTGTGGCGATAGGCAAATTACAGTGGGTCCAGGTCCTTGCTGAGGCAGGAGTTCAGTCTAGTCATGACCAACCTCTCAAAGCATTTCATCACTGTAGATGTGAGTGCTGCTACCGGACGACAGTCACTAAAGTAATGGTTGTAACCGTAGCAGTGAGAGATTGAAAATGTCCTTGAATACACCCACCTGCCAGCTGGTTGGCACAAGTTGTCAGAGCCTTACCAGGTACTCCATTGGGGCCTGCCACCTTGCAAGGGTTCACCCTCCTTAAAGACAGCCTGACATCGGCCTCAGAGATCACAGGGTCACCAGGTGCAGCAGGGATCTTCACAGCTGTAGTTGTGTTCTCCCTTTCAAAGCGGCTACAGAAGGTATTGAGCTCATTTGGCAGTGAATCATCGCTGCCATTCATGCTATTGGGTTTCACTTTGTAGGAAGTAAAGTCCCGCAAAGCCTGCCAGAGTTGATGTGCACCCGATGTCGCCTCCAACCTCGCTTGGAGTTGAGGAAGGAGTATCATAGAGGGTGTTTGGAATCTGGAACACACTGATGGACGAGTTTTGGATCAAAGGTGTCAGGTGTGTGACGGGCAGGGCTGTCCAACAAAGCTCATGTATTGGAGATGAGGGTCTTCACCATCTGCAACAGTTTCACATCCTGGAGGGGAATTCCCCCGGTTCGACAGCAGGTGGCGATAAAGTTCACCTTGTGTGCCACGGTTCCCCACGTCGCATGAACAAGAGATTCTGCAGATGCTGGAAATCCAGACTAACACGTAAAATGCTGCAGGAACTCAACAGGTCAGGCAGCATCTATGGAGAGGAATAAAGGGTTGATAAGGCCCATCAGGACTGGTAAGGAAGGAGGAAGAAGGTGGGGAGGGGGGAAGTGAGGACAAGGAGTACAAGCTGGAAGGTGACCAGGGGAAGCCAGACCTGCTGCGTTCCTCCGGCATGTCGTTCTGGATGTCCAGCATCTGGAGAATCTCTTGTGTTTGTGATTTTTATAACGGACTTTGCTTTGAGGAGTTTACTGAAGAAGAGCCAGCACGGGAGTGATGGGTGTTTGTGTTTGGGACAAGATTTGGATGAACATATCAGTGGAGGGTGGAAGATGAGCGGGCTGTCAGGAGAGCACTGGAAAGTTTTTCCCTGTATTTCATAACAAACCAAAACCAATAGCAAAGGAAAACTGATGATTACAACTCCCAAATGATTCCATAGCTGTGATTATAAAATAACAACAGACCTTAGTCGTTACATCATCTGTTTACAATACTAGTTTACTGAAAATAGTTACCAAACCTTTTTAAACATATGAGCAATACACTCCTCTAAAAAAGCTATGAGAACCTTCATCAGGTTTTTTGGAAGGGGAAAAGAAAGATGATGAAGGTGGGGAGAGGAGAATGAGTATAAACTAGAAAGTGGCTTTTTCCCCCTTCCTTTCCATCCTGATGAAGAGCCTCAGCCTGAAACGTCAACTCCTTATACATCTCCATAGGTGCTGCCTGACCTGCTGTGCTCTTCCAGCACTTTGTATCTATGGAAAGCAATAAAGCGTTTACATTTTGGGCTGAGACCCTTCATCAAGAATTAAATGCATACCTAGTTTTCACAAGAAAGAACACAATTAGAACCAAAACAGAGTCCACTTTAGTGCAAAATGATACAAATGGTCATAATGCTGCTAACTTGTAATGATTAGGGGTGTGTGCAAACCAAATGGGTGAAGGGACGTAGTTATTTCTGAACCTGGTGGTGTTGGGCTACAGGCTTCTGTACCTTCTGCCCGATGGGAGCGGTTAGAAGGTGGCACAGCCAGGATGGTAGGCATCTCTGATGATGGATGTTGCCTTCTTCAGATGGTGTCTCCTGTAGATATTACCATTTAGGTTTAAGCCTTAATAATTCAAGTTCAAGTTTATTGTCATTCAACTGTACACCGCCAAAGGAAACGACGTTCTTCCGGACCAAGGTGCACAACACAGTACATATAATTCACACTTAACATGTGGAGTAAAATTACTGCAAGGAAATTAACAAATAATAAAATATATTCCAGAAGATTGACTTTTATCATAATGTGCATTTACAACACAAGATAAAATGTAATTAGTAAATGTAAATGCAAACAAGGGAGATTCTGCAGATGCTGGAAATCCAAAGCAACACATACAAAATGCTGGAGGAACTCAGCAGGCAAGGCAGCATCTATGGAAAAGAGTAAAGGGTCGGCTTTTTGGGCCGAGACCCTTCACCAGGAGGACTGTTGTACTCTTTTCCATAGATGCTGCCTGGCCTGTTGAGTTCCTCCAGCATTTTGTGAGTATAATGGTACTGGCACTTCATACATAATGACATCTGGTGGCAGGGAGTTCAGTAGCCTCATGGCCAGTGGAAGAAGCTGCTTCCTATCCAACGAGTCTTTGTCCTAATGCCTGATGGTAAGGGATCAAAGAGATTGCTGGACTGACGAGAGGGATCATTGACAATGCTAAGGGCCCTGCGTATGCAGTGCTCTGATAGATGGGTGGAAGAGAGACCCCGATGATCCTGTCAGCAGTGCTTGCTATTCTTTGTAGGGTCTTGCCGTCAGATGCCTTGCAATTCCCATACCAGACAGTGACATGGTGGGTCAAGATACTCTCGATGGTGGTCCTGTAAAAATTGGTTAGCATGGATGTGGGTGAAGCCTCACTCACCTCAACCTCCTCAGGAAGTTGAGATCCCGCTATGCTTTTTTGACCAAAGAGATAGTGTTGTGGGACCAGGTGAGATTGTCCATTATGTGCACTCCCAGAGCTCTCTCCACAGACGAGCCATGTAGGTGCAGTCAGGAGTGGTTAAATCATTTAAGTGGTTTAATAGTTAAATAAGCTTTATTGTAATCTCTGTTTTTATAAGCATTGGAGATTAAAGAACATAAAATCTCATGTTTCCATAACTCTCCCCTACAGTTTATCCCTCTAACGGATTGTCATTGTGTTTTCCTTGCTCAGCTTTTAACTCCTGGGGTCCCAAGATCGCTTTGGGGCTTTTTGTTCTGAGGTAGTGTTGCTATTAAGTTCACCTACAGGGAGTAACCAGTTGGAAAATTGTCGATGACACCGTGATAGAATTGTTGACGGAAAACTCCCAGTTGGAAAAATTCAACCCTCATTGAGAAAGGTAATTGCAGAGTTTAGAAAGATGTCTGTGTGCTTATTGACGTGACAAGTGAGTTTCTGTGTTTGTCAAAATGGAAAACGGGTGTTTATAGAATAGTACAGGCCCTTTGGCCCACAGTATTGTGCTGCCCTTTTAACCTTCTGTAACCTGAATCTAACCCTTCCCTCTTACATAGCCCTCCAAGTATCTCGACCCAAAATGTCGACTGTCCATTTCCCTCCATATTTTCTCCAGCTCTTTGTTGCTTTCATGTTTTTGTTTGTTCTGATTGTGTTCCTTCTAAAAATGATGCTTATCTGATGCTCTGTACTTGTGATGCTCTTGCAAGTAAATTTTTCATTACACCCGTACATACATATGAGTACAGGGCCCTGGTGGAGGACTTTGTCAAATGATGCAAGCTGAATCATCTGCAGCTCAACGTCAGTAAGACAAAGGAGATGGTGATGGACTTCAGGAAGACTAAGCCCTCTTACAATTGATGGTGAGAATGTGGATGTGGCGAGGACCTACAAGTACCTGGGGACGCACCTGGATGACAGACTTGAGTGGAGTACCAACACAGAGGCTGTGTACAAGAAGGGCCAGAGTTGCTTCTACTTCCTGAGGAGACTGAGGCCCTTTGGAGTGTGCTGACCTCTCCTTCACATTTTCTACCAGTCTGTTGTCGCCAGTACAATCTTCTATGCGATGGTGTGCTGGGGCAATGGCGTCAACACGGGTGATGCCAACAGGCTCAACAAACTGATTAGAAAGGCTGGCTCTGTTATAGGAATCAAACTGGACACACGGGAGATTGTGGTAGAACAAAGGACCCTATGGAAAATCCTGGCAATTCTAGATAATGTTTCTCACCCCCTGCATGCCTCCTTGACTGAACAGAGGAGCAGTTCTAGTAATAGACTAAGACAACTGTGCTGCTCCAAAAAAGTGCTATATGAGGTCATTCTTACCCTCAGCCATTAGGCTCTATGAAGAGTCAACGTACAGCCGGGGAAGTGATGACCCTCTCCTGTTAGACTGTTTGAGGTAACTTATTTTTTATTCTTTCTACTTCTCTTCTGATATTTATATCTATGCACTTTTATTGCTACTGTGACACTGTAATTTCCTTTGGGATCAATAAAGCATCTATCTCTATATATAAATAAGTAATAAATAATATTGATAACATGAGTTGTAGGGTCCTACAGGTTGTGGAACTGTTCCTGGACCTGGTGACGTGAGACGAATCAAAGGGGGCGGAGGGGCGGGGCATAGGTGAGTGATTGATCGGAATGGGGCGGGGCCTCTGGCGATGACGAAAAGATCAGGGGTGGGGGCTCAAGCAGTGACTTTGTGGGCCCTTTACCGGGGGCGGGGTTTCAGGCAACGACGGGCGGAGCTTCAGACGGTGACGGGGTGGGCCGTGGCAGGGTCCGGGGGCGGAGCTTCAGACGGTGACGGGGTGGGCCGGGCCGGGGCTGGGGGCGGGCCTTCAGCCGATGACGGGGTGGGCCGGGCCGTAGCTGGAGCCGGAGCCGGAGCCGGAGCCGCAGCCGCAGCCGGAGCGGTTGTGAGGCAGACCCTTCAGCGGAGACACCGGGAGCGGCACTGGGCGCGGATGGAGCTGGAAAATATTGTGGCCAACACAGTGCTGCTGAAGGCCAGAGAAGGTACGGAGCTGGCTCGCATCTGCCGCCCGGGGTTTGCGTGGCGGCAGCCGGCGGATGGAGACCGAGCCCCGAGGGGGGTAGGGAAGGATCCGCAATCCACTCCCCGACCCCCGGCATCCTTCCTCGGGACCCTGGTCTGGACAGAAGCGGCAAGGCCGCAAGAAGATTCCCCCCTTCCTTTCACCGAGTCCTCCGCCCGATCGGCCTCTCCCCTGTTCCCGCGGCCGGGGGAAGCGGTGCTGATATTGGCTCCCTTCTCCCCTTTTCCCTCCCCTCTCCTCCGGCCCCCGCACTCTCCCTTCCCCTCCCCACCCAACCTCAGCTCCCCTCTATTCTCCCGCACTCTGAGCACCCCCTCCCCAATCGCACCTCGCTCCCTCCATCTCCCCCCCACACACCTTTGCAACCCCGTCCCTTCTCCAGCTCCATCTCTATTGTGTGTTATTTTCCCCTCTCACCACCCTCACGTTTAATCGGTACCTTTCTCTTGAATACACCTTCACCCTGACCCATCTGGTCCTTATAGTTCATCCGTTTTCCCCGTTCGTTCCTGAGTTGGACCTGCTAACTGACTGCTTTATAATTCTTCAAATCTGTCGCTGTTAGGTGGAGACCTGTGTAGTTCGCAGTTTTTCATTTTGAGTTTTCAAATACTTAGCCCATCTTCATTCCCTCCTTTTTTCCGTCCTCCTTATTTAAAATTAAAATTGTTTGAGTGGTTGCTAATAGAACCAAGAGACTAGAGAATGTAAGATGACATATAATCAGCCCTATTCGATATATTCAACAGTCTTCTGGTGAACTCTTGGGTAATTAAGAGATGTGGCTTATTTCTTTCTTGGCTAACAGATGTTGGTAACACTGTTGCTGGTGACTCCAGCTACAGATCTGAGTATATTTTCCAAGTTGATGTTACTTAAGTAGTATTGAGAGAGACAGTTTGTGGTGGTGCCTCTTGAACTGAAGATGCAATTGTGAGAAATGAAGTCCTAGAGCTCCACAGTGCAGAAACAGAGCCTTTGGCCTGTCTCGTCCATGCTGAGCTGTTACTCTACCTAGTCCCATTGACACGACCTGGACCACAGCCTTCCATGCTCATCCCAGCCTTGGTACTCAACCAGACTTCTTTTAGATGTTGAAATTGAATCCACATCCACCACTTCTGCTGGCAGCTTGTTCCACACACTCACCACCTTCTGAGCGAAGAGGCTCTCCTTTAGATTCCCTTTAAATAGTTCACCTTTCACCCTTAACCAGTGACCTTTAGTTCTAGTCTCACCCAGTCTCAGTGGGGGCAAAGGTCTGCCTTTGATTACCCTATCTATAACTCTCATAATTTTGTATACTTCTATCAAATCCCTCCTCGTTTTCCTACGCTCCAGGGAACAAAGTCCTAATTTATTCAACCTTTCCATATAACTCAGGTCAAGTCCTGGCAACGCCCTTGTAGATTTTCTCTGTATTCATAAAATCTTATTGATATCTTTCCTGTAGGTAGGTGACTAGAACTGCACATAGTACCCCAAATATAGCTTCACCAATGTCTTATAAAATTTCAACATAACATCCTGTTTCTCAAAAGAAACACATCCTGGTTTGGTCAGTCATTGCTTGCAACGTTTGTTTTATAGTGTAAAGGCTTGGAGACAAAGTTAGTTGTACCTTCAAGTTTGTGTTGATTTTGCTGAGCTTTTGGTCAGAATGCTGACCATGATTTGTATCCTGGTGTAGGGTTGGCATTTTTATACCCAGCACTGTCTTGTGACATTGTGTGGCCTTACTTTGCTGTGATCGGTTTGCTTATCTTTGTGATTATGTTCCTGTACATAAGATGGGTCGTAGGGCAATCGTGCTGTAATTTCAGCTTTCAGAGATAATTACGGCAGTCGGCAACTGCTAAATGGGCAGTCTAATGTTTGGTGTGCAGGAGAGGATCAAAACCAAAGAGGGGCACCCAAAGTGTAGTGAATCTGTGGAATTTGTTGCCACAGATTTCACCTGTTGTCTGTCAAATATGGAAGTGTCCAAAACCAAAATGGAGAATCCAGCAGAGGGTTCTGCACTCCGAGATTGTAACTGTTACAGTACAGGAACAGGCCCCTCGGCCCACAACGTTGTGCTGAACCAATTAACAATCAAATGACCAACTAGCCTTAACCTTTCTGCCTATACAATGCCCATATCCTTGCATTTTCCTCACATTCAGATGCCTATCTAAACATCTCTTACAAGTATCTAATGTATCTGCCTCTACCATCACACCATCACTTTGTAAAAAAAAATGCCCCTCTCATCTCCTTGAAAATTAACCCAGCTCACCTTAAATGCACATCCTCTGGTATTAGGCATTTCAACCCGTGGAAGAAGATACTATCTGTCTTCTGAACCTTTATCAGATCTTCCCTTAGCTTTTGCTGCTTCAGAGAAAACAACCCAAGTTTGATTAGCATCTTGTATAGCACATGCCCTCTTATCCAGGTAGCATCCTCTCAAAAGTCTCAAAATCCTTCCTACAGAGAAGTGATCAGAACTGCGTGCAGTCTCTACTTCTGAATACATTTGTATTCTGTTTTCATCACCAGGTCACTGGGCAGTGTTCCTCTAGTTCCCCGAGCCCAAGGCTCTGCAAGTTCCTCTTTAGACTCTTCCTTCTCTCTGCTGCTCCGGAGAAAACAACCCAAGTTTGTCCAACCTCTTGATCCAGGCAGCGTCCTCTTGTTTGCCGCAGCTGAGGTGACTAATGTAGTTATTTATTGGCTGTGGGTGTTAACTGAATTTGGCCTCTTGACCCATTAAGTGTGCTCCACTACTCATGGCTAATTTTATTTTTAAAACCCTCTTCTCCCAGCCTCTCCTCGTCCCTTTTAACTCCCTTGCCAATCGAGAACCTGTCAACCACTGCTTTAAATATACCCAATGACTTGCCCTCCACAGCCATTTGTGGCAACAAATTTCTACAGATTTACTAGCTTCTGGCTAAAGAAATTCCCTCTCACCTCATTTTTAAAGGAGCGTCCCTTTATTCTGAGACTGTGCCCTTAGATCCTAGACTCTTCTAGTGGAAAAATCTCTTAAGTCCACTTTCTGTTTCCGGTAGGCATCAGTATTTCTACCCAATCCCGCCCCCCCCAAGTCATTCTGAACTCCATTGAGCACAGTTCTGAATCAGAATCATGTTTAATATAAAAGGCAGAGGTCATGAGATTTGTTGTTTTGAGGTAGCAGTACAGTACAATATATGACATCTATATTACCATTGGAAATAAAAATGTGTTGGTATGTATCCGTGCAGTGTTTATGTAAATATGAATTAAATAAGTAGGGAAAAAACAGGGAGAGAATGTACAAGCGTTCATTAAAGGCATCCATTAGTCTTGTGAGACCATGGACCTGAGCCTGGAAAGTCTTCACTCTCCAGGGCGCAGGCCTGGGCAAGGTTGTATGGAAGACTAGCAGTTGCCCATGCTGCAAATCTCCCCTCTCCACGACACCAATGTTGTCCAAGGGAAGGGCATTAGAACCCACACAGCTTGGCACCGGTGTCGTCACAGAGCAATGTGTGATTAAGTGCCTTGCTCAAGGACACAACACATGTTGCCTCAGCTGGGGCTCAAACTCATGACCTTCAGGTCGCTAGTCCAATGCCTTAACCACTTGGCCATGTGCGCACAGCGTTCATTATCCATTCAGAAATCTGAAGGTAGAGGGGAAGAAGGTGTCCCTAGAACATTGAGTGTGGGTCTTCAGACACTGCTCCCTCCCCCCTAATGGTAGCAATGAGAAGAGGACATGCCCTGATATTGAGGATTTCTAATGATGGATGCCACCGTCTTGATGCATTGCCTTTTGAAGATGTCCCTTGAGGCTTGTGCCCACGATGGAGCTGTCTGAGTCTACAACCCTCTGCAGCTTTTTCTGATCCTGTGCAGTGACCCTTCATACCAGACGGTGATGCAGCCAGTCAGAATGCTCTCCATGGTACATCTGTAGAAATTTGCTAGAGGCTTTGGTGACACACCAAGTCCCCTCAAACTCCTCATGAAATTTTGCAGCTGTTTTGCCTCCTTTGCTGTTTCATCAATATGTTGAGCCCAGGTTAGATCTTCTGAGCTCCACTGAGTACAGTTCCAGAGGCATTAAACACTCCTTGTACGTTAAACCTTTAATCCCTGGGACCATTCATGTGAGTGTTCTCGTGTCACTGGTGGTGTGTTGCTGCTTTGCACTGCTGCGTGCTAGAGATGTTTCCACTTTGCTCTCTGGAATTCCAGCATTTAGACCGGGGGTTCCCATCATTTTCATGCCATGGACCTCTGCCATTAATCCATGGTTCCATGGACTCCAGGTTGGAAAGTCCTGATTTAGACCCAGTGACACTGAAGAAACAGTGATGCATTTCCAAGTCAGGACTGTACACGGTCAGTGCTTACAAAGGCGTGCGTTTAAAATCTGATCTCTAGGTCATTTTAGATTCCTGCACTGAAGTGGAGGGGGCCACTTGGTAGTGTAGCGCTTTTACAGTGCTGGAGACACGGTTTCAATTTCTGCCGCTGTACCCTATCCTTGTGACTGGGTGGGTTTCTTCTGGGTGCTCTGGTTGACTCCAACATTCCAAAGGTCTATGGGTTGGTAAGTTCCAGGCATGCTACATTGGCGCCGGAAACACGGTAACACTTGAGGGTTGTGTTGCTTGTTGAAACTGTAATGTTTCGATATACATGTGACAAAGCTAATATAATTTAAAGAAGTGTATAAAATCATAGCCACACTGGACAGAATGGGCTCTTTGGCCCATCAGGTCTGCACCAGATGTTGAGTGTCCTCAATGGGAGGCAAAGGATGCTAGTGGATGGTTGTGTTTTTTTCAGACTAGTGGCCTTTAAGCAATGGTGTGCCACAAGGATCGGTTCTCGGTGCCCTGTTGCTTGTCGTGTATATTAATGATTTGAATGAAAGTGTAGGTGGTATGATTAGAAAGTTTGCATATTACTCCAAACTTGTTCGGTAGTGTTCAGTATAGGAAAGTTACCTAAAATTTAACAAGATAGAGATCGATTGGGAAAGTGGGCAAAGGATACAACAGGTAGAATTTGACTCAGTTGCATGTGAGATAATGCATTTTGTGAAGTTAAACCATGCCTGGATGTGTACAGTGGGGAACAGGTCACTGTGCTTTCCAGAATAGAAAGACCGAGCAGAATGCAGACCAGTACAGGCCCTTTGGCCAATGATGTTGTGCTGACCTTATAACCTGCTCAGAAGTTCACGGTACATTGATTTTCGAAGTACGTACAGTATGACGTGCAATGAGCTCAAATAGTTGGCATGGGCGAGTTGGCTTTTGAACCAAACAGCTGAAATCAGACTTGGAGCTCATGGTCTAATGAGCAGCAGTGAATCCGGTTCTCCACACTGTTCCCTGCGTGGAGTTGGTCCATTTTCAGGGATGGGCTTGCTTCCGATTGGACTGGTTTGTTGCCCACTTCCACTGCAGAG
Source organism: Mobula hypostoma (assembly GCF_963921235.1). Classification (NCBI taxonomy): domain Eukaryota; kingdom Metazoa; phylum Chordata; class Chondrichthyes; order Myliobatiformes; family Myliobatidae; genus Mobula; species Mobula hypostoma. Next base: position 188,459,894 of record NC_086101.1, on the reverse strand, counting down.
GAGGTAGTAGTTGCTGTAGTCCTGATCGAAACGGTGCTGAGAGTTCTAAAACAATGGTCAGTCAGGAATGATTTGAATCTTGTGCCTTAGTTGAAATGCTGCCTAGATTTTCCTGTTGATGTTGAGGGGATGTTGCCTGTCCTATTGCCATTGCTCTGTACAGATCTGCTTTTTAGCTGGAAGAGGCAAGGGGCTGGAGAAGAAAGAATCTGATAGCAGAAGGCAGTAGATCACGAAATAAAGGGAAGGGGGGTTGAGGGCAGGAGAGAGAGGAAAGATAAAAGAGTAGAGGGGCTGGACAAGAAAGGGGGGAAGATACCATTTGTGCTCAAAATCTTTTCCTCAGAAGTCCAGCATACATATTGTGCTGCCTTAAACCTATTTGTTGCAGGACCGAGTAAGACCAGCCAGTTTATTCCCCAGAAGAACCTGAAAGGACCAGTTGACAGTCTAGTGCTCCTTTTTTTGGGTCAATGGTCAAAATTTCAGGTTTATTCCAGGTCAGAGTTTAACATCCCATTGTTCATATTACAGTGATGTTGTCAATACACAGTTATCATAACAGTTCTGTACTTAATTAGTTGATTTAACTGGAAGCTACATCACTATACAATATTGCCTTAACCTAATTAAATACAGAATTATTATGGAACTGGATGCTCTTTGTCCTAGCAAAGCATTGTGAAGGTGTGCAATTGAGAATGAAAACACCAGCAGACCTTTAACTGCAACCTGATAACATCCAACTGTCCATAAGTTTATATGATATAGGAGCAGACTCGGGATATTCAGCCCAATGAGGATGCTCCACCATTCCAACATGACTAATTTATTATCCCTCTCAACTCCAGTCTCCTTCCTTCTCCCCGTAACTTTTGATGCCCTTACTAATCAAGAACCTTTCAACCTTTGCTTTAAATATACCCAATGATTTAGCCTCCACAACCACCTGTGGCAATGAGTTCCACAGATTCACCACCCTCTGGCTCAAGAAATTCCTCTTCATCTCTGCTTTAAAGGGACGTCCTTGTATTCTGAGGTTGTGTCCTCTGGTCCTAGACTCACCCTCTGTAGAAAACATCCTCACCATGTCCTTTCAACATTCAATTAGATTCCTCCCCTCATTCTGGCCAGAGCTATCAAATGGTCCTCATATGTTACCCATTTCACTCTTGGGGTTATTTTCATAAACCTTCTCTGGACCCTCTCCAATCTCAGCACGTCCTTTGTTAGGTAACGGGCCCAATACTGCTCGCAATATTCCAAGTATGGTCTGACCAATGCCTTATCAATGCCTTCAGCATTACATTCTTGCTTAGTCACTGTCAGCTGTGGGTACGCTGGCAAGTTTGTTGGATCTAGTGCCATCCCATACACCTAAGCATCATTGCCCAGTGCAGCATTCAGGACCTACCCCACAGTTGGTGCCATATCTTGGATGACCTTATTGTAAACTACCGAAAGTTGAAAGCTTCGATGGATGGATGGGCAGAGGATATTCCCAGTAGTGAGGGAGTCTAGGACCAGAGGGTACAGTCTCAGAACAGAAAGACATGATGAACAGTGATGAGGAGGAATTTCTTCAGCTGGAACGTGGTGAATCTGTGAAATTCATTGTCACTGATGGATGTGGAGGCCAAGTTGTTGGGTACAGTATATATAGAGTGGAGTTTAATAGGTTCTTGATTAGTCAGGGTGTCAGAGGTTATGAGGAGAAGACAAGAAATTGACACCGAGAGGAAAAATAAATCAACCTTGATCAAATGGCTGAGCAGACGCAAGGAACCAAATGGTCTAATTCTGCTCCTGTGCCTTAGAGACTTGCTTAGTCTTCATCTTCAGCTCTCTCAGATGAGTATGAAAGAGCTCATGCAATACTTCTAGGGAGTTTTTCAGTGTGTACCGGCCATTATTCTTTTCCCTTTAACAATTGCTAAAACTGATTATCTGGTGATTATCATTTTACTGTTCATGGGAACTTAGTGTGAGCAAATTGGCTGCTTTTCAACATGAACTTCAATTCAGAGGTATGTCTTTGTTTGCAAGCTATTGCGAGGCAGTATTAGGCATCCGTTAGTCTCGTGAAACCATGGATTTGCGCCTTGGAAAGTTTCCAGGGTGCAGGCCTGGGCAAGGTTGTATGGAGACTGGCAGTTGCCCATGCTGCAAGTCTCCTCTCTCCACACCACCGATGTTGTCCAAGGGAAGGGCACTAGGGCCGATATAGCTTGGCACCAGTGTCGTCGCAGAACATGTGTGGTTAAGTGCCTTGCTCAAGGACACAACACACTGCCTCAGCTGAGGCTCGAACTAGCAATCACTAGACCGACACCTTAACCACTTGGCCACGTGCCAACTGTGAGGCAGTATTTGGAGTAAGATACGATACAAATAAAACTCTTTCATGCTTGTAGAAAACACATTCATTCAGTAGCTACTGACAACATGTATAAAGTTGGGCTGTGGAACAGGAAGTGTACAATCGGTGAATCAAGGACTTAGAGAAGGCAGGTTTATTTTTTGGGTGTGAAACAATTGGGTAAACAGATAAGATAAAATCCTGTCAGGAAAGCCTAAAGGAATGGGAGAACTTTTAAATGCCACCCACTCAAATGTTTGAGAAAATGTCGAGTTGAATACTCGGGTTTACTTCAGACTGGTTGTAGTGCTGGATGGAAGATTGCATAGGAATGATAGGCCAAATGGCGAACTTTATTCTATTTTAAGCCATATGACAATCTGTGCTTGCCCCTTTTTAAAATAATGACCCATGTTCTAAAGTTCTTTTAGCTGATAGTTGCAACGTTATAGATAAAGACTGTCATGTATGTATTGTCTCTTGTGTGTAGCTCTTTACGGAAGGACAGCTGCCTCGCATGCAGACAAAAAAAGTTTCCGATATTCTGAGATTTATGTGATTATTGGACTATACTTTATACTGGTTTCCTTCATTTTCTTGGTGTTTTCTTTCTTGTGGCTGATTGGCGGGTGAGTGATCTGATAATTTTTTTATGTGTAAGAGTGTGGTTGGGGGTTTGGTGCTACTGTTGCTGTTGTTTTCTGTGAGTGAGGGGGTCGAGAACTGTTATTGACACTTGTTTTTTGCGTATGAGGGGGTTGGGGATTGTTACTGTCGTTTTTTGCTGTTGGGAGAGGGAATCTTTGGGGTCTGAGTTTTGTTTCTTTTATCGTGTTGGGGAGAGCTTTTGTCTGTCTTTCATCAACACCCATGGTCCTTCTGTATTTAGTGGCTCTCTGGTGAAGACAAATGTCAGAGTTGTATTGTACATACATGCTTTGACAATAAATTGAACTTTTGAAACCTCAGGTATCCTGATCAATATACACTGTACATAGCTGCGGCAGCATTATATGAACAGAACTTATGGCCATGATCAGATTTTGTGGAAATTTAATTTTACAATAGTGACTGCATTCCAGAAGGATTATACTGATTGGTCATCCTAAAGCTGTAGAAATGCAAAATATTCTTTGAAAGGTTTTACATCCGATGAAATAGTTCAGATTCAAATGTCACATATATATTGAAGCATATAGTGAAGCATGTTGCTTGCGTTAACGACCAACACACCCCAGGGTTTGCTGACGGCAGCCCACAAGCGTCACCACACATTCTGCTGCCCACAACCCTTACTAACCGAGACGCTGGCCTGTCCTTAGACCATGACCCGACTCCCTAACTCCCCTCTCTGTCCCCAAAACCATCTCTACAAACCTAAAAAAAAACTATTAAGTCTGAACGGAGACCTCAACGAGACTTAGATTTTTCTTAGATTCTGAAATGTCTTCAGGATTGCAGTTCCAGTTAACCACTGCCCCCATCCCCCTCTGGCAAACTGGATGCTGTTGGAGATTCCCTGTTGGGGGCTAGAAATTTGAAACCTCAAGGGTAGTCTGCTCCTGATTATCTAGTAATAAATGTTTACAGAGTAGCACTGATTCTGATTTGGCAGGAAATCCAATCCCAAGCTGAGGCCTTGAGTTACCTCTCGGACATTCAGTTTATTATCAGGCCCTCTATCCACCCTTTGGTTCCTGGAATCTGAGTTCCAGCTGTTGTAAATGCTGTGGTGTTTACAGTGGCCATTAAATCTAATGGTTCAGTTCACTGGAGGCTTGGGCCAGGAGGCAGAGGACAGCCTGCGTGTGGAATGGGGATTGCTTTGTTACTGTTGTCCTGTTCTTGCTGTTATTTAAGTTGGTCTGCTGAACATTGTGGGCACTCTATTTTAGCGCCGGAATGTGTGGCGACACTTGCTGCCTGCCTCTTGGGTTGGGTTGGTTGTTAACACAAATTACACGTTTCATTGTATGTTTTGGTGTACTGGTGATCCAAAGCAACACACACAAAATGCTGGAGGAACTCAGCAGGCCAGGCAGCATCTATGGAGAAGAATAAACAGTTGCCGTGTCAGGCTGAGACCCTTCTTCAGGACCAGAAAGGAAGAGGAGAACTCAATATAAGAACGTGGAGGGAGGGGATGAAGAAGTACAAGGTGGCAGGTGATAGGTGAAACTGGGAAGTAGAACTGGGAGGTTGATTTGGGAAAGAGATAAAGGGTCGAAGAAGGGGGAATCTGATAGGAGAGGATAGAAGACCGCGGAATAAATGGAAGGGGAGGAGCATCAGAGGGAAGTGATGGGCAGATAAGGTGAAAGAGTTACACACATCAAAGTCGCTGGTGAACGCAGCAGGCCAGGCAGCATCTCTCGGAAGAGGTACAGTCGACGTTTCGGGCCGAGACCCTTCATCAGGACCAACTGAAGGAAGAGCTAGTAAGAGCTAGTGAGAGAGTTATTTTTTGTCTTTTGTTTCTGAACGTTGTTGCAGAGCTTGATACGCGTTGCTAATGAGATATATGGTGTGTTCACCTTTGTTATTTGAGGGATTGAGTTTGAGCTGCTAGGCTGCCTAAGACTTTTGCACAGTACGTGTATTTGTCAACGTCGAGTAGAGAGTGAGTTTGTAAATCTGGCGGGAGCAAAGGATGTTGGCAATGGCGAGGGTAGAGTGCTGCGGGAGGGGTGTGAGACAGGTGGCAGAGGAGGAGGGGCAGTGGGTGGCACGAGTGCAGGCACCTAGTCCTGAGATACCAGGGAAGGCCATTTGATTCCAAACAATTGATCAATACAGAATGTCTCTCTGGTGCTGCCGGCTCCCTCCCCGATTCCCGACCACGATTCCCCTCTCCCTGCCCACTTCCCACTCTCAGTCAACAATAGACACCCCTATCAGAATCAGGTTTATCATCACTCACATGTATGAGTTTTTTTGTGGCATCAGTATAGTCCAATACATAATACAGTCCTAGTTATATATGTGTGCTTAAGACTTTTGCACAGTACTGTACAATAGATGTGAGGCTTGGATCAAGTGGACAGCTAGAGACTTTTTTCCCCTATGGCAGAAATGGCTAATATGAAGATGCATGATTTTAAGGTGATTGGAAAAAATTATAGGGGGACGTTGGAGGTAAGATTTTATTTACATAGAGTGTGGCCAGGTGGAACGTGCTTCCAAAGGTGGTAGTGGAGGGACGTTTAGGAGACTCTTAGGAATTTGTGTGAAAGAAAAATGGAGGGCTACATGGGAAGGGAAGGGTTTGATTGATCTTGTACTAGGTTAAAAGGTCAGCTCAACATTGTGGGCCAAAGGGTCTGTACTGTGCTGTAGTGTTCTGCGTTCTATAAGCAGTTATTTCCAGCCCTTGCCAGAACTGATTGCGATTTCAAGTTCTAACAAAGGTTCACAGATCTGAAATGCTACCATTTTGCTTTGCGCAAATTCTGACTGATGAGTTTTCCCAGTTTCCTCCTCTTATTTCATATTTTTAGCGGACACAGTTTTGCTTAGTTTTCATTGTTCTCCCCACCTAGTTTTCCAGCCCTCTGTGATACAAGATTCACCTCTTGATTGTATTTTGAGCCAAGTATTCCCCTGGCAGTGCGTCCTCCACCATTGAGTCCACCCAGCCCACTTTATTTATTTCCCTCCTCCCAACGGCTGTGTCAGGACAGTGTTCCTCTAATCGTTCCCACTTCGCAGAGTCCAGAGATCAAGTCTTGTTTGTTTTATTGGAACAAACAAATTACATAGCTTGTTCATTGACAATGCCAAATCCCTCTGTAGCGTTGACTCTCCCTATCTCTGCAGCCCTCTGACATCTTACTGGTTCTTCAGTTTTGGCCTTGTGCACCTTTTGCCCGCATCAGTTGACGTGGCCTTGTGTTGCTCAGTGCCTAAGTGCTGGGATTGCCTCCCTATATCTCGGCGTTGTTCTGTGTGTTACTAATACAGATAAGCAGCACATATCATTTTGTTGAAATGACGTAAGCATCTTGCTACTAATATGAGTTCTGTTTTACTCTCACAAAATAGAAGGTTTTCTTCACTGGGGATCTTTCTAAATTGGATTTTCTTTTTTAAACACAGATGTGATCTGCTTATTTGGGGCACCACTGACTTCATAAATTCCAGGGTTTGACTTCCCAGCTCTTGGCTTTTTTTCAGCTTGATTCACATCAGTGATCCTGGCCTCTGAAATACTCAACCAACACCAACTACTGTTTTAATGCTACCTCTGTCGTGGTTCCAGAGGAGAATTCCACAACTGTAGACTAGTCCTGTTTCTTCTATTCACATTGGAAATTACAGTGAAATGCCTTGTTTGTGTCAAGGATGTGTTGGGGAGGGTAGTCTGCTAGTGTCACCATTGGCAATGTAGCATGCCCGCAGCTTACTAACCCTAACCTGTGCATCTTTGGAAACAGGACCTTCCCATAGAAAACCCACGTGGCCATGGGTGGAATGTACAGGAATTGTTTCCAGTGGTGCTGTAAAGCGTTACGCTAACCATTACACTACCGTGCTGCCTATTTGTTTCTCAGTATGCCTTCAGAACCCTGCTTACTGTGTAGGTATCCCTAATAGACCTCCCAAAGTCACCGTTCCACACTTATCAGCATTAAATTCCATCTGCCTTTGCTCTGCCCTTCACTCTCATTACTTTTTCTAGATATTAATTTATTTAGGGATACAGCGGTCTTCTGGCCCACTGAGCTGCGTCACCGACTGATTTAACCCTAGCCTACTCACAGGAAATTTACAATGACCAATTAACCTACTAACGGTACATCTTTGGACTGTGGTAGGAAACCAGAGCACCCGGGAGAAACCCACGCACACACTGGAAGTATATACAAACTTTCTTACTGAGGACACCAGAATTGAACTCCAGCCACCACTCTGAGTGGTAAGAGCATTGTGCTAACCTGTACAACGTCGACTGCGCCTCTTCCTATAGATGCTGCTTGGCCTGCTGTGTTCACCAGCAACTTTGATGTATGTCACTCCTGTGGCACCCTGGTTTCCTGTAACTTCTCCAGTTTTCAGTTCTACTTGGGGTGATGGTGGCAGGTTGCGGTGACCAACTTTTTCATCTGCCACCTTGTTCTATTCAAAGATGCTGCTAATTCCAATTGGCAATTTTGACATTATAATATAAAGTGGTGATAATCTTAAGAGTAGGTTAAAGGGTCAGCACCTCCCTTTATGAGATCTTGCTGTGCCCCATGTGCGTGTCTGCACTCCGCTAGCTGGGAAGCATTTTGGGAACCTGTGCTGCCCCAGTGTGCGATAATGAACAGATCTGATTTGGTGATGTTGATTTGCAGGGACTAATATTGGCCAGAGGGTGTAACCATTTCCGTCTGTTTGTGACTTTAATACCCATAGGTTGACCCCAGAGCACTTTGGTGGCTCCAGGAAAATAATTCTGACCATAGTCAGCATCCTGCTCGCATGTAATCTCCTCTCACGTCTCCCATGTGTACTGGTGTTTTAGGCAATAGTATTTCGGAATCTTTGTTAAGTGTAGCAGTTACCATAATGCTATTACAGTGCCAGTGCAAACACGAGGAACTTTGCAGATGCTGGAAATTCAGGCAACACGCATCAAAGTTGCTGGTGAACGCTGACTACAGCAACTTTGATACAGTGCCATTGACCTGCTGCCTGTAAGGAGTTTGTACACTCTTCCTGCGACCACATGGATTCTGGTTTCCTCCCACATTCCGAAGACAAATGGGTTAGTAGGTGAGTTGGTCATGTGGTTGTAATAGGCCGTGGACTTATTGGGCCGGAAGGGACTGTTACTGTGCAGTATCTTTAAATAAAAATTAGCTCTGTTTCTGGTGGAAGAGGTGGTGCATGAGAAGGAGGGGGTTGTAGAAGGAGGGTAATCGATGTGAGGATTCAAGGTCACAAGACCTTTTGCATATCTCTATACTTGCTGTGCAACATCTGTGGCTTCATACTAATGAAAATGAAATGTTCCCAGGAGTAATGCCTTGTTTACTGGAAAATAAATGTTCTGGAGCCCACTAGGGAGTTTCATACAGATTGGTATTCCGTGTAGCATTTCTTGACTCTGCACCTTTTGCCAAAGTGGCAGCTTAAACTTATGGGCCAAATCTGTTTTAAATAATTGTAATTGAATCAGATTTCAAAGTACATTTATTATCAAAGTATGTATAAATTGTGCAACCTTTTGAGATTCGTCTGCTTACAGGGTGCCGCTAAACAAGAATCAGAATCAGGTTTATTATCAACAGCCATGTGACGTGAAATTTGTTAACTTAGCAGCAGCAATTCAATGCAATACATAATCTAGCAGAGAAAAATAAATAAAATAAAAATAATAAATAAACAGGTAAATCAATTATGTAAATTGATAGATTAAAAACGTGCAAAAACAGAAATACTGTGTATTAAAAAAAGTGAGGTAGTGTTCACAGGTTCAATGTCCATTTAGGAATCGGATGGCAGAGGGGAAGAAGCTGATCCTGAATCACTGAGTGTGTGCCTTCAGGCTTCTGTATCTCCTACCTGATGGTAACAGTGAGAAAAGGGCATGCCCTGGGTGCTAGAGGTCCTTAATAATGGACGCTGCCTTTCTGAGACACCGCTCCCTATAGATGTCGTGGGTACTTTGTAGGCTAGTACCCAAGATGGAGCTGATTAGATTTACAACCTTCTGCAGCTTCTTTTGGTGCTGTGCAGTAGCCCCTCCATACCAGACAGTGATGCAGCCAAAACCCCAGAGAACCCAATTTTTAAAAAAAAAGCACCCAATGAGCAGCGAGGGGGATAAAAACCATAAATGGTGCAAACAATAAAAGCAAACAACAGAATTCGGAACAAAAGTGAGTCCATAGACTTGGAGCATGCCCACAGCCTCAGGCTCAGTTTATCAGACAGTGGGGCCAATTGTGTGAAGCTTGCAAACATGAAGCCCGGGGCAGGACATAGCTTCAGCACCAATCTGAGCGGCAAGCAGAACGATCAGGCTTTGTGTCCATGGGTATTGGCTCGTTATTTTCAGGTGTATGAACATACAGTGAAAAGTTTGTCTTGTGCACTGTTCATACAGATCAAATTATTACACAGTGCATTGAGCTAGAATAAGGTAAAACTAACAATGCAGAAGAAAGTGTAAAAGCTACTGAGAAGTCAATGCAGATTAACGACAAAGTGCGAGACCACAAAGAGGTAGATTGTGAGGGCAGGAGTTCATTTTATCATGTGAGGTCTGTTCAAGAGTCTGATAAGTGGCATGGACGCTGTCCTTGAGCGTTTGTATCTTCTGCCCAGTGAGAGAGGGGAGCAGAGAGAATGTCAGGGTGGTTGGGCTCTTTGGCTGCTTTACTGAGGCAGTCAGAAACATAAACAGTCTATAGAGGGAGGCTGCTTCCTGTGGCGTGCTGCCACAGCTCTGCAGTTTCTTGAGGTCACCTGCAGACAGTTGCTATTCCAAGCTGTTACGCATCTAGACGGAATGCTTTCTATGGTGCATCAGTAAAAATTGTTAAGACTCAACAGGGTCATGCTGAATTTCTTTAGCCTCCTGGGGAAGTAGAGGAGTCAGTGAGCTTTCTTGACCGTGATGTCAAGATTGTTGGGCTAGGACAGCTACTGGTGATATTCACACCTAGAAACTTGAAGCACTCAAATTCAACGCCATTGACATAGATGTGTGCATGCGTACTTCACCCTCCCTAATAGTACTGCAAAGCTTAATTTGTGCTAAAGATGGTGTAGAACTTGGATGGGGCTACAGTTAACACTTGTACAGTTGTGGTTGTCATTCTGTTAAAGATGTGAAGTGACTGGAGAGGGTGTAGAAACGATTTGCGCGATGCCACAACTGTGAAGTCACTTGTCAGCAAAGAATGAACATTTTGTTCTGCTTTTCTCAAAAAGGGCAAGCTGTGGATGACCTAATTCAGATCTATCAAGGATTTTTTTTTGTTTTTGATAGGAAAAAAGCGTTGTTATCAGTTGAGAGAATAGAGGATGTTATAGGTGATACAAGAAAGGAAACTCAGTTGCAAGAATGTGGAACTCGTTATGACTTTGAGGAGACTGTACCAATAAACTTAAAGATAGCTAGGTGTACAAGAAGGAAAAGAGAGCTATTCTTTTGGATTTAGAGACGTAGTATGAATTGGTTTGGTTGAATAAGCTGTTTGGATCAATTTTTGCTTTATGCTAGAATGATTGGACTAGTTTGCTCATCCTCCTGCACATTTCTTTTTATGTATTTATACAATTTTTAAAAAATACAATGATCCATTTAGGATGCAGAAGCTTTAGAGAGGGTATGGAGGAGATTTACCAGGATGCTAGCTGGATTCGAGACTATGTCTTATGAGTGAGCTAGGGCTTCAAAGTTCAGAGTAAATTTATATCAAACTACATAAATGTCACTATATACAACCCTGAGATTCATTTGCTTGCAGTCTTTTCTTTTTGGAGAGAAGGATGAGAGGTGACTTGATAGAGGTGTACAAGATGACAGGCACAGATAGAATGAACAGCCAGGGACTTGTTCCCCAGGGGAAATTATGCAAGGGGGCATAATTTGAAGGTGATTGGAGGAAAGGACAGAGAACGGTAGTGTGTGGAACACGCTGGCGCGGTGGTGGTGGGGGCAAATATATTAGGAACATTTAAGAAAAATGATATTAAAATGGAGGGCTACACACATAAAAGTTGCTGGTGAACGCAGCAGGCCAGGCAGCATCTCTAGGAAGAGGTGCAGTCGACGTTTCAGGCCGAGACCCTTCGTCAGGACTAACTGAAGGAAGAGTGAGTAAGGGATTTGAAAGTGGGAGGGTGAGGGGGAGATCCAAAATGATAGGAGAAGACAGGAGGGGGAGGGATGGAGCCAAGAGCTGGACAGGTGATAGGCAAAAGGGGATACGAGAGGATCATGGGACAGGAGGTCTGGGAAGAAAGACAGGGGGGGGGGGACCCAGAGGATGGGCAAGAGGTATATTCAGAGGGACAGAGGGAGAAAAAGGAGAGTGAGAGAAAGAATGTGTGCATAAAAATAAGTAACAGATGGGGTATGAGGGGGAGGTGGGGCCTAGCGGATGTTAGAGAAGTCGATGTTCATGCCATCAGGTTGGAGGCTACCCAGACGGAATAACCGGAATATCCTCCAACCTGAGTGTGGCTTCCTCTTTACAGTAGAGGAGGCCGTGGATAGACATGTCAGAATGGGAATGGGATGTGGAATTAAAATGTATGGCCACTGGGAGATCCTGCTTTCTCTGGCGGACAGAGCGTAGATGTTCAGCAAAGCGGTCTCCCAGTCTGCGTCGGGTCTCACCAATATATAAAAGGCCACATCGGGAGCACCGGACGCAGTATATCACCCCAGCCGACTCACAGGTGAAGTGATGCCTCACCTGGAAGGACTGTTTGGGGCCCTGAATGGTGGTAAGGGAGGAAGTGTAAGGGCATGTGTAGCACTTGTTCCGCTTACACAGATAAGTGCCAGGAGGGAGATCAGTGGGGAGGGATGGGGGGGACAAATGGACAAGGGAGTTGTGTAAGGAGCGATCCCTGCGGAATGCAGAGAGAGGGGGGGAGGGAAAGATGTGCTTAGTGGTGGGATCCCGTTGGAGGTGGCGGAAGTTACGGAGAATAATATGTTGGACCCGGAGGCTGGTGGGGTGGTAGGTGAGGACCAGGTGAACCCTATTCCTAGTGGGGTGGTGGGAGGATGGAGTGAGAGCAGATGTACGTGAAATGGGGGAGATGCGTTTAAGAGCAGAGTTGATAGTGGAGGAAGGGAAGCCCCTTTCTTTAAAAAAGGAAAACATCTCCCTCATCCTAGAATGAAAAGCCTCATCCTGAGAGCAGATGCGGCGGAGACGGAGGAATTGCGAGAAGGGGATGGCGTTTTTGCAAGAGACAGGGTAAGAAGAGGAATAGTCCAGATAGCTGTGAGAGTCAGTAGGCTTATAGTAGACATCAGTGGATAAGCCGCCTCCAGAGACAGAGACAGAAAGATCTAGAAAGGGGAGGGAGGTATCGGAAATGGACCAGGTAAACTTGAGGGCAGGGTGAAAGTTGGAGGCAAAGTTAATAAAGTCAACGAGTTCTGCATGCGTGCAGGAAGCAGCGCCAATGCAGTCGTCGATGTAGCGAAGGAAAAGTGGGGGACAGATACCAGAATAGGCACAGAACATAGATTGTTCCACAAACCCAACAAAAAGGCAGGCATAGCTAGGACCCATACGGGTGCCCATAGCTACACCTTTAGTTTGGAGGAAGTGGGAGGAGCCAAAGGAGAAGTTATTAAGAGTAAGGACTAATTCCGCTAGACGGAGCAGAGTGGTGGTAGAGGGGAACTGATTAGGTCTGGAATCCAAAAAGAAGCATAGAGCTTTGAGACCTTCCTGATGGGGGATGGAAGTATATAAGGACTGGACATCCATGGTGAAAATAAAGCGGTGGGGGCCAGGGAACTTAAAATCATCGAAAAGTTTAAGAGCGTGGCTATATAGGAGGGAATGGTTAAATTGATCTCTGAGTAGGTTAAAAGGTTGGCACAACATTGTGGGCTGAAGGGCCTGTACTGTGTTGTAGTGTTCTGTGAATTTACATCCATTGCTTCTTCTGGAGAATCTCTGCTACTAACCACTCCTAGAATATCACTATAGTTCTGCCCTTTGCCTTCATTCTGTATCCTTAAATTATTGATCCTTTGGCTAGCAGCAGTTGTTTCATGACATGAATCCCAGGACATACCTTCTTCTCTTGTACAGGATGTACCAGAGTCCAAAGTGACAGACACACAGGCGATTCAGGAACAGCTTCAGCGTCAGATGTCTGAATGGGCATTGAACCCACGAGCACTACCTTGCTACTATTTTCCCTTTTTTTGCACTAATTTAATTTACCTACTATAATCATCGTGTAGTTTTATTATCATGCTTTACAATGTACTGCTGCCACAAATTCCATGACATCTGCCAGTGATATTTAACTTGATTCTGATTCTCTGTCCATTCTCTCAAGACAATGAGTAATTTTAAATTTGTCTCCGATCCACTCTCAACAAAGTTGAAGTCCGTGGCGTGAAGTGACTGAGAGTACGAGACTCCCCCCAGATAGGACGCCAGTCTATTGCGAGGTTAATCCCAGCATTTTGCCGGTACCCATTTTCAGCTGGGTGGACTGGAGCAGTGTGAGGTTAAGTGCCTTGCTCAAGGACACAACACGCTGCCTCAGTTGAGGCTTGAACCCACGACCTTCTGATCGCTAGTCCAACGCCTGAACCACTTGGCCACGCGCCACACACATACTCTCAACAAAGCTCTTTCTAAAAAAACATCCAAAGCTTCGCCACTTTACCTGCTCAACTTAAATCCTTCATTATGAGGATGTTGTCAGGACTAGAGGGCCTGAGGTACAGGGAGAAATTGGCAGGGTTAGGACTTTATTCCACGATGTAGGGGACTGAAGGTGGTGATGTTATGTAAGTGTACCAAAATCATGAAAGGCATAGATAAGGTGGGTGGTAAATCTTTCCCCGCCCCCAGGAAGGGAGGTCCAAAACTAAGGGGAACAGATTTAAGGTGAGGGGGAATTTAGGAGTTCCCCAGCTTTTTTATGCCATGGACCAATACCATTCAGCAAGACGTCCTTGGACCCCAGGTTGGGAACCCCTGACAGAGAAGGGGCAGACTAGGCTGCCGGAAGAAGTGGTTGAAACAGATACAATAGTGTCAAAAGAAGCACTTGGAGGGGTGGGTTTGGATGGACCAAACACAGCAAATTGGGTCTAGCTGAGTATGCACTGTGGTGGCACAGACTGGTTGGCCTGAAGGTCCTGTAACTGCTGTATTGGTCTATGACCCGGATTCGAACTCCAGTAACTGTTGGCGAGTTTCTGTACTGTGTTGCGTACAACATTCTGAGCCATCAAGGATTCAGCTGAGGTTGTGATTGTTGGTATTGTATATATTGTGCCATTGAAGAAAATGCTTGCTTTCCTTGATGTGGTTCCAAGGCTGTTGGGTGTCCTTTGCAAAACCTGGTCTGGTGTGAGAATTGGGAACCGTGATAGGGTTTCATTTTATCAGCTAGACTGGGTGTGTGCATCTCTGTGCAGCAGAACAGAAGGTTTTTATTTTGCTTTGGCAATCTCCCACGCTTCCTCATCGTGGAGAACAGTAGCCCCTCAAACTTCGAGTTTGTTTAGGTTTTGTGTAGGGTAGACTGGCGAGCTGCCATCAGATTCTCCAGTGTTGTTCATGCTTGTCTTGGAGACTGAGTCCACAGTCCATGGTATATTGTGAGGTGGTTTCTTCATTCAACGGTCCTGGTTTTTTTTTTAAACCCTGTTGTTAGTTAGTACAAATGTGATGGAGATAAACTGTTTGAGAAAGGCTAGATTAGCCAGTCGGGATTTTAATCTTTCTATCCTATCTGCCTCCTGATGCCACTCTGAAAACTGCTTTTGTAGATTATTTCCCTTTTTGCCAGTTGTATTGAGTGATGTCGGGGGAGCTCGAGAAATGTGCCCTTACAATAGAAAGGTTCCCTGATTCTGGCCTCTTGTATACTTGTGATTTTGCCTGTTTTGGTAGAGCCAGGAATTCCCTCCAGCAGGCTCAATGAGCTGAATGGCCTATATCTTACGGTCTTAAGGTCTCTCATTAACCCTTCCCTTGGAAACAAATTCTGTTGCCAGTTTCCTGGTTGCCTGTCCTATGATTCATTGTCACTTACGTTGCGGTCCTGTGAACTGTCTGGTTATTGATGCTGCCTCACAGCTCGAGCATGGTTAGTGCATCGCTTTACAGTGCCAGCGACCGCTGGCCAGGGTTCAGTTCCCGCCACTGCCTTGTACGTTCTCCCCATGACTGTGTGGCCTTCCTCCGGAAGCTCCGGTTTCCTCCCACAGTCCAAAGGACTCGTGAGTCCTGGGCAAGCATAGTGAAACTTGCAGGACGCCCAGCACAGTCCTTGCTGATTTGATTTAATGTAGGCGACGCATTTCACTATGTTTTGATGTACATGTGACAAATAAAACTAATCTTTATCGTTGCATAACCCTGGTTCAATTTCCAGCGTCTGGTCCGTCACTAGGTGGAGATTGTACGTTCTCCTGTTGATTTTTCCTGTGTGCTTCCACGTCGTAACTATTGTTGGTTTTTGTGAAGGCGGGTCACAGGAAAGCCATTGTGGAGTCGATGGGGCCTCAAAGGTTATGAGGAAGAGGCAGGAGAATGACGCTGAGAGGAAAAATAAATCGGCCTTGATCAAATGGCGGGACAGACTCAATGGAGCAAATGGCCCTATTCTGTCCTATATCTTATCATCTTATGGCATGTGAGGAATAGCCAACATGGAAATAAGTTGAGGGAATGGGATTGATGGGAATGCTTTGACAGACAGCATTGTGTTGGACTGAATGGCCTGTTAGATCATTTAGAGATGCCAGAGCTAAGTTTAGCATCAATGACTCAGCTGAGGTGAAACCTGTTGTTCTGGGGCAGCAGCACAGTGCAGCGACGTAGGATGGATGTGAATACTTGAAGAGCAGTGACGTAGTGTTGGTAGATTCATGCACTGTTCAGAAGCCTGGTGGTGGAAGGGGAGAAATGGGTTCTGAATTGCTGAGCGTGGACCTTCAGGCTGCTTTACCTCCTTCCTGATCATAGTAAAAAGACGAGAGCACGTCCCAGAATGAAGCATAAAATCAAGCTATTGATCTGTTTTCCCATTTGAACATCAATGAAGGAATATTAAATATTAAGTGCTACGGAACAGATAAAACGAAGGGATAGAGCACCAACTGTGGGGGCACAGAGATATAGAGGATGGTGCTGCTGCCTGGCACATCGCATGACCCAGATTAAACCTGACCTCGGGTGCTGTCTGTACGGAATTTGCATGTTCTGTTAAGGCAATGTTGGCTTCAGGGTGCTCCTGATTCCTTGCACATCCCAACTGGCTGCTTTAAATTACCCTTCAGTGTAGGTGCAGTACTGTCCAAAAGTCATGGGCACAATTATGCAGTAAGAATGGCTTAAGACTTTTGCACAGTACTGTATTTGTCAATGTGGAGCGGAGAGCGAGTTTGTACATCTGGCGGGAGCAAAGGAAGTTGGGAATGGCGAGGATGGAGTGCCATGGGGGAGGGATGTGGGTTAGGTGGCAGAGAGGGAGTGCCAGGGGTGGTGGGGGCAGACACACCCAGCCCTGAGGCACCAGGCAAGCTCACTTGATTCCAAACAATTGGTTCATCGATCATTACAGAATGTCTCTCTGGTGCTTCCATTCCCTCCCCTCTCCCTTCCCCTTCTCCCAACCATGATTCCCCTCTCCCTCCCCCTTCCCATTCCCAGTCCACAACAGAGACCCGTATCAGAATCAGGTTTATCATCACTCACATGTATCATGAAATGTTTTTATTGTGGCAGCAGTATAGTGCAATACATAAAATTACTATAGTACTGTGCAGAAGTCTTAGGCACCCTAGCTGTGTATAAGACTTCTGCACAGTACTGAAAGTACCAATGTGAATCAAAGGAGAGAGAGAATTAACGTGTAGGGCTACAGAAAAGTAAAGAGGGAGAATGAGATTGCTCTACAGGCCAGCTGACATGGACTCAATGGGCTGAATGGCTGCTGTGCTGTAACAGATTGGTATTGGTATTGAGTACCGATCAATTATTTAGAATAACTAGAGTCATAGAAAAGTATAGCACAGAAACAGGCCCTTTGGCCCATCTAGTCTGTGCCAAACAATTTAAACTGCCTCCTCCCATCATCATGCAAAGAGACCAGAGTCCTCCATACCCCTACCATGCATGTACCTATCCAAATTTCTCTTAAACGTTGAAATCGAGCTCGCATGCACCACTTGTGCTGGCAGCTCATTCCACTCTCTCATGACCCTGTGGGTGAAGAAGTTTCCCCTCCTGTTCTCCTTAAACTTTTCACCTTTCACACTTAACCCATGACCTCTGGTTGTAGTCCTACCTAACCTTTGTATATTTACCCTATTTATACCCCTCATAATTTTAGAAACGTAGAAAACTACAGCACAATACAGGCCCTTCGGCCCACAAAGCTGTGTCGAACATGTCCTTACCTGAGAAATTACCTAGGGTTACCCATAGCCGTCTATTTTTCTGAACTCCATATACCCGTTCAGGAGTCTCTTAAAAGACCCTATTGTATCTGCTTCCACCACCATCGCCGGCAGCCCATTCCATGCACTCACCACTCTCTGCGTTAAAAAAAAACTTAACCCCTGACATCTCCTCTGTACCTACTGCCAAGCACCTTAAAACTGTGCCCTCTCGTGTTAGCCATTTCAGCCCTGGGAAAAAGCCTCAGACTATCCACACAATCAATACCTCTCATCATCTTGTACACAATTTTGTATCTCTATGAACTCCCCTCTCAATCTTCTTTGTTCCAAGAAATAAAGTCCTAACCTATTTAATTTTTCTTTATAACAGGTCTACCAATTCTGTCGACATTCTAATAATTTTTCTCTGTACTCCTTCAAACTTATTTGCATCTTTCCTGTAGGTAGGTGTCCAAATTTGCAAATAATACACCAATGTCTTGTACATCCTCAACATAATATCCCATCTCCTGTACTCCATACTTTGATTTATGAAGGCCAGTGTGCCAACGGCTTTCTTTATGACTGATAAATATTTAGAAGGATCTGCTGAAATCAGTATATACATTAGCATTGTCACTTGTACATCAAAACATATAGTGAAATGTATTGTTTTGCATCAACAACCATCTCAGTCTATGCTTCCATTGTCAGCATAGCTCGGCACTACTCATTAATCCTAACCTGTACATTTTTGGGATGTGGGAGCAGCCACCTAGTCACAGGAAGAATTTTCAAACTCCATACAGACAGTCGCAGGAATTGAACCCCAATTGGCCCTGTAAAGTGAAATGGCTGCCCTCCCCCTGCCTCCTGCTTATGCATTGTCTGTAATTATTACCGTGATTAGTTTAGTCTGGTGCCTTTGTGACTGCATTTCATCCATGAGCTGAGAGAGGTCAAAGGAAGATGAAGTGTCCCTGTACTGCAGGAAAGGAGGAGGGAGGTGGTATTACCTCAACAATTTGATAATTCTGCCATAACTCTTCCCTTGGTCTATTCATGGGTCATTCTTACTGGTTAAGCTCTCCTCTATTTGAAACAACATTATGTTAGTATTTACTGACTGAGCTAGTTTGTGTGATCACTGAGTAATGTGCTGTACAGACACTGCAAGTCATTCTGGACAATACGCTTCTCGATGCCGTTTAGTACAGTATGTATGCTGCTATACCAAGACCTTACTCCTTGAATCCAGTTGGTACTCCAGAATTTAATCACTTCAAACCACTTTTTATAATGCTGTTTGCATTGTAAATACAGTGGATTCTGGTTAATTGGGCTGTCATTTAATCGTGGCAGCCACTTACTTGGGGCAAGTCTAAAAGAACAAGAACAAATTGAGCAAGCAGCTGGGATTCCCTTCACATTTTGAGACCCTACGCCACGTATTTGAGACAGGAGACTTCTAACTCTTGTCAGTTGCTTGCATGTCATGTGGCCATTAGAGCAAACCGTTTTTAAATAGCATCACTTGCACGTTTGTGTTCGTAAAGCAGTGATTGTCGTCACTGATAGTTGGCAAGTAACAAGTAGTAAGACAATCCAGAACTCACTGTTTTGCTGTCTGTGGTTTCAAGCATTCAGGCTTGGAGATGCCAGGAGCGGAAAATAAAACAATTTCACTACTTCAACAAGTTAGGAACTATAAACAATTTGAAGGTATTGACAATCATCTTGAATGTTACAATGAAAGTGAAGATTTGGAGGATGCAGTCATTGAAAGATTTATTTGAAGGCAGTCCATTACCTGCTGATTTTGTTCATTTACAGTCAATCAATAAAATGCGGCAGTGTGGACTGGATTAATTCCTCTTTTGATAATTACTAGGAACTAGTGCACAGTTTTATAGTACAGTAGGTAGTATTGATAGTATTCTAGTTCGTTTTATATTTCATTTACATTCATAAATAGTTACTCAGTTAAACAGTAGTTTCTTTGTTATACCTTTTAAACTATTTTCATGAAATTTCATTTAATTGGGCTAAAATGTACTGGTTCCGATATGTCCCAATTAACCAGAACCTACTATACATGCTGATATTTATATATTTATGCACATTTTAATCTATATCCGTGCTTTAACTTCTGACTTATCCTTATTCTTAGATAGATAGACATACTTTATTGATCCTGAGGGAAATTGGGTTTCGTTACAGTTGCAAGGATAGAATATAAATATAGCAATATAAAACTATAATAATTAAATAATAATATGTAAATTATGCCAGATGGAAATAAGTCCAGGACCAGCCTATTGGCTCAGGGTGTCTGACCCTCCAAGGGAGGAGTTGTAAAGTTTGATAGCCACAGGCAGGAATGACTTCCTATGACGCTCTAGAATGAGTCTCTGGCTGAATGTACTCCTGTGCCCAACCAGCACATTATGCAAATATGTTCTTCATAATTTTTGAATTTTTTTTGCATGTTGCAGCAATTTCCTAATAGATGTAAGTATATATGGCGGGTAAAATTGATCCTTGATTTCTCTGACACTAACTGCAATATCTGGTCTTGTGCAGCCTGTTCTATTTTCACCTGACCTCTACAGTTGCAATGGTCATCTCTATAAATGTGCGGCAGCAAGATTCCTGTTTGATTTTTGAGGGTGGCATGCTAACATAGTGCTTTATAGCACCAGCAATCACTGACCAGGGTTCAGTTCCTGCTTTTTGTACGTTCTCCCTGTGACCACATAGGTTTCCTCCCAGTGCCCCGGTTTCCTCCCACATTCCGTAGATGTATGGTTAGGGTTAGTGAGATGTGGGTATGCTGTGTTGGTGACATTCGTGGATTGTTACCATCACTGTCCTTGGTCTGTGTTTGTTCATGCAACTTGATGCCTTTCACCGTACATTTCGATGTGGATGTGACAAATAAAGCTAATGGTAAACTCAAATAAAGCTTATCTATAACCCCCTTGCTCATCTTTCCTCTACCGTGTAGTGTGCAAAGGTTTGTTGGAATGTTGTTGAGTTGCTGGGCCAGTGGCCAGCTGTGTATGATTAAGAATTGAACTTTGAACCTTTTCAGCTATATGGTGTAATGCCTTACTCAAGAGCGTTGGATTATTTCATAATCTGGTAGCCTCAAGCAGATACTTGAAGTAATAGACCAGAAGAACACAAGAGCAGAACCTCCGGCTTGTAATGTTTGTGCTAACTACACTGCCAATCTAAACTAATCCCATGTGCTGCCTGCATCTCTCTCTTTCTCTGCCTGTTCATGCTCCTTAAAACGGGCTGGTGGTGTAATGGCATCAGCGTACGGTCCCTGGTTTGAATCTGGCCGGCTCCGTGCTGGCCTGAGCATGGAGCTGGCCAACTGGAAGAAGGGAAATGCTGAAGAGGCAAGGCTGCTGCCTGGTGTGCCACGTGGCGTGGAGAGGGAAAACAGCAGGCCTCTTGAAATTTGCTCTTAGATCTGGTTTTACCATATCCCCTGGGCATGTGTCCCAGCACCTTCTACTCAAGTTCACAGTTCAAAGTAAATTTATTATCATTATGTCACACCATATACAATCCTGAGATTTGTTTTCTTGTGGGCATTCACAGTAAATACAAAGAAACGTGATAGAATCAATGAACACAAGACGGACAAACAGCCAATGTGCAAAAGACAATAAACTGTGCAAATACTAAAAGAAAAATAACCAAAATAATGATAATAAACCAGTAAGTATCAAGAACATGAGGTGAAGAGTCCTTGAAAGTGGGTACCTAGATTGTGAGAGCAGTTCATTGTTGAACTTCAAGTGAAGTTGAGTGAAGTTTATTCTCTCTGGTTCTTTCTGTACAAGAAGAAAGTTTTGTAAATCTCATTTTATTTCCTTCCATTTTTATTACCCTGCAACCAGCAGGCTCCTGAACCACTGTGGTTAACTTCACTTGCCTGAGCACCAAACTGACTGCATGACTTACTGTCTTTCAACTCATGTTCTCAGTATTATTTATTTATTTTTTATTTGCATGGTATATTTTCAAGTAGCATGTTGGTTGTTTGTCAGTCTTTATATAATTTTTCATAAAATCTGTTTTGTATTTTTTTATTTTCCTGTAAATACCTGCACGAAAAGGAATCTGAAGGTAGTATATAGTGACAGATATACTTTGAACTTCGCTCTCTCCAGATTTTGACATCCTGGGGAAAAGTGACCATCTACCCTGTCCGTTCTCTCTCACAATTTTATATACTTTGACTGGGTTGCTCCCCTTTCACCCAACACTCCAGTGTAAATCACCCAAATTTGTCCAATCTCTTCTTTTAGCCAGTACTCTCTAATCCTGGTGAACTACTTTTGCACCCTCTACAAAGCCTCTACATCCCTCCTAACCTGATCCCAAGTTAGTCGAACTAAAGTTTTATACAGTTGCAGCATGACTTACCAACTTTTATTCCCAATGCCCTGACCAGTCAAGGCAAACACGCAGGACACTTCCTTTATCACATTGTGTTGCCACTTCCGTGGATCAACGGAATGAAAAGGTTCCTGTGGTCATCAGCATTCTGTCATTTACTGTATACTGTTGAATATGACCTCCCAAAATGCATCATGTTAAACTCCACCAGCCATTTCTCCATTAAAATTTTCATTTCATCCATATCTTACTGTATCCTTTGACAATCTGCCATGCTATTCATGACTCCATCAAAGTTCACATTATCTACAGGCTTACTAATTGCACTGCCTACGTACATATTCATCTACATCAGGAGCTCCTAGCCTTTTTTGTGCATGAACCAATACCATGAAGCCAGGGGTTCGTGGACCCCTGATCTAGGTCATTGAGTTATACTGTAAACAGAGATCTCTGTAGAGCATCATTAGTCACCTCCTATTAGAAACATCTATCTACCATTTCCCTCTTCTATGACCAAGCCAATTTGGGATCCAGTTTACTGATGCATTGTGGATATCATGACTTTATCTTGTGGATCAGCGTACCAGAGGGTCTTTGGAAAATTATAGATAACATCCATTGCCCTACTCTCAAAATTCTTCCTTACTTGCTCAAAAAAAAAAATTCAGTCTAATTTGTTCCTAAACACAGCTTTGGTTAGATGTGCAGTTGCACAAGACTTTATCTCCTCGAACTCCCATAATACAAATAAAACCTTTATCTTTGCATATATTTGCATGTTTTGCTCTGTAAGTGATTTTCCCAGTTCCTTTCATTCTGTGGACTGCATATTTGCTGGTTTAGATATCTTACAGATGCTGGCTTGTCTCTGTGGTGTCTTGCTGTGGTGCCCACTGCGTGAAAGAGGGCCTTGAAGTGAGCATTGATATTGAGACTTAATCCAAACGGGTTTAGTGGGCATCATCCAGCTATCTATTAATTAATTAATTATTATTATGTTTGCTTGTTTTTGAATTTTATTTATTTATTTGTTTAGAGAGACAGTTTGGGACAGGCCCTCCTGGCCCAACAAGCCGCACCCAGAAACCCACCCATTTAACCCTAGCCTAATCCCAGGGAAATTTACAATGACCAATTAACCTGTATGTCTTTGGAATGTGGGAGGAAACCAGAGCACCGGGAGGAAACTCACATGATCGTAGGGAGAATGTACAAACTCCTTACAGATGGCACTGGAATTGAACTCTGAACTCTACTCCATGCTGTAATAGCATTGCGCTGACTGCTACGCTACCATGGCATCCCATTCTCGCCTCAGAAAGGTGGTGGGTTCAACTAGGCCTACATAACACTTTCAGTTCTTGTGCATTCACTATAATCATGTGAATTAACTTGAATTATCAAAACAGAAGGGTGTGGATCTAATGGGGGTAAATGGGATTAGTGTGTAGATTGGTGCAAAAATCGTTTTCAGGTAACCTCATTTGTACTTGGAGGTAAAATAAGCATAAGTGTTTTTCCAGCTCCAACACCGGCACAACCCCCCCACACCATCTTGAGGCAGTGCCTGAAGAAGGTAGCATCCATCACTAAAGACCCTCACTATCTGGGATGTGCCCTCTCCTTGCTACCATCAGAAAGGACGTACAGGAGCCTGAGGATGCACACTCAATGATCCTGAGCAGTTTCTTCCCCTCTGCTGTCTATCCATGACTACCTTGTTATTCCTCTTTTTTAAACATTGTTTATTTAAAAAATTTTGATATCATAAAATAGCAAATTTCATCATATACTGTAAGTTAGTGATATTAAATCTAATTCTGATATTCCCAGCTGAATGTTTCAAAAGAAAACATTCTAGAGTCACAGAGCATGCAGACATCCCACCTCTCCCGGAAATTCCGGGAGTCTCTCGCATATTAATAGTGGCTCCCTGATGCCCGCAAGTTATATACAATATCACGGAAATCAATTTTTATGAGAGCGAGAGCGATCACGAGAGAGCGAAAGAGAGCGAGCGCGAGACAGAGAGAGAGAGAGCATGCCATGGCAGAGTGTTCCAAAAAAAGAAAATATAAAACGTACTTCACCCCAGACTACACTAAAGTGTACCCCTGCCTAATCGAGGTCAAAATAATGACAGTGTTGCTCACTGCACTGTTTGCAACAGTGACTTTTCTGTTGCCCGTGGTGGGTTAAGACTAAAAGACATGTTGAGATGAGTTTAACAGGTGTCATTCGTTCATTAGCATAGCCAACGTTATTTAAACTAGCTGGCCAGCTGCTAAGGAGCTACTCTATTGCAGACACCCCACCACTCCCGGAAGTTCCGGGAGTCTCCTGCAAATTGATGGTGCTACCTCCCTGAAATGAGTTTTTGCAGGATGGGATGTTTGAGCATGGATACTTCTGCCCAACCAGTGCATGCTGACCGCCGGTCCCTTCCTCAGCTGGTCCCAATTCCCTGTGTTCGGCCAATATCCCTCTAAGCACCATCCCTCTACGTACCTATTGAAATGCTTAAATTATACAGTTGTACCTGCCTCAACCACTTCCCCGGCAGCTCGTTCTGTACACTCACCATTCTCTGTGTGAAAAATTTACCCCTCACGTCCCTTCTAAACCTTTCTCCTCTCTCCTTAAATCTATGCCTCCTAGTTTTGGACTCTCCTGGGGAAAAGTCTGCTACCATCCACCTTATCGATGTGTCTCATAAACATTTCTGTAAGATTGCCCCTTACTCTCTTGCACTCTCAAGGAATAAGGTCCTAGTTTGCCCAACCTCTCCCTCTAACTCAGAACTTCTCATTCTGGCAATATCCTTGCAAATCATATCTGTACTCTTACCAGAGTAACCACATCTTTTTTATAACAGGATAACCAGAGCTGTACACAATACTCAGTGTGCAGCCTTGCCAATGCAACATAATGTTTGAACACCTGTATTCAATACCCCACGTGAAGGCCAGCATGCTAAATGCTTTTTATCACCACCCTTGCTACCTGCAACACTGTTTTCAATGAACTATGTACCTGTACTCCGAGGTCGCTCTGTTCCATTGCACTCCCTAGTGCTCTACCACCCATAACACAAGTCCTACCCTGCTTTAAGTATTGGAAGTTATTGCATTTCTGTTTGTGGGCACAAGGAGGCTGTACTTCTGTCACTCCAAAACCACTTCATTTGACATAAAATCCCTAAGACATTCTGAGGTTGTCTGGATTCAGCAGTGGCTAGATGGGAGACACCAGAGAGTAGTGGTGGATAACTGTGTGTCAGATTGGAGGATGGTGTGTAGCGGTTTGCCTCAAGGATCTGTACCGGGTCCAATGTGTTTGTAATATCTATTTATGATCTAGATGATGGGGTGGTAAATTGGATTAGTAAGTATGCAGATGATACTAAGATAGGTGGTGTTGTGGATGATGAGGTAGGTTTTCAAAGCTTGCAGAGAGATTTAGGACAGAAGAGTGGGCTGAAAGATGGCAGATGGAGTTTAATGCTGAAAAATGTGAGGTGCTACATTTTGGTAGAACTAATCAAAATAGGACATACATGGTAAATGGTAGGGCATTAAAGAATGCTTTAGAACAGAAGGATCTAGAAATAATGGTGTAAAGTTCCCTGAAGATGGAATCTCATGTGGATAGGGTGATGAAAAAAGCTTTTGGTTTGCTGGCCTTTATTAATCAGAGCATTGAGTATAGGAGTTGGGATGTAATGTTGAATTTATATAAGGCATTGGTAAGGCCAAGTCTGGAGTATTGTGTACAGTTCTGGTCACCGAATTATAGGAAAGATGTCAATAAAATTGAGAGAGTACAGAGGAGGTTTACTAAAATGTTGCCTGGGTTTCATCTCCTAAGTTACAGAGAAAGGTTGAACAAGTTTGGTCTTTATTCTTTGGAGCATAGAAGGCTGAGAGGAGACTTAATAGAGGTGTTTAAAATTATGAGGGGGATTGGTAGAGTTGATGTGGTTAGACTTTTTCCATTGAGAGTGGGGAAGATTCAAACAAGAGGGCATGGGTTGAGAATTAGAGGACAAAAGTTTAGGGGTAACATGAGGGAGAACTTTACTCAGAGAGTGGTAGCTGTGTGGAATGAGCTTCCAGCAGAAGTGGTTGAGGCAGGTTCTTTGTTGTCGTTTAAAGTTAAATTGGATAGATATATGGACAGAAAAGGAATGGAGGTTTATGGGCTGAGTGCAGGTCGGTGGGAATAGGATAGGTTAAGAGTTCGGCATGGACTAGAAGGGCCGAGATGGCCTGTTTCCGTGCTGTGATTGTTATATGGTTATATGGATGTCTCATTTACACATTGTGAACTATTGACATTAGTTGCAATGCCATTTCTTGGTGGAGATAACCAATGCTATCAAGCTAGCATTCTCATCTAGGGATCTTTCTCTTTCTTGCAGTGAATCAGATGCCAATTTGCAAGCCATAGAAACACCATTTGCATGTGTTTTGCATATAAGGCCTTTTTTTATCATGCTAATTATGATCTTGTATTGTCCCATGGTTCTCTATCCCCATCGCAAGAGATTCTGCAGACGCTAGGAATGTTGACAACACAAATAAGATGCTGGAGGAGCTCAGGCAGCATCTGTGGAGTGGAGTAAACAGTCAATGTTTCTTGCCGAGGTCCTTTGTCAGAACTGGAAAGAAAGGGAGCAAAAGCCAGATTCAGAAAGTGGGGTGGGGTGGGGTGTGGGGAGAGGAAGGAGAACATGATGGCAGCTGAGGAGGAAGTTGGGTGGGGGGAGGGACGATGAAGTAAGAAGTTGGGAGG
Source organism: Mobula hypostoma (assembly GCF_963921235.1). Taxonomy (NCBI): domain Eukaryota; kingdom Metazoa; phylum Chordata; class Chondrichthyes; order Myliobatiformes; family Myliobatidae; genus Mobula; species Mobula hypostoma. Next base: position 188,433,216 of record NC_086101.1, on the reverse strand, counting down.
TGATAGGTGGAAGAGGTGACCTGCTGAAGACAAAGGAATCTGATAGGAGAGGACAGAGGACCAGGGAAGGAAGGGGTACCAGAGGGAGGTGATGGGCAGATGAAGAGAAGAGATGGGGTGAGAGGGAAATCGGAATGGAGAAAGAGAAGTTTGGGTGGGGGGAGAGAGAAATTAATGGAAGTTAGAGAAATCAGTGTTCATGCCATCAGGTTGGAGGCTACCTAGTGGGAGGTTGCTCCCAACCTGAGAGTGGCCTCATTCTGGCAGTAGAGGAGGCCATGGACTGACATGTCAGAAAGCGAATGTGAAGTTGAATTGAAATAATTAGTCATCGGGAAACCCACCCTTCGTGGCGGACAGAACGAAAATACTCCTTTATCCCAATTACAGAGACAGGCGCTATGCACTTTTTTTTTCTTGACCCAAATATTATAGATCAATTTTCCAAGATTACCTTCCATTTAATTTCCTGGCTCTGTACCAAATGATTTTTACAGCAGGTACTCGGGTTCCCTTGTAGTATTTTATTTCTAGCTTCGGCGATAGATTTTGTTTAGGAATGACGGTGGAATGTGAGAGTGAGGTTGAGCTGGTTAGGGAAGTAAATGAAACCTAATATTTGAATACATGACAGAACAATCAAGATGGGTTGTAGCTCACTAATCTCTCATGGAATTCAGGAAAAAGTATCTTCAACCAATCTGGGTTAGAATATTGTTATTATTATCACAAAGGTTGAAACAAAGAGAATTAATGCATTGCTGTTAGGTAATTGAGGTTGATTTGAAAGTAGAACATGGATCAGTACAGGCCCTTCGGCCCATGATGTATTGACCCTTTGACATACTCTTAAGATCAATCTAAAGCTTCCTTTCCACTTGGACCTCCATTTTTCTATCATCCACGTGCCTATCTTAGAATTTCTTGTGTCCCTAATGTATCTGCCTCTACCACCACCCCTGGCAGCATATTCCATATACCCACCATTCTGTGACATCACCCTATACTTGCTCAAATCATCTTAAAGTTGCACTCACTTGTATTTGCCATTTGTTGTTGTTCCTTTCCACGCAGGGTGGCAACCTTGCCATTTCTTAGCATTTTTGTCTGCCTTTTCTCATGAGGCCGAGTTGCTAGATTGACGCTCAACCCAGCATGCAAGGAGCTGGCGGGATTCGAACCCAGGGCCACTCGCCTCAAAGTCTGGTGCGGATGCCTCTACACCACCGGCTGGCATACTTGCCTTTTCAGGCCTGTGGAAAATGTCTCTGACTGTACACTCTATCTTGTACACCTATCAAGTCATTCCCTCATCCTCTCATCCTCCTTCACTCCAAAGAGAAATGCCATTGTTCACTCAACCTATTAAGACATGCTCGCCAATCCAAGCAGCGTTCTGGTAAATCTCCTTTGGATCCTCTCTAAATCTTCCACATCCTTCCTGTAATGATGCGATCAGAATTGAACATAATGCTCCAAACAGTAATACTGTGCTGAGTTTGGAAGTTTATTTTTGTGGGATTAGTAGCAAAGTGGGAGGAGGCTTGTGTTTGAGCTTTGACTGGTTGGGCCTGATGACTAGTTTCTGTACTTGAAATGCATTGTAGGTATTTCAGTGAAATTCACAGTTAGTCATGCTGAGGGTTGCTGGGGAGTAGCAGAGATGCATTAATGATTTGGATGTGAATGTAGGAGGTATGATTAGTAAGTTCACGGATGACAAAAAAAAACGATTGTGGTGGTGATAGTGAGGAGGATAGTTGTAGGCTACATAATGATGCTGATCGATTGGACAGAGTAATAGCAGATGCAATTTAATCATTTAGAGCATGTTGATTCACTTTGGATGGGGGTGTGGAAGTTATTAAAGGTACAAGCTAATCTGAGGGGACATAATTTTAAGGTGATTGCAGGAGGGTATGGGGGGATGTCAGAAGTAGGTTTTTTTGTAGTGGTGGGTCTGTGAAATGTACTGCTGAGGTTGGTGGTAGAGGCATTTAGGATTCAAGGTTCATTTTGTTTTCTAAGTGCATGTGTAATACAACTCAGATATTTGTCTTCTCCAGATAGCCATGAAATACCCACGAGAAAATAGAAGAAACAAGACTTGTAGACCCCAGAATCACCAACCTCCTCCCCTTCAGAAAAAGTGACAATACAATCCCCGATCATTTCCCTGCAGAGAAAACAGTGACAAAAGCAATCCCTTCCCCCTCCCCGCAGAAAAACAGCAACATAGCATCAAATCTCCACCCCATCTCCCGCATTTAAAAAAGACAGCAACAATACAATCCCTTCCCTGCAGAAAGGACAGCAACAATACAATCCCCACCCCATAGAAAAGACAGCGACAATAGCATCAGAACTCCCTTCCTTCCGCAAGAAAAAACAGCAACAATAACAATCCCTGACCCTTACCCCACAGAAAAACCAGCAACAATAACAAACCCCAACCTACTTACCTGCAGACAATAACATAGACACATGGATGAAAGAAAAATAGAAGGCCATGTAGGAGGGAACAGTTAGATTGATCTTAGCGGTTAAAAGCTCAGCACAACATCCCAGGATGAATGGTCTGCACTGTGCTGTAATGTTTTATGTTTTAAGATAATCCCGCCGCTGCCCGCAAGAAGTTTGTACGTTCTCCCCATGACCATATGGGTTTCTTCCCACGGTCCAAAGACGTACCGGTTGGTAGGTTAATTGGTCATTGTGAATTGTCCCATAATTAGGCCAGAGTTAAATGGGGGATTGCTGGGTGGTGCGGCTTGAAGGGCCAAAAGGGCCTATTCTACGCTGTGTATCAACAAATAAATAAATAAAACATAGTGAGAGGTAGGTCACTAGGGAATGTGGAGAGATAGAGAGATTTCATTGTACAAGCCCAAAGAAGCCTGAAGGTGGAAACAGAGGCGGTGGAGCAGGCAAATGGGATACTTCATGAGCTGGGGCATACACACGTTAAGTCAACTTGATGAAAGAGGTTGGTATTTTAGTTCAGCACACTTTATGAAGCAAGTGGTTGCTCTGGAGAGGGTGCAGAGGAGGTTAACTTATTTCTCAGCACGTAAGAGGTTGCCAACTGAGTCCGTGCTATTTACCAGGATGCTGCCTGTGATGGAAGCTGTCAGTCATGAGGAACGATTGGATAGGTTGGCTTTGTTTTGCCCTTGAAATGGAGAGAGCTGAGGAAGGGGGTCTGATTCAGCTGTACAAAATTGAGGAAGAAAGGATAGTTAGCAGGAAGCTTTTCCTCTGCAGCAAAGGTTTAAGATGGGGGAAAGAACTTCTAGGAAATTTTTCTTCCAGGACTGGTTAGAACATAGAAAATGGAACACAAAATCACAACACAGACCCTTCATCCCACGATGACTAATCTAACCCTCCCCTCCTACATAGCCCTCCATTTTTCTATCATCCATGTGCCTATCTAAAAGTTTCTTTTGCTCCTAATGTGTCTACTTCTATCACCACCACACGCTGCTCCCTGTAGAGCAAAACAGCTTAACTCTGACATCCCCTCGATAGTATCCTCCAGTTATCCAATTATGCCCTCGTATATTAGCCATTTCTGGTTTGGGATTAAGTGTCTGTCTGTCTACTTTACCTATGTCTCCTATCTTGTATACCTCTATCAAGTCTCCTCTCATCCTCCTTTGTTCCAAAGAGAAAAGCCCTAGCTCACTTGGAATACATTGGGATATGAAGTACATTATTTGAATGGGTGGTAGTGGCAGAGGTTGTCACAATGTTTAAGTATTTGGATATAAGTCTAGTTTATTGTTGTATACACAAGTATGTGATTGCCGAGGTGCAATGCAGCATCGCAGGCTCGTTGGCATGGGCAAAATCGACTGAAGAGCCTGTACCTGTGCTGTGTGACTCTGGATCATTTTGTGAGGTCACTGAACATATTTCCCGAATTGTTCTGGTACTTGTTGCAGGAGCAACTGGTTTTGAATGTTTCCTTTCTGAGCACATTCTTGAAAGTACCCGTAAGTCAGATGAAATAAGCAAACCAGTAAAACCAGTCATGTTGAAACAGTCCTGATCACATTTCTCATGTGCACACTGGAGCTGTGTGCAGGCAAGTAAAGCTCGAAAATGTGCTGCCCAGACAAAGGAGTGAAGGTGGATTGGTCAGAGGGGCCAGGGCTCCTTCTGTGATTGCAAAGGCATAAATGGCTGTCATTATCCACAATAAGACCATAAGAGAAAGGAGCAGAATTAGGTCATTCGGTTCATCGAGTTTGCTGCACCCTTTGATGTCCTCTCTCAACCCCATTCTCCTGTCTTCTCCCTGTGACTTTTGACGGCCCTACTAAATAAGAAGGGTGGCGGGTTGGAGAAGTCTCTACCAAAGGACGTATAAGGCACCCCTTCTCTGTGCTAGCCTGCAGGTCGCTCTTGGGCAAGGTGTATCACCCGCTTAGCCCCCCCTTCACCTGAACAGGGTCATGTGAAACCATGGGAACAGTTGATGGATGGTTGTGTGAGCAGCTGGTGCATATCTCAAGTCCTGGCTATGTGACAACTGACAGCAGGCAGACAATCTCTGAAGTGTATTGATCATGACTGGGGTCACCCATCTTGTAAAGACACTGTCCAGAGGAAGACAATGGCAAACCACTTCTCTAGAAAAATTGGCCAAGGACAATTGTGGTCAACAGATGAAGACCATGACTGCCCATGTCATATGACACAGTACATAGTGATGATGATAATGCCTAATCAAGAACTGATCAACCTCCACTTTAAATAGACTCAATGACTTGGCCTCCACAGCCATCTGTGGCAATGGATTCCAGAGATTCACCACCCTCTGGCTAAAGGAATTTCTCCTTATCTTTAAAAGAGCGTCTTTCTATTCTGAGGTTGTGCCCTGTGATCCTAGACTGTTAAGAGAGTGAAGGGGTGAAGTGACGTAGATGGGAACATTGTGCCTAACAATGACCAAGCAATTAAATTTGGCAAAGATTATGTAAAGGAACGATGATGGCATCTGTCTATTTCGAGGGACAATAGAGTGTGCGGTGTGGGTGGCACAAAAGTGGAAGGTATGGAGATCCTGGTATGCCCAGTCATCAAGATCCCTCTCTCATCCTCACTGGTGTCGTCCAAGGGAAAGCGAAGCAATACGTTTGTCACTGGCAGGAGCTGCCAGAAGGGTGTTCAGTGACGTCCAGCCACTTTAGGGGCTCCACTCTGGATCTTCTGTCTGGATTTACTCCTGTAGCCTCCATCTCTCCCGAGGCTGTCCACAAGGCAGTGAAGCTATTTAGATAAATAAAGATCAAATAAAGGAACGTACAATTATTACAGCTCTCTTCATGATCTCAATTTCCAAGCTCTCTGCAATCTGTACGACAAAGTTGCTGTTGTAATAGATGAAATGCACCAAGAGCATCGAGAACCCACAAGTGGCATTAAGGTGGCAACCAAATAATCTTTTTAAAAAAGAACTGGCTTGCTTCTCTTTCGTATCTTTTTCATGAGAGTCTTTTTTTTTGGGAATGAAAGAAATATAAGATTAGCTTTATTTGTCAGAATCTGAATGAGAATCAGGTTTATTATCACTGGCATGTGTTGTGAAATTTCTTAATTTAGCAGTATATGTATGTTGATCAGATTAAAAATTGTGTAAAAGCAGAAATGACATTAAAAATTGAGGTTGTGTTCATGGGTGCAACGTCCATTTGGGAATCATATGGCAGAGGGAAGAAGCTGTTCTCAAATCGCCTTCAGGCTTCTGTACCTCCTGCCTGATGGTAACAATGAGAAAAGGACATGCCCTGGGTGCTGGGGGTCCTTAATAATGGATGCTGCCTTTCTGAGACCCCGCTCCTTGAAGATGTCTTGGGTTCTGTGTAGGCTAGTATCCCAGGTGGAGCCGACTAAATTTATGACCCTCTGCAGCTTCTTTTGGTCCTGTGCAGTAGCCCTCTCCCCCACCCCCTCATATCAGCCAGCAATGCAGCCCATCATAATGTCCTCCACGGTACATCTATAGAGGTTTTTGAGTGTTTTTGTTGACATACCAAATGTCTTCAAACTCCTAATGAAGTACAGTTGCTGTCTTGCCTTCTTTATAACTGCATCGATATGTTGGGACCAGGTTAGATCCTCAGAGACCTTGACACCCAGGAACTTGAAACCACTCGCTCTCTCCACCCCTGATCCCTCTATGAGGATTAGTATGTGTTCCTTCATCTTACCCTTCTTGAAGTCCACAATCAGCTCTTCTGTCTTGCTAATGCTGAGTGCAAGGTTGTTGCTGTAGCACCACTCTACTAGTTGGCATATCTCGCTCCTGTACACCCTTTCATCTCCATCTGAGATTCTACGAACAATGATCGTGTCATCAGATTTGTAGATGATATTTGGTAAAAGGCATCCGTTAGTCTTGCGAGACCATGGATCTGTGCCTGGGAAGTCTTCACTCTCCAGGGCGCAGGCCTGGGCAAGGTTGTATGGAAGACCAGCAGTTGCCCATGCTGCAAGTCTCCCCTCTCCATGACACCAATGTTGTCCAAGGGAAGGACATTAGGACCTATACAGCTGGGCACCAGTGTCGTCGCAGAGCAATGTGTGATTAAGTGCCTTGCTCAAGGACACAACACCTTCCCTCGGCTGGGGCTCGAACTTACGACCTTCAGGTCACTAGTCCAATGCCTTAACCACTTGGCCACGTGCCCACAATGATATTTGGTATAGATGCTAGAATTGCATGTGCATTGAAATATACAGCGAAATGCGCCATTTGCATCAACGACCAGCAGAGCTGGGGTCAATCTGGATGTATCGCTATGCTTCTTTGGCCAACATAGCATCCCCTCAATTTACTAACCTTTACGTGAGAGGAAACCGGGAGAATGTCCAAACTCCTTACATCAGCAGTGGAAGTTGAAACCTGGTTGTTGCCATGTTATGCGCCTATGCCACCCCAATAGAAAGAACGCTTCACAAATTTGCATGTTATCTCCAAATTTTATTGACCACTGGTGTTGCCTTTCCCTGCTGCGTCCCTAAGCTCTGGAACTCTGTGTATGTATCTTTCTCTGTGTAATCTTCTGTATTAAATTAATCTTCAAAGAAAATTGCTATCCAAATTTTAGATTATCTGTCAAATCATCTCCTGCTCCAGCTGTACATCTGGATTTGGGATGACTTCCAGTCTGCTTTTGTGGGTTGTTAATTAGGATTAGTTCTTCATCCAATGGGTGTACAAGGTTTTGAAGACACTTCTGGAAGTGCATTGTTTTTAGCATAATTAATGTAAAATTAAAAACTGATAATATGGTAAAGAGAAAATCTGTAGATGCTGGTAATCAAAGCAACACACAGAATGCTGGAGGAACTCAGCAGGCCAGGCAGCACCTATGGAAATGAATAAACTGTTGACATTTAAAGCCAAGGCCTTTCATCAAGACTAGGAAGGAAGAAACCAACAGTTTGTAATCTTCTGGCTCTTCAAATCTATATTCTAGAAAAAGCAGTAATAATCAATTTCTACTAAGTTTTGGGTTAATTGCTGTTTTCTGTTCTCTGAAGAATGCTTTGAACTTTATGCTGTTTGGGTCATCATGTGTTGGGAGGGAGAGAGTAGGAAGTACCTAATTGATGTTGGGCGTATGAGGTTTCCGTGTTCATTCTTACTGAAGGACTATCAGTGAGAGAGTAATAGCTTTTTGTACAGATGTTATTTAGATAGAGGAAAAAAAAACATTTTAGTGACACCTCAGGATGTTCCAAAATGCTTCAGAGCTAATTAACTGCTTTGGAAATATGATCACTTCTCTAATGTTATAATTTCACATGGAGATGTTTCTGAAAAGCTATTAGATTTGTCCTCCCTTCCTGTACAGTAATGTACTTAAATCAAGCAAGAGGAAACCAGGTTGGAGGGTGTTTCTGTTTGATGTTCATTGCATGCTCTTTCCCCGTAGAGATGCCACTTGCTACTGTGACTTTCTTTCAGGATATGATCATTGCCAACATCTGTCGCCTACTCCTGATTGCTCTGACCTTGTTGCAGCAGCGTTCCCGCCCTCTCTCGCACCCTCTCACACTGCAGGAACTCAGCAGGTTAGGCAGCATCTATGGAAAGGAGTAAACAGTTGATATTTTGGGTCAGGACTTGAAAGGAGGGAGGATGAAGCCAAATTAAGGTGAGGGAGGAAGAGAAGATGGTGTGGGACCTGTTGAGTTCTTCCAGCACTCTGTGTGTGTGTGTGTGTGTGTGTGTGTGTGTGTGTGTGTGTGTGTATATATACCATTAAATCTTTTGGTACTCTATCTTATCTACCAGGAACATCTCATAGCCTCCCTTTCCACCTTCTAATTTTTAACTTTATTTTCTTTAGAGTTATGGACTCTATAGGGTTATAGAGTCACAGTAATGGACTCTTCTGGCACAATGAGCCCATGCTGCCCAATCACATCCATGTCACCAATTAACCTCCCAACCTGCATGTCTTTGGAATGTTGGAGGAAATCAGATCATTCAGAAGAAACCCATGCAGTCACGTGGAGAAAGTCACACTAGCAAGTGGCATCTCTACGGGGAAAGAGCACTGTGATAGGGTTATGCTACCGTGATGTCCGACATCTCTCTTACTCTTCAAGGGACCTGGTCCCAGCTGCCTACATTTGATATATGTCTCCATTTTTCCTTACTAGACCTCCCTCGTCAATCGGTGTCTCCTAATCCTGCCAGCCTTGCCCTTTATTCCAACAGGAACATGCTGACCCTCAATTCTTATCTCCCCTGTAAAAGTCTCCAACCTGTCAAGTGTCCATTTACCTGCCAACAGTCTCTCCAAATCAACTTTTTAAAATTGCAGTGTTTGGTGTCAGCCACCTGAGTGTAGGGTGACGTCAATGTGGGACATGAGAAAAGTGACAACGACCTTTGTGTCTTCCCAAAATAAACTTTCTATCCTGACGAGTGTAACAAGGCCACTGCACACAGTCGGGCAGGCACAAACTACTGATCTCTTCACGTGCCCCAGCCCAGCTTACGCAAGGAATGAAATTCCATCATTCTGTTGTTTTCTAATTTGTTTTTGTCAGAGTCATGGAAGAGCTGCATCTCTTCACTTCTTCATCCCTATTTTTACAGATAATGGTAGAAGTATTTGTCATGCTTACATCAAAATATACAGTGAAATGCGACATTTATATCAATGGCCCACATTGTTTGAGGATAAGTCCACAAAACATAGGAGCAGAACTGGGTCATTTGGCTCATTGAGTCTGCTCTGCCATTCCACTTTGGCTGATTTATTATCCCTCTCAAACCCATTCTCCTGCCTTCTTCCTGTAACCTTTGATGCCCTTACGAATCAAGAACCTGTCAAACTCCGCTTTAAATATACCCAGTGATTGGCCTCTGTGGAAACGAATTCCACAGATTCACCACCCTCTGGCTAAAGAAATTCCTCCTCTTCTCTGTTATCCTTTTATTCTGAGAGAGTGACTTCCAGTCTGAGACTACCCCATTATAGAAAGCAGTTTCTCCACGATCAGTCTATCTGGGCCTTTCAGATTTTGATAGGATTTGCTGGGAGCTGCTCACCAGTGTTACCATCCTTCTGGCACCAACATGGCATGGCCACAGTTCAAAAACACTAACCCGTGTATCGTTGGAATGTGGGAGGAAACGGGACTACCCAGAGGAAACCCACCGGTCACGGCGAAAATGTACAAACTCATTACTGACAGCGGTAGGAATCGAACCTGGTTTGCTGATTGCTGGCTGGCATTGTAAAGCAATGTTCTCACCACTATGCTACCGTGCTAAAATGAAGCCAGTGAAAGATTTTGGAAATTGTGCCCTTTTCATTCGACATGATTTAAGAGTAATGTGACAGGAGTTGAGGTGCCAACCATAATGCAAGAGCATTAATAGGTCAGGAATGAGCCAACACAGCTCCTCAAGGCGGCTCTACCAAAGTCAGGTTTATTCAAAGATTCACTTTATTATTGAAGTATGTACGCTGAATACAACTCAGAGATTTGTCTTCTGCAGATACCCATAAAATACAGAAGACCATAGAAGTAGTTGAAAGAAAGACGTCAATCCACCTCCCTCACATCAGAGTGGCGTAGAAATGTGATCAAAGTGACTTTGACTGTGGAATGATTGTTGGTGCCAGACGGGGTTATTTAAATTTCTCAGAAACTGCTAATCTGCTGGGATTTTCATGCACAACAGTCTCTAGAGTTTGCAGAGAATGGTGTGAGAAAGAAAAAGAACCATCCAGCGAGCAGCAGTTCTGTGGGTGAAAACTCCTTGTTAATGGGAGAGGTCAGAGCAGGATGGCCAGACTAGTTCAAGCTCGCAGGCAAGCGATAGTAACTCAAATACTCAGATGCAGAAGAGCATCTCTGAACACACATTTCGAGCTCTGAAGTGGTGGGCTACAGCAGCAAAAGCCCACAAATACACTCAGTGACCATACAGGGGGAAACTAACATGAAAAACATTTATGAAACGGTATAACAAAGACTAACAACAATATGTGAAGCAGACAAATTGTGCAAAATTAAATAATACTGAGAACATGAGTTGTAGAGTCCTTGAAAGTGAGATTGTAGAGTGTGGAGTCAGTTACAGACCTGCTTTCAAGTTCTTAACTGAGTGAGGTCTCACTCTGAAATCCTATGCCCTGGTTTCCAATTGCCTGATGAAAGGCAACATTTTGGCACCGATCCTATTCAAACCTTTTTTTTTGAATTATGAAGGTTCCTCTATAATTTTTCTTCAGCTTAATTTTTTTCCCTCCTAAGACCATTCCTTCATCCCAGCAATCGGCTTGTCTGAACCCGCCTGTAAATGAAGTGCTGGACTGATGAGTTTGAATAGCTGTATGTGGTTTCCTTTGAGAGTCCTCATGATCCCCAATTTCTACTTCAGCCCTTGCTGCCGCTGTTCATTGTTTGTCAGTAACAGGCTGTAAAGCTGAGATGTCAGCTTTCATCTTAGTTTTGCAAGTAGTGTTCATTTTCTAATGATTGTACATTAGACATTGGAGTAGAATTAGTCCATTCAGCCCGTCGAGTTTGCCCTGCCATTCTGTCATGGCTGATTTATCATCTCCCTCAACCCCATTCTCCAGCCTCCTCCCTGTTACCTTTGATACTCTGACTCAGCAAGAATTTATCAACCTCCGCTTTAAATATACCAAATGACTTGACCTCCACAGCAATGAATTCCACAGATTCAGCACCCTCTGGCTAAAGAAATTCCTCCTCATCTCTGTTCGAAAGGGATGTCCTTGTATTCTGAAGCTGTGCCCTCTGGTCCTGAACTCTTCCACTGTTGGAAGCATCCTCTCAAGAGGTCACATCTGATTATGTTGAGTGGTGTGGAAGTATTCCTGCAGAATAAGACCAGGTCACTCTGAGGTCACTCTGTAGAAGAGGGCATGTCCTGGGTGATGGGGAGGGGGTTCTTAATGATGGATGCTGCTATTTAGAGGAGTCACCTTTTGGAAGTGTCTTCAATGCTGGGATGGAGCTGGCTGAGTTTACAACTTTCTGCAGCTTTTTCAAATTCTGTGCAGTGGCCCCTCCATAGCAGATGGCGATGTAACCAGTTCAAGTGCTCTCCATGTTACCTCTGTAGAAATTTGCAAAAGTCTTTGATGACAAACTAACAACACACATCAAAGTTGCTGGTGAACGCAGCAGACCAGGCAGCATCTGTAGGAAGAGGTGCAGTCGACGTTTCAGGCCGAGACCCTTCGTCAGGACTCATGTCTCGGCCTGAAACGTTGACTGCACCTCTTCCTACAGATGCTGCCTGGCCTGCTGCGTTCACCAGCAACTTTGATGTGTGTTGCTTGAATTTCCAGCATCTGCAGAATTCCTGTTGTTTGATGACAAACTAAGTCTCCTCAACTCCGAGTGAAAGAGAGCTGCTGTTGTGTCTTCTTTGCAATTGCATCAATGAGATAGGTCTTCAGAGATGTTGACACCTAGGAACTTGAAACTGTTCACTCTTTGCTCTACGATCCCTTGATGAGATGGTGTGTTTCCTCGACTTCCTCTTCCTGAATTCCACAATCAATTCAATTCCGGAAGGGGGTTTTCAGTTTGTCCCACTTTCTGGACTTTTTGACCGTTCTCATTGCAAATCCATTTAGTTGTGAAACTGATTATTTTGACAATAGAAATGTGGAGGCAGCTTGTTAGAGGGAGCAGGAGATGCTGGGAATCTTGAGCGACACAGACATACAAATATTGGAAGAAAGCATGTCAGGCAGCATCAGTGGAGGGGAACAATTGATGTTTTGGACTGAGTCTCTCCATCATGACTGGAAGGAAGGGGTAAGAAGCCAGAATAAGGTGGTGTGTATGTGGGGTGGGAGAGGAGCTGGCAGGTGATGTGCAGGAGTACAAAATGTAAATGGAAACTGTGCCTGAGATCAACTGAAGGCAAAAATTGGAGACACACCTGAAGATCTGCTCCAATTCTTTAATAAAAATCTCTTTTTTACCAGTCGACTTGTAGGCTATTTTATGAACTCTCAGAAGAAAGTAAATGTTTATAGTCTTGTTTCATTAGTAAAATTACTTGTAATAAAGACAAAAGGATTGGGTTGTAGAGAAATCAGAAGGGCTGTAATATTCAGGCTACCGTTTGAAATGGAGATCATCACGCTGGAGCTGGAGCTACAGTGGGAGCAGTTTTTTATGGAACAAGCATGTGTGTTATCAGAATGGCTAGCCTTAGCTTGTTACTTGGTCTTCTGCAAACTGAACAAGAAAAGTCTAACTTTGAATTTAAGCCGTTACTTTTATCTCACCTCCAGCTACCAGATAATTTTTTTAAAGATTAAAAACAGATATCTTAAAAGCATTTTTAAAATTATATGCTATATTAATTCAGTGAAAATGCTGCTGACCCGTTGTACTGTCCATCATAAACACCCGACTGCCTTACTACATCAGAGGGCAGCTGAGAATCAGCCTCACTGGTTGGGTCTGGATCTGGACTTGCATGTAGGCCAGACCTGGTTAGCAGAAGGATCTTGGCCCAAAACGTTGACTTCAATTCCTGACCTGCTGTGTTCCTCCAGCATTTTGTGTTTATAGCAGAGTAGATTTTCTTTCTTGAAGAACATTACGTAAAGCAGACAGCTTTGCAGCAACATTCCTGAAAAGAGTAAATTCCCAATACTAATGGTGCATTTGTATTCCAGCACACCCCCTCTGTTTGGATTCCGTCTACACTTTTCAATGCCTTGGTAATGCAGGTCCATAAACAAACACCCCACTCCCTTTGCAAATTTTTCTCCCCTCTCCCATCAGGCAGAAGATACTAAAAGCACATACTACCAGGCTCAAGGACAGCTTCTATCCTATGGCAGGATAGTGTAGCGGTTAGTGTAATGCTTTATAGCGAAATGCTGCAAGATCAGGGATCAATTCCCCAACACTGTCTTCCTGTGACCTCATAGGTTTCTTCTGGATGCTCTGAACTCCTCCCCTATTCCAAAGGCATATGGGTTAGGGTTAGTAAGTTGTGGGCACACTGTGTTGGCACTGGAAGCATGGTGAATGTGTTGGTCATTGATGCAATCAATGCATTTAACTATATATTTCGACGTGCATGTAACAAATAAAGCTAGTCTTTATCCCTTTGCTGTTTTGAGATAATTAAATGGTTCCCTTGTAGATAAGATAAGGTGGACTCTTTACCTTACTGTCTACCTCAAGTCATGGTCTTGCACCTTTCTGTCTACCCATAGTACACTTACTCTGTAATAGTAACACTTTACCCTGCACTAAGCCATACTACCTCAATGTACTGATGTGATGAAATGATCTGTATTGATAACATGCAAAAATAAAGTTTTCCACTGCATGTCGGTACAGGTACATAACCTCTTGACCAATTTTCTGGTGTTTCAGTGAAATTTGAACTTATAATCCATGAAGCAATCTGCTGCTACAGGTGCAGAAGTTTAACTCTAAAGGCACTGTACTGTTTGGTTCCTTTGAAGCAATATAAAAATTGCTCTAAACTACTTTGGTTCCTTGCAGGCGGTGGAGGGAAGAGGAAGGGCCGGAGTAAAAAATGGCGGGAGATGCTACGGTTGCCCCACATCAGTGTGTGCGAGGAACTGCGACGCACTATTGGTAAGTAGTCACTGTATTTAGACCGTGTGGTGTCCTACTACACTGACACATGTTTTTTGTAGATTTATATAGAACATACAACAGTACAGCACTGTACAGGCCCTTCAATCACGATATTGTGCAGACCTTTTAAGCTAAGATCAATCTATCCTTTCCCTCCTACATAGCCTCCATTTTTCTTTTATCCATGTGCCTTTCAGGCATCTCTTAAATGTCCCTAATGTATCAGCCTCCACCTTGGTCATGTATTCCACACCCACTGCTCTGTGAGGTGGGGGAGAAAACTACCTCCGACATCCCCTCCTATACTTACATTTAATTGTTGTAAAATTATGCTGTCTTGTATTAGCCATTTCTGCCTTGGAATAAAATCTCAGGCTGTCCACTGGATCTATAGCTCTTATCATCTTATACACCTCTATCAAGTCAAGTCTCATCCTTCTTCTCCCCAGAGAGAAAAGCCCTAGCTCACTCAACCTTTCCTCACAAGACATGCTCTCTGATCTGGGCAGCATCCTGATAAATCTCCTTTGCACCCTCACTAATGCTTCCACATCCTTCCTATAATGAGGTTACCGTAACTGAACATGATGCTTTAGCTGTGGTCTAACCAGTGTTCTATAGAGCTGCAACATTATCTCACAGCTCTTGGGCTCAGCGCCCTGTCTAATAAAGGCCAGCACACCATTCGTCTTCTTAACCACCCTTTCAACTTGCGCGGCAGCTGTGAAAGATCTAAGCAAGTTTGATTTATGCATGTTAGATATCTTGATCAACGTACTTCATTCTGCTCTCAATAAATTTGTTCATCAAATTCCAACCATCTCTCCCCTGCTCATACACTCCCCGCTGGTCCAGAAGTGCCATGATTTTGAAACTGGCATGTGGTCAAGTGGTTAAGGCATCGGACTAGCGACCTGAAGGTCGCGAGTTCGAGCCCCAGCCAAGGGAATGTGTTGTGTCCTTGAGCAAGGCACATAATCACACATTGCTCTGTGACGACACCGGTGCCAAGCTGTATGGGTCCTAATGCCCTTCCCTCGGACAACGTCGGTGCCGTGGGGAGGGGAGACTTGCAGCATGGGCAGCTGCTGGTCTTCCATACAACCTTGCCCAGGCCTGTGCCCTGGAGAGTGAAGACTCCAGGCACAGATCCATGGTCTCGCAAGACTAACGGTGCCTTTATTTTTAAATCTCTCCAATTGTCTTGTTCCCCTTCCTGTGTCTCTGTAGTCCTTGCAAGCTCAAGTGGTTGAACTTTGCTCGCCTCCAGCTCTAGCTTTGCTGACTTCACCTCTTTGCTTGTGATGGAACTGAGGTGTCTGGAACCCAAGTTTTGGAAGACCCTCTATAATCTGTAGCCCATTTAAGACTCTCCTTGAAGGTCACTTTTCCCGTTACCTGCTTTATTACCAATATGGGGCAGCATGGTCATGCAACACTCACAGCACCAGAGACCTGGGATCAGTTCCCGTTGCTGTCCGTAAGGAATTTGTCCATTCTCTCATGACCATAAGTTTCCTCTGGATGCTCCGGTATCCTCTCACATTTCAAAGACGTCTGGGTCAGTAGGTAAATTGGTAACGTGGTTGCATTTGGGTGGCCTGGGCTCGTTGGGCCAGTAGTGTGCTGTATCTCTTAAAAAAAACAATTCATTCATTCCGATTTTCTGATAATGTGCAGTGCCTTATGATATAAAACATGTTGTTGTACACCCAACTTTAATCATGTGTGTGTGTGTGTGTGTGTGTGTGTGTGTGTGTGTGTGTGTGTTCTCAACAGAAGAAAGCAGAGTGCTTGTTTTTGGTAAAGAGTTACTCAAATGACACTGCTGTGGGCTCTCCTGTGCAGCACAGTGGCACAGAGGTTAGCATAATGCTTAGTGTAGTGCATACTTGTAAGATCAGGGTGCAATTCGCGTCTCTTGACACTAAGGACTTTCTACATTCTTCCCTTCATCTGGATCCTCCGTTTCCTCCCACCTTACAAAGGCACAAGGGTTGGTAAAGGTTAATACGTTGTGGGCATGCTATGTTGGTTCCAGAAACATGGTAACATTTCCAGGCTGCCTCCTCAGACTGTGTTGGTTATTGATGCATGGTGAAGCATTTCACTGTATGTTTTGATGTCTCGATGTACAAAAGACAAATAATGCTAATATTTAATCTTCTTGTAGATAAGTAATAGTTCTTCATTTGTCCACTATTTTTTTCATGTGCAGTAGATTTCCACAACAAATCCCCAAAATCTGGGAGCCTAAACTCAAAGATTCCTGCTATGTTTAGTGTGTGCTTGGAGGTCCAAAGCTCTACAGTACAAAAATGAAAATTGAAAAATGCTGGCAGATCAGGGCAACAACAGTAAACAGAGAAGTAGTTAGTATTTCTGAGCAATGACCTTTCATAGAATTGGTGAACTTGCTGGGTGGAAATTGACCTCCACTTTTCCGAGTGAGCCCACTCAATTAGATTAACAGCATCTTGGGACCTGGTGAAAGGCAGCAAGTCAGTGAAAGCCTCCCTTTTGTTTGCTAAGAGGAATTTTATTGCAATTTTCTGTATAGCTGAATTCTGGCAAATTAAGTTTGAAAAGTGCGGAAATGAAATTTAATTGGTTTGAGATTGTCAGGAAGTATTACTGGTTTTTGGAAGTCATTTGACTATATTTAATTTCTTCTCAAACAACAGGAATTCTGCAGATGCTGGAAATTCAAGCAACACACATCAAAGTTGCTGGTGAACGCAGCAGGCCAAGCAGCATCTATAGGAAGAGGCGCAGTCGACGCTTCGTCAGGGTCTCGGCCTGAAACGTCGACTGCGCCTCTTCCTATAGATGCTGCTTGGCCTGCTGCGTTCACCAGCAACTTTGATGTGTGTTGCTTTAATTTCTTCTCTTCCTTTTACTTTTAGAAATTAAAGAACTTTATAATTGTACCTAGTTTCCTCATAACTCTTATTATGCTTTGATAAAATAATGTGTAAACTGTCTCCCAAAACTTGCCAAGTAGAATTTAAAGCAACACCGATAAAAATGGTGGAGTTACTCAGCAGGTCAGGCAACATCTGTGGAGAGGAATAAAGTGTGGCGATTCATAAGAATATAAGAATTAGGAGCAGGAGTCGGCCACCTGGCCTGTCGAGCCTGCTCTTCCATTCAATAAGGTTGTGGCTGATCTGGTCATGGACTCATCTCCACCTGCCTGCCTTTTCCCCATAACCCTTAATTCCAACCTAGTCTTAAATATATTTACTGAGGTAGCCTCCACTGCTTCAATGGGCAGAGAATTCCACAGATTCACCACTCTCTGGGAAAAGCAGTTCCTCCTCATCTCCATGCTAAATCTACTCCACTGAATCTTGAGGCTATGTTCCCTAGTTCTAGTCTCACCTACCATTGAAACAACTTTCCTGCCTCTATCTTATCTATCCCTTTCATAATTTCTGTGTTTCTATAAGATCTCCTCTCATTCTTCTGAATTCCAGCAAGTCTAGACCCAGGCGACTCATTCTTTCCTCATAGTCTAACCCCCGCATCTCTGGAATCAACCTGGTGAACCTCCTCTGTACTGCCTCCAAAGCCAGTATATCCTTCCTCAAGTATGGAGACCAGAACTGCATGCAGTACGCCAGGTGCGGCCTCACCAGTACCCTGTACAGCTGCTGCATAACCTCCCTGCTCTTGAATTCAATCCCTTTCGCAATGAAGGCTAACATTCCATTTGACTTCTTGATAGCCTGCTGCACCTGCAAACCGACTTTTTGTGATTCATGCACAAGAACTCCCAAGTCCCTCTGCATAGCAGCATGCTGCAATTTTTTTACCATTTAAATAATAATATGCTATTTCATTTTTTTTTACAAATTGGATGACCTCGCATTTACCAACATTATACTCCATCTGCCAGACCATTGCTCACTCACTTATCCTATCTATATCTCTCTGCTGGCTCTCTGTATCTTCTGAACAATTTGCTTTTCTACTCAATTTAGTATCATCAGCAAACTTAGACACACTACACTCAGTCCCCTCTTCCAGATCGTTAATGTTTATCGTGAACAGTTGCAGGCCCAGCACTGACCCCTGTGGCACATCGCTCACCACTGATTGCCAACCAGAGTAACACCCATGTATCCCAACTCTCTGCTTAGTTAACCAATCCTTTATTCATGCTAATACATCACCCCTAACTCTTTGCATCCTTATCTTATGAATAAGTCATTAAAGCGGCACCTTATTGAATGCCTTCTGGAAATCCAAGTAAATAATGTCCATCTGTTCCCCCCTATCCACTGTGCTCATTATATCTTCAAAGAACTCCAGTAAGTTTGTCAAACAGGACCTGCCTTTGCTGAAACCATGCTGCATCTGCCTGATGGATCCATTTTGTTCTAGATGCTGCGCTATTTCTTCTTTAATGATAGCTTCAAGCATTTTCCCAACTACAGATGTTAAACTAACTGGCCTATAGTTACCTGCCTTTTGCTTACGTCCTTTTTTGAACAGTGGCGTGACATTCACCATCTTCCAATCTGCCGGTACCTGCCCAGAGTCCAGAGAATTTTGGTAAATCATCACCAAAACCTCTACTATAACTTCTGCCATTTCTTTCAGTACCCTGGGATGCATTCCATCAGGGCCAGGGAACTTATCTATCTTCAGGCCCACAAGTCTGCTCAGCACTACCTCTTTAGTGATAGCTATTGTAGTGAGATTCTCACCTCCCATTGCATCCATAACGTCTCTCTTTGGCATGTTAGACATGTCCTCATCATGAAGACTGACACAAAATAGTGATTCAAAGCCTTGGCCATTTCCTCATTACCCAATATCAATTTTCTCTTCTTGTCCAACCACCTTTTTCCTCTTTATATAATTATATAAACTTTTACTATCTATTTTTATATTTTGTACTAGTTTATTTGCAT
This sequence comes from Mobula hypostoma, assembly GCF_963921235.1. Lineage (NCBI taxonomy): Eukaryota > Metazoa > Chordata > Chondrichthyes > Myliobatiformes > Myliobatidae > Mobula > Mobula hypostoma. The sequence goes on along the minus strand of NC_086101.1, from coordinate 188,414,140 downwards.
AATCTAGCTTCCCTTTCTTTATTGCTCGCTTAGTGGTACTTTGTTGCTTTTTAAAGTTTTCCCAATCTTCCAGTTTCCCACCTCTCTTAGCAATTTTGTATGCATGAGCTTTTAGTTTGCCCAAGACCCTTCATCCTCTCTCTAGATGCTGCCTGACCTGTTGAGTTCCTCCATCATTTAGTGTGTGTTACTCTGGATTTCCAGCAACTGCAGAATCTCTTGTGTTTATCAATTAGAATTTTTTTTCTTTTCAGATTACAAGACAAGTACAAGGTGAACTTCCTGCCTTACAGGAAATTTCAACAAAGATCTACCTTCTATGGTAGTTAACAATCAACTATCAGATTGTTTTTCACCATGTGTTTGTGTGTGTGGGGTGGTGGGGGGGAAGAGGTATCTATCTTTAGGTGTCAAACAACATACACAAAATACTGGAGGTATTCAGCAGGTCAGGCAGCATCAATGGAAATGAATAAACAGTTGACTTTTTGGGCCGAGGCCCTTCTTCAGGACTGGAAAGGAAGGGGGAAGAAGCAGCAATAAACCTTTTAGCAAAGTCTTGTTGCAGAAAGTTGACTTGAAATGTGATCTTTCCACCTCCCAGTTATAGAATTATACCAAGGGGAAGGAGTGGCAGTCTTTTAATGGAAAGATTTAAATGTAAGGATGCATTAAACGATTAAATTTCGCTTCCCTTAAGGGCAAAGTCCACTGCTCAAGACTGGGGTGAAAAATATTGCTGACATAAGATGCTAATTCCAGGTCATTTACAACCTCCCCACAAAAACAAGAAATACAAGAAATTGTATTTGTCTTCTATTTTTCATGAGCTCTGGCCATCCTGAAGTGGATTATGTGAATAACTAATTCACTGAAATAAAACAGAGATACCAATTGGGCCATGTGCCATCTTTGTAGAGAGGGGGAAGGAAAGGATTATTCTCTGAGTTCAGGCACCGTTCAACC